>NC_083888.1:63874431-64181818 GCF_032452875.1 Bos javanicus | reverse complement strand
CTCCATGGACTGTAGCTCGCCAGCCTCCTCAGTCCATGGAATTTTCCAGGCAAGAAAATACTGGAGTGGGTTGCCATTTCCTTCTCCAGGGGATTTTCTCAATCCAGGGACTGAACTCGAGTCTCCTGCATTGCAGGCAGATTCTTCTGTCTGAGCCACCTGGGTAGCCCGTTTCCAAATCACAGGAAAAACGACCAATAGGGCAAACGCACAACCTCTGGAAGCGCAAGTAAAACGTAAAACGGGTGGTGGGGGGAGGCATGAGAAGACTCCTGAGGGGGCTTGCCGGTGAACCACAGACCGCCCCTCCCCCCTGCTGTCAGGGTGCACTCACCCAGTGGGAACCACAGATGCCAGGATCTGCTGAACTTCCCCCCCACCAGCTCCAGCTGGCCCTGGAGGACCCCCACCCCACGCTTTCACCTCTGACCTCGTGCCCTCTCTCCTCCACCTGCCGAAGCTCTCCCAGCGTGTTTGGATCCCCCGCCAGCAGCACTCTGCACACAGATGCTGGAAAGCTGTTTGCTCAACAAGCAAAGAGCCCACAGCGGCTCCAAAGTGAGCACCGAGAGTCAAGCCACCCAGCCGCTGAGCCGTCCGTACTGCTCAGTGCCGATCTGGTTTCTGCCGCACCCAAGCCCTCTGCTGGTTTTTCTCCTTCCTCTCGGATCGCTTGTGTTTTACCCGCCCTCAAAGTCATCCGAGCCCTGAGCCCCGCTGGCTGGGTCAAAGGACCCCCCCACCCCCACTCCTTGCCCTGGTTGCCCAGCATCTGCAGATTCAGCCACATCCAGATTCAGCCATTGCCGGCCTCCCGCAGAGAGCATCACTCAGAGTGCCATCTCCAGCCAGAGTTGCGTTCTGCACCTGCCGGCCGAACGCCTGCCCACACTACACTTTGATGTCTCGGAAGGCTTCTGACTTCACCCCAACTGCCCCAGGCCCCCCCATCATCCTCTTTCAAGCTCGCAGTGCTCCCCATCTTAGTCGACGGCATTAACATCTGCCCAGAGGACAGTCAGGGGCCTGGGCCTCACCCACTGTCCCCACCCCATCCATCACCAGGCCCCCTGCCGATGTCACCCCAGAAACCTCTCTTGACAATCCATTCACCTCCCCCATGTTCACTGCCTGCACCCCAGTCCACGGCACCATCACTTCCCTAAGTTGGAGTCTCCGCCCCTCACCTGTCAGTCTCTGCAGTTGGATTGAGAGCTGATGTGGCCACAGGCCACTGGGAGGAACACATCTGGCTTTGCTCCTGGGGTCTCCTGTTCCAGCAGAATCCTGGGGTCCTAGGCCTTGTCTGCCTGAGAGGTGGTGAGTGGTGGTACATGACTACTGCTCAGTATGTTAATGAATACCTGCAAGACTAATACTGGGCATTATGTTGGGCATTTTGTTTAAAATGCAGGCAAGTAAGAAGGTGGCAATAATGGTCTAGATACATAACTTTTCCATTACTGAGCTTCGAAAACAGTGGACACATATCGAAATACAAGGAGATCTTAGAACTTTTAAGTCAATAATGGGTTCCTTTCCCTTCTCTGATCTGGTTATTCCTCAATTATTAATTAAAAAATCATTATTTTTGCCAGGATTTACATAACCAAGTCAAATAACAACTGGATATGACAATTAAGCTGAATTCTTTTCATTTTTTATTTTTGGCTGCATTGGGTCTTTGTTGCTGTGAGCGTGCTTTCTCAGTGGAGGGCTACTCTTCATTGAGGAGCTAGGACTCCTCACTGTGGTGGCTTCCCTTGTTGCAGAGCATGGGCTCTCGAGCATGTTGGATCAGCAATCGTGGTGCACAGGCTTAGTCACCCTGAGGCGTGTGGGATCTCCCCAGACCAGGGTTTGAACACGTGCCCCCTGCATGGGCAGGCAGATTCTTAACCACTGGACTGCTAGGGAAAGTCCTAAACTGAATTCTTGGGAGTTATCTAATCTGATGAAAGCTGACACACCACATACAAACTATAGTTTTATTTGCAAGTGACCCAGGTGAGAAAAAAAAAAAATCTGGATATGAAACAGAATATAGTGTGAATCATATCTAATTTTAAATATTTTAATTTATATACTTTCATGATTATAGGTTCAATAAGAAATTCACTTTTCAGATTTTATTTCATTATAGAATATATTTGATAAGGATACATACAAACAGAATCATCTTTAATACATATTGTTTACTGGTGCCCGGCACTTCCGCAGCAGGCTGGAGATGTAATAAAAAATGCTTCCCAATGTTCAGCTTCATCGGCCACTCTAAACAACCGGTGCTGTAGAGTTGACAGTTCAATTCACGTACTCGCCTAGAACAAGTAGAAGTCTTAATGTTCGCCTTTAAGTCTGTTTATTACTCTTCTGTTTTAAAATCTGAGATACATTCCCCAATGTAAACAATCGATTTCAATCTGTCACACAATCGAAATGGATAAGGCCTTCTTGAGAACGTAAGCCACCTATTGCGTTACCCATCGGAGCGCAGTCTTAGTTCATAGTGGAACAGGCCGTCCATGCACAGAAGACAGGAAGAGCAGCTGCCTTCAGAACCTGGTGGAGCCTTCCAGACTTCTCCCGGCCACGGGTGTATGGTACGCTAGAGAGAGACCTTTGTGACTTGGTCTACTTGGTCTTAAAATACAAATATACAATGTCCATAAGCATTAAAATAGTAAAGCCTAGCCTGACATATTTATCATGAATTGCTAAAATCCTATACAATACCATATCATGCCAATTAATATACAGAGGAAGGTGGCCAACTGTCTCCACCACTCACCCGGGCCTGTGAATGGGGGACAGAGGGGATGAGACTGGTGTAGCGTTAAGCGGCTGACTGCATGTGGTTAGGCAGACAGTCCAGGGACTCCGAAAGGCCTGGGTACCCTGCTGCAATAGTTAAGTTAATCTGAGGCAGAATTTGCTTGACACGAGAAGAACCTGACCTCTTTTCTCACCAGCCTCCCAGAGGGACGACTGAACGAAACCTTAGAAAATGTCAACCAAATAAAGTCTTATTTGCATTTCCTGATTCAGTTGTGCAGATCAGTTATCCATTTGCTTCTCTCCATCGATTTATCCTTTTAGGACCAATTAATCAACAGTGATCACGATTCAGTACCTCGTTATCATAAATATTTGACTCAGCAAGCTCGATGGCGAGACACTAAAGCCTATATACAATCTTTGAAAAAGGCATTCTGTGACTGTTTTTGAAGAGTTCATAGAAAAGTTATGAAGGATACGCCAGTCACTTCTCAATGTCACTGTAATGTAAACCGTGGCATCTTTTTTATATTAAATGTTTCATATATCGTACAATGAAAGAGAGACCTGAACGGCTGACCCGCTGTGACGCTCACCGATCCGCTAAGCTAAGGTAACCGGTAAAGGGCATGGTTTTCCTGAGGTTTGTGAGGACGTTGCAAACAAAGCAGAAATCACAGTGACCGAGCGAGATGCGAGTCTGTGCCCCCCGGCCGTTCTGTGCCCCCCGGTGCTTGCCGGGACTACACGACCCGCCACTGCATGATGCTTGTGTCTTTGCCGCCAGTGGAGATGAGGTGGCTGTCATCGCAGAGGAAATCGACGTTGGTGACGTGACTGCTGTGCCCACTGTACACGTGGCTGGGAGCCTGGGAGGAAAGACATGGAGGGCAGTGAACGCTAAGCCCGGGAGAAGGGTCAGAAGTGCTGGAGTACCTGCACATCGAGAGGCCTATCTTGTGGGGGGGACGGATGTGGGCAAGGAGAAGTTCAGCCCCAGAGGCTGCTGTGCCAGGCACCCCAAAGGAGCGGGAACTGGTTGCAGGGGTGGGGGGTGGAGGGGAGGGGTCTCCTGGAAGGAGAGGTCAGGTCTGGGGAGGATGAGGAGGAGTGGTCCAGGCATTGGCTCAGCTCAGCAGGGTTAGAGCAGAGGGAGCCGTGGTGGAGGGCAGAAGGGTGAGGCCCAGGAAGTGCAGAGAGGGAGGAGCCAGAACCACGCTGCGGACAGGGCTCTCTGCGGAGGGCAGTTGGCTGATGTCGCTGCTGCCTGGTTTGTGCCCGGTGCTGTCACCCATGATGTCTTTCTATTCAACTACCAGCGGCCCGGTGGGGGGAGTGTGCCCTGTCGGGGGCGATCAGAGAAGGAGACTCTACCCGGAACTGTGAGCAGGGGTATGAAAACAGGTGCACTTTGCCAAAGTCGTCGCCGGTCGACAGGAGTTTTTTCTCTCGGGCCCGAGAGGCGGCGTTGATGTCGGTTCCGTCCGAGCCTTCTGGCCACACTCCTAAAACAAAGACCCCAAACAGAGCACTGGAAACACGAGGGCCATGCTGCGTGGGGACTGGCCACTGAATTTCCATGAGAATAAAAATGTCCCGGATTTAGAAACCAGGTCCAAGGAACGCTTTGTCTTGGCTCCCAGCCTCGGTGATCATTTCCCTGCAGGCCACCCCTGGAAATACCCATGGCAAAGCCTGTTCTGCTGAATTAGAGCTGCAGTAATAGTCCTCCTGGGCTTCCACCTCTCTGGGGCCCCTTCTTGATGCTACAGCAGAAAGTGGGACAGAATCCCTGGTTCTGGACGCAGTGCCTTTCCTTTATCCCCAAAGCATCTGATGGGAAGCTGACTAGTCCTTAGCCTGCAGTTTCGTAACTTTTCTTTTTTGGGGGCAACTCTTTACATATGAGAGTAACTTCTGAGACTGCCTGTGCCTTTCAGGTGTTCCTTGCTGTCAGCCCTTCATGGCTGCTGCCTGCCTGGTGGCACTGGGCAGGTGGGGTGTGGCCTGGGGTCTCCTGATCATGGCTCCAGAAAACCCTATTCGTCCCAGTAACTTTGGATATGAGAGACTAGCACACACATGGCTTTCTCAATAGGAAGTCTGGAGTAAACCCAGGGCATTCTAACCTTTAACACCAAAAGATGGTGAAACGCCAGCTATAAGGGAACTTGTGGAATGCTGACCGACTTACTGACTTATGGTCATACATAAAGAATCTCTAGGTACTGCCTTTTCTTTTTAATTCGACTAAACTGTGGCAATTTGTTTTAGATCATTTATGAATATTTAATTTAAACTCCTAAAACTTTGAAGGAGGTAAAAAAATTAGTTTAAGGGTCAAAAAAACACAATCACTCTAACAAGTGACAAATAAATCGATTGGGTGCCATCTGGTTCACTGGGCTTCCCAGGTGGCGCTGGTGGTAAAGAACCCACCTGCCAGTGCAGGAGACATAAGACCCGCAGGCTGGATCCCTGGGTTGGGAAGATCCTCTGGAGAAGGCCATGGCAACCCACTCCAGTACTCTTTTCCTGGAGAATTCCCATGGACAGAGGAGCCTGGCGGACTACAGTCCATGGGGCCACAGAGAGTCAGACATGACTGAGCAGACTGAGCACACACGTACATCTGGCTCGTTGATCTCAGAAGTCTGACACAAGTTCGTATACAAGGATTCTACAGAATTCTCTCAGGACCCATCGTGTACAAGAGCAAAGGGTTCTGGTTCTTCTTGCCTGGCCATAGCTGGACAAGCCTGGCCCTTCCCCAGGGCAGCAGGGAGCGTGTCCTGAGTCCCATGGGGTCCATGCAGCAGCAGAGCAGTTTGAAGCCAACCAAGAAAGTGCCTCACTATGGGAAAGTCATTCTCAAAGTAGACACACCTTACGTTGGAACAGAATGAAAGGTGCAGAAACCTTACCGAAGACGTGGAACCCCAGCGTGCAGGTGTACGTGGCCCACTCGATGTCTCTCGTGGTCTCCACGCTCACAACCTGCTTACAGGCAGAAGGAACCCCTGGAAGGGCAGACACAGGTCTGGTGACATCTGGGCCAAAGCCCCCCTCCTCCCCAGGCAAGGCTGGGCCCCCAGAGCCAGGCCTCATCGGCTACAGAGCCCTCTGGGAGAGGGACACCGTCCACCTCCCAGTCCCCTGGGGACCGTGCTCACAGCCTAAGCCCCGAGGCCTCGGAGGGGACCCCTCTTTCATTTCTTCCATTTCTGCTCGTCTCCTTCTCTGGGTCTGTTCCCCTGTCTGGCTTCTTTTCTTTGATAACCTCTGGTTCTGAGACCTCCGTATGCTCACTGTCCCCCTGGACACAACTCTGCCCCCTTCTGTCAGGCTCCCCAGCCTTCTTCCAACACACACTTGGGCACAGGCGTGCACCTGTGCACACACACACACAATTCTTTCAGCTCCGAGTTATGAAAGCTGACGGAAACTGGTCATAACAAGTACCTGTGACCTCACAGGTGATTTGTGTGTTCCTCAACTAAACTCTCGCTGGAGGAGTTGACCAGTGAGACCATGTCTCATACTATGACCAACTCTCATAGACCATGTCTGAGAAGATTCTAGACTCACAGCCCGTCCCTGGAAACCATCCCCTGCTTCTGCCCTGCATCAGGCAGGGCCACCTGCCCTGCCTAAGGGAGACCCCTTTCCTCCTCTCTCTTAACAGGGGGGTGCCCACCTCCCTACCCACTGGCTCTTGATGTCTGCGCCCTTTTATCTGAGCCGACATGTCCTTGTCTCTGAAACAGGAAGAGCCGGAACGTGCTGTGGGCCACATGAGAGCATGTGGGTGAAGCGCACTGCACTTCTCAGTGCCTGCCGGGAGGGGCGGAGACCGGACCCCCCTTGGCCCTGGGGCCCCCGTGCTCAGCACATGGCAGGTGCCTGACGGATGGAGGGGGCACCAGTGCACGGAACGCAGCCTGCACCGCCCATCACCCACGCGTGGCCTGGCCCTGCCTGGGCTCTGACTTGGCCGGGAGGGGCGAGGGCACCGCCCATCACCCGCACGTGGCCTGGGCCTGCCTGGGCTCTGACTTGGCCGGGAGGGGCGGAGGGAGAAGGAGCAGGGGCCCCGGGGGCTGCTGTCCACTCAGCAGGGCAGACCTCATGGTGTCAGCTGGGAAGGGTGACACCTTCACAGGGCTCTGGCCTCTCGCTGGCACAGCTCTGACCCCTCTTTCTGCCTCTCCCTGCAGGGCCGGGCCTTCCCCTCTTTGGGGACCAACCCCCAAGTATCTCAGTGCCAAGCAGGGGGTTGTCCAGCCTGTCTCCTCTGCTGAGCAGAGGAGGAATTGAGGCCGAGAAACATGGGCAGGCAGTGGGTTTCTGCAGGAGGCCTCATCTGGAGTCAGAGTGGAGCTCCAGGAGATCTGCGCCCAGGCCTGGGGAGCCACTCACAGTAGAGGATTTCGTAGTCTCCGGAATTTGACACGAGGAACTGTGAGTTGACAGACCAGTCCAGGTGGGTGATGAAACTGGAATGACCCTGGGAGAGGGAAAACTGGGTGAACCTCACTCGCCTCGCAGATTCCCACCCACGCTGACCGGACGTGTTGAATGACTGCGGAGACCCACAAGGAGTGGCCCGCGTGCTCACCGAGCACTTGCCGACCCGCGTGTACTTCCTCCCGTTGTCACTGACTCCATATATGTAGATGCAGTTGTCGTGGGAGCCTATGGCTAAGAAATTCCCATCTGCAAAGACACGCAAGGTTACGCTTCATTCGTTAAGAATAACCGTTTTATCAATGGCAAAGGATAATGCTCGCGGCCATCACAGATGTAGAAAAAATAGCCACGAATTATTTCAAAGAGACAATATTGCTTTTGAATGAATCCGATACCCTTAGTGATGGTAATTCAGTCTTAGCCAAGTATTTCCAAGGACTGAAATCGCTTTTTCCGAGAGTGTCCACGGAGCTGAATGTCCCATGGATCACACAGAGAGTACTTCCTGAAGCACAGGCATAAATGATGAGGCTTAGAAACAGCATCCTACCTGGTTCTTTAGTCACTCAGTCGTGTCCGACTCTCTGCGACCCCATGGACTGTAGCCTGCCAGGCTCCTCTGTCTATGAGATTTCTCAGGCACAAACTCTGGAGTGGGTTGCCATTTCCTTCTCCAGGGGATCTTCGTGGACCAGGGATCAAACCTGCATCCCCTGCACTGCAGGCAAATTCTTTATCACTGAGCCACCTGGGAAGCCGCTTATGGCACCCCTTTGCCACGAGCATTTCCAGCACACATGTTGTCAGAAAGACTCAGGAACCAACCTGAAGTGGCCAATAATGGACAAATTGTTTCACCTATCATAACCATCATAGATTGAAACATACCAAACACACTTAAGTTCATAATGACACCGAAGCTACCACCACTAACAACAACTGATCATTGTTAAAGTGAACAGAGGACAAACTCATTATCCTGAAACTGGTAAATAAAGTGAAAGAAATCAAGTGTCTATCTTGACTTCCTATGTGAACTCTGCCATATATCTTGGTCATACTAACAAAATAGTATCTTGTTTAGGTAACAAAAACATATTAATATTATGGATGAAGAGAAGTCACTCTTCATAGACGTATTATATCTGACAAATGAAGAAAGGCTAAAATAGGAAAACCAATCACCAGCCTCTGTTTAGGGATCGAGTGTTGTGCAGCGATGGCTCTAAAAGCACAGAAAGTGAGATGAGCAGACTCAATGAGTCTCAGGTAGGAGGGAGAGACCGGGATGCACTGAGCCGGAAGAGGGCCTGCATTCCGAATGACTTTACAGGAAATACAGGGACAGAGGGACGTGTGGGGAGGGGGGGACGTGTGAGGACAGGGGGACGAGTGAAGCAACACCACAGAGATGCACTCAGCAACACCCAGGGTGTGGAAATTGCTCCAGGAAAAACGAGCTTCTTCAACACATAAACTGCAAGAGAGGATGGCGTGTGTGTCAAAGAGAGAGACAGAGAGACAGACAGACAGGGAGGGAGGGAGCACGTATGGATTAAAAAGACTTACAAGTATAAAAGGGGCTTCCCCGGTGGCTCAGACGGTAAAGAATCCGCCTGAAATTCAGGAGACCTGGGTTCGATCCCTGGGCTGGGAAGATCCCCTGGAGGAGGGCATGGCAACCCACTCCAGTGTTCTTGCCTGGAGAATCCCATGGACAGAGAAGCTTGGTGGGCTACAGTCCTTGGGGTCGCAAAGAGTCGGACACAACTGAGCAACTAACATGAGTACAAAATGGACATATGATGACTTCCCTGAGGTCCAGTGGTTCGACTCCATGCTTTCACTGCCAAGGACTTGGGTTCATTATCTGGCCAGGGAGCTAAGACCCCCTGAGCTGCTTGGCATAGCCAAAAAAAAAAAAAAAAAACCCAGCCAAAATTGACATATGATCAGTATTCTTAGCATTATTCATAACAGCCTGAACACAGAAACAATCCCATATTCCCTGTTAAATGGACAAAGCAAACATGCTCTACCCATAAAACGGGATACTATCTAGGCGCTAAAAGGGAATAAACTACTGACACATATACAGTAGCATGAATAATCTCACAAGTATTATTCTAAGTAAAAGAAGCCAGATGCAACAGGCTACGTGCTGTAGTACTCCATTGATAGGAAATGCCCAGAAAAGACAATTTATAGACACAGAACAGCAAATCCATGGTTGCCTACGGCTGGGGCTGGGAGTGGAGATGAGTTACTAATGGGCAGGAAAGGAACTTTTGGGGATGATGGAAAGGTTCTAAAACTGGATGGTGGTGATGGCTACACTGCTCTACAGATTTACTAAGAATCACTGATTGTACATTCATAAATGGTAAACTATTGTATGTAAATTATACTTCAATAAAGCTGTTAAAAAGTTTTCATCTTTTTTAGATTTCTCTCTCTCCATATATATATAGTTCTCTCTCCACATAAAGATATCAGTTCAGTTCAGTTCAGTCGCTCAGTCGTGTCCAACTCTTTGTGACCCCATGAATCGCAGCACGCCAGGCCTCCCTGTCCATCACCAACTCCCGGAGTTCACTGAGACTCACGTCCATTGAGTCAGTGATGCCATCCAGCCATCTCATCCTCTATCGTCCCCTTCTGCTCCTGCCCCCAATCCCTCCCAGCATCAGGGTCTTTTCCAATGAGTCAACTCTTCGCATGAGGTGGCCAAAGTACTGGAGTTTCAGCTTTAGCATCGTTCCTTCCAAAGAACACCCAGGGCTGATCTCCTTCAGTATGGACTGGTTGGATCTCCATGCAGTTCAAGGGACTCTCAAGAGTCTTCTCCAATACCACAGTTCAAAAGCATCAATTCTTCGGCGCTCAGCTTTCTTCACAGTCCAACTCTCACATCCATACATGACCACTGGAAAAACCATAGCCTTGACTAGACAGACCTTTGTTGGCAAAGTAATGTCTCTGCTTTTGAATATGCTATCTAGGTTGGTCATAACTTTCCTTCCAAGGAGTAAGCGTCTTTTAATTTCATGACGGCAGTCACCATCTGCAGTGATTTTAGAGCCCAAAAAACAAAGTCTGACCCTGTTTCCACTGTTTCCCCACCTATTTCCCCTGAAGTGATGGGACAGATGCCATGATCTTAGTTTTCTGAATGTTGAGCTTTAAGCCAACGTTTTCACTCTCCACTTTTACTTTCATCAAGAGGCTTTTAGTTCCTCTTCACTTTCAGCAAATTTGGAAAACTCAGCAGCGGCCACAGGACTGGAAAAGGTCAGTTTTCACTCCAATCCCAAAGAAAGGCAATGCCAAAGAATGCTCAAACTACCGTACAATTGCATTCATCTCACACGCTAGTAAAGTAATGCTCAAAATTCTCCAAGCCAGGCTTCAGCAATAGGTGAACCGTGAACTTCCAGATGTTCAAGCTGGTTTTAGAAAAGGCAGAGGAACAAGAGATCAAATTGCCAACATCCTCTGGATCATCGAAAAAGCAAGAAAGTTCCAGAAAAACATCTATTTCTGCTTTATTGACTATGCCAAAGCCTTTGACTGTGTGGATCACAATAAACTGTGGAAAATTCTGAAAGAGATGGGAATACCAGACCACCTGACCTGCCTCTTGAGAAACCTATATGCAGATCAGGAAGCAACAGTTAGAACTGGACATGGAACAATAGACTGGTTCCAAATAGGAAAAGGAGTTCGTCAAGGCTGTATATTGTCACCCTGCTTATTTAACTTCTATGCAGAGTACATCATGAGAAACGCTGGGCTGGAAGCAGCACAAGCTGGAATCAAGATTGCCGGGAGAAATATCAATAACCTCAGATATAAAGATATATATATATATATATTTGACTCCACCATGCGTCTTGTGGGATCTCACTCCTCTGACCAGGCACAGGGAGCACAGGGTCCTGACCGTTGCCTCACCAGGGAAGTCCCCAGATCCTTCTATACATTAACAGTAACAGACGAAAGGATAAGACCTCTGGGACCGGGCTTCAAACAACACGGGAGGGCCCAGCGAGTGGAGCTACAGGTGAACAAATGGGTAAACGCTGAAGCTGGGGAACAGGTACACGAACTCACTACGCTCTTCTAATTTTGTCCATGCTTGAAATTTTCCATAATAAAGAGTTAAAAAAAAACAAACACCCAAGCAACGTGCTCCAAAAGCACCTGTCAAGAAGGCCTGAGTGGGGACTTCCCTGGCAGTCCAGTGGTTGGCAGTCTGCCTGCCAATGTGGGGACCTGGGTTCAATCCCTGGTCAGGGAACTAAGATCCCACACACCATGGGGGTAACTAAGCCTGTGCACTCTGGAGCCCGTGTGCCGTAACTAGAGAGAAGTCTATGTGCCTCAGTGAAAGATCCTGATTACCGCAGCTGGACCTGATGCAGCCAAATAAATAAATACTAAAAAAAAAGGCACAGGTGCATGAGAAGCTGTTATAATGTTAACACAAGTTCTTCTTGACACACGGAAACAGATAAAACCACACAAGCATAGTGCTCCAAAGGAGGGAGGGGGAGAGACCCCAGGTGCCACAATTATGTACAGATGTACTGTAAATTTCACTCTGGAGGGGGCCTGTGAATGTCTTTCTTTAGAGACATCTATGCAGGGCTTTGTCTCTGGGAGTTTTATAGTGAACGGTCTGTGTCCTAACCTGGTGAGTAACGCATCACGGAGAGCTGTTCGTTTCCATCCGTGTGGACGGTGACCAAGTCTTTTGTTTCTGTGTCGAACACAAACCACCTGTGTAAACATGAGAAAAAGTACAAATCAGTTGCTTAGTGAGAATGTGAAGTCAGACTATGACAGTCACAGCCAGGCTATTAAAAACGATTAAGAGCTTAAAAATGCTCTGTATGTGCTTAACAAGAATGCTTAGCCCCAGCTTTCATGTAAAGAAAATTGCCTGCACGTGAACATTTCCGAAAGAAAGGAGCAGCTGACTGGCTATCACGGGAAAGAATTTAGCTACTGACATCATGGCAGGGCTCCTCAATGTTTGAGTTTTGTCATTTACATATGAAAGCAGAGAAAACCCTGGGCAGGGAAGATGGACCAGCATCTAACCCCAGGCCTGTGGCCAGAGCAAGCGGCAAGGGGGGCCACTGCACGAGCTTACCGAGAGATCTGGCCCGGGCCAGGCAGAAAGGGTCCAGCAAGCTGGGGCCGGGACAACCTCGGGGCTGACGCAAGCAGAGCTGGGTCAGCCTCTGACCTTCTGTGAAGCTGGTGTGCAACCAGCAGGCGAAAGAAACGACCCGGAGGATGGCAGAAGGGTGAGTAGAGGACTGGTCTTCGAATTTAGCTTCTATGGGCTCAGTTTCCTCAACTGTAAAATGCAGGTAAGGGCCCAGAATAGCTCTGCAGGCTCAGGATCCGATCAGTCAAATTATAACCGGACTTGGAAGTGCTCTGAATCCTCTAATTAGGACACGGTGCTCGGTCAGGGTGTGAAATGGTGCACATTGAACTCTCCTGCCTGTACGTTCTCAGGTGGTGGCAGCAGTGTTTTCAGGGGTGAAAAGGATCAAGGGCACCCTGCTGCCGCCGTTGCAAACTTTGATGCCATCCATTCATCAGCGTGCCCACTGAGCCAGCATCGCTATCCACTCGGGGCCCTAATCAGTACCACTCAATGGGTCTGGTTGGCCCCTGACACCTGGATTTGGCTTCTCAGCTTTGCTTCCTTGTGACTTTGTGTGTTAGTGTTAGTCGCTCAGCTGTGTTCGATTCTGCAACACCATTAACTGTAGCCCTCCAGGCTCCTGTCTGTGGGATTTTCCAGGCAAGAATATGGGAGTGGGTTGCTATTTTCTTCTCCACATTTATCTTTAATGTGCTATTTAACCTGAACACAGGTCAGAATATAAGCAGCAGAGAGACTGTAGGGACTAGCTATGCCTCTGAACACCGTGTTAAGCTTCCCCATTGAGAGCTAAGCCCAGGACCAGGACTAGAGGTGGGGGAAGCATGAACGGAGGGGAGGGATGCGGAGATGCGTGTCCCTCTCTCTTCCACCCACAGGACACTGTCTGTGATTTTGACTGCCTGGCTGGCCTCGTCCCATGCTCTGTCCTGCCACAGAGTCAGCGTGCAGCTGATGACAATAACTGGCTGGTGGCCATTCATCACAGCCTGCTTGAGTCAGAAGCTTCAGCGGTCTCTAAGAGAGGTCAGAGGTGTGTGCGTGTGTGTGCATGTATGTGTGCATGCATGGCTGTGTGGCTTTGCAGGATTCATGAAGAATTCTGTTGGATAGGTGCTCAACTCTCAAGATGTTGCCACCTATGACTTATGAGTGGTTACTCTTTCTTTATACACATGCTACAGTCTAACAACATAATCTAAGTGGTATGCTCTCTTTTGAAACATGTACAATGTACACTGTACAATATTATGTACAAGTATACAATACAGTGATTCACAATTTGTAAAGCTTCTACCTCATTTATCATTATTATAAACTATTGACTGTGCTCCCCGTGCCGTATAACACAACCCTGTAGCTGACTTTGTACTGAGCAGTTCCTACTCTTACTCCAAGCCCTCTTTGGCCCTGCCCACTTTCCTGTCCATGAGTGGCACACTTTGGAGAGCAGGGAAGCACTAACAGTATACGAATCAAGCTACAGTAAGTGTAGACAGTATGACAATCAATATAAAGCACAATCAAATCTTATAAAACGGTGACAATAATAACCACCAAAGCTGCCCGCCAGGCAACCCCAGGAGCCGCTTCATAGTCTGTCTCACTTAATCATCAGTGTTTGGCAAGGCACATATATTGCCACCTTTCACAGAGGAAGAAACAAACTCAGAGAGGTCACGCAACTGGCTCAAAGACACACTGCAGCTAGGTGGCAAAGCTGGGACTCAGGCACAGACCTGCCGCCCGGCGTATCGGAGGCCCTTGGCAAGTGAGGGTTAGCTGAGTCAAACACGAGGCTCAGGGACTGGGCAGTTTCTAAAATTTTGCAAGGCAGCAGGAAAAAGCATCATAAAACCCTCAGTGCTTTGACATCAAGGAGCCCCACAACCATCTGTGTGTGGAGGTGGGGCCTCCTCTGGGAGCGGGGACCATGGCCAACTTTAGGTTTTCCCAAGGTCCGAAATGGGAAGGCCCACTGTCTCAGGTTTCACTTCCGAGTTCTGACGTTAATTCCTAGTCGGTCATCAGGTGTTGAGCGAGGCAGCGAAGGGCTACCCTGACCGGTCGCTGGGGAAACACAGACAAGCCTCTTTCCCGTGAACCCCGAAAGCACAGGCTACACCGACACGCACTTACCTCCCAGTCAGTGTTCCGACTGCAACCACAGACCCTGAAGGATGAAAACCAGAAGACTGAGCTGGATCCTAAAATGTTGTAAAGGAAGTGTAAATTGATGGCCAGACACAGCGCGATTACATAAACACACACAAGCACAGCTCTAATCCCTTAGGGCTACATGGCCCATTAAAAAAAAACTCTTTTTTTTCTTCAGAGAGGAAAACACTTCCTTACTTTAATGAAGGTCATGTCTCAAAAATAACACAATTTTGTCTTTTTATCATTTTTCTTTCTGCATCTCGTGCCATGAGGTATCTCAGTTCCCTGACCAGGGATTGAACCCACGTCCCCTGTAGTGGAAGCGTGGAGTCCCACCCACTGGACTACCAGGGAAGTCTCTCTCATTCTATCTTCAAAGTAGAAAGTGAAAGTTGCTCAGTCATGTCCGACTCTTTGCGACCCCATGGACTATATAGTCCATGAAATTCTCCAGGCCACAATACTGGAGTGAGTAGCCATTTCCCTTCTCCAGGGGATCTTCCCAACCCAGGGACTGAACCCAGGTCTCCTGCATTGCAGCTGGATTCTTTACCAGCTAAGCCACCAGGGAAGCCCAAGAACACTGGAGTAGGTAGCCTATCCCTTCTCCAGTGGATCTTCCTGACCCAGGAAGTGAACCAGGGTCTCCTGCAGTGCAGGCGGTTTCTTTACCAACTGAGCTGTGAGGGAAGCCCATTCTATCTTATATCCTTTCATATCTACAGTAACCAGATGACAGAACAAAGACATGCTCTTCCTCCAAGTCTTGGAAGTCCCTTTGGTTGACCTCCATGCTGAATGGGAAGCTTTGCCCCATCTGTCTGGAAATATGACCCCCGCACCCAAGGCCATCAGGTCAGGACCGGATGAGCGCCTCCCAGGACACCTGGCCGTCCTAGAGCGATCTCCAGATGAGCGAGGCACACGCCAGACTTAGCGCTGGGGAGACACGCGTGTGTTCATTACTAACAAGGTGGAGCAAGGTTGACGGGAGAGATAGAGCACAACGGAAGGGAGCACTAGGTGACGTCAGACAGGGAGCTGGGCTGCGGCGTCCTGGCTGCAGGCCCTCGACTCGGGCCTTCCGACACAGGAAGAACTGCCCCTGGTGGAGGCGGACGTGGACACGCCAGTATCTGTTTGGATGAGGTCTTAAGGGGACAAGAATACGATCAAGGACATAGAAGCAACACAGTCTGGAGCAGAGTGCTGGAGAAGACTTGAGAGCCCCTTCGACTGCAAGGAGATCAAACCAGTCAATCTTAAAGGAAATTAGTGCTGAATAGTCATTGGAAGGACTGATGCTAAAGCTGAGGCTCCAATCCTTTGGCCACCTGATGGGAAGAGCCGACTCATTGGTAAAGACCCTGATGCTGTGTAAGATTGAGGGCAGGAGGAGAAGGGGGTGATAGAGGATGAGATAGTTGGATGGCATCACCGGCTCAATGGACATGCATTTCAGCAAACTCAGGGAGATCCTGAAGGACAGGGAAGCCTAGCAAGGTGCGGTCCATGGGGTCGCAAAGAACTGGACGTGACTTGGCAGCTGAACAACAACAGCAAGGGAGAGTCACTGGTTTTTCAAAGCAGGACCTACAGGGGAGGGAACGGGAAATCACACGGATGATGCTAGCAATGTGGGCTGCGTGGCCAGGTCAAGGATCAGATCACCAGGAAGAACACAGTGAGAGGGACTCTTTCCTTTCACTGAAAAGAGTGATGTGACTGAATCTGTGTTTTAGGTGACGCGTTAGGAGTACTTAGGATGAATTGAAATGAAAAGAGATTAATCACAGGAAGACCAAGAAAGCAGTAACCCTGGATGTGGAAATGGAGGCACTGAGATGCCACCGGATAAACTGGGAAAAAAAGAGAGAAAGAGAGACAGGAAGGAGACTGCAGGGACTGATTATATTGTGTGCTAAGTCACTTCAGTCCTGTCCAACTTCTTGTGACCCCAAGGACTACAGCCCACCAGGCTCCTCTGTCTATAGGATTCTCCAGGCAAGAATACCGGAGTGGGTTGCCAATCCCCTCTCCAGGGGATCTTCCTGACCCAGGGATCGAACCCACATCTCTTATATCTCCTGCGCTGGCAGGTGGGGTTCTTTACCACTAGCACCACCGGGGAAGCCGGATTACATTCCTGCGGTGCTTTTCCAAAGTGGGAGCTGTGATGAGCTCGGGGCCTCCAGACAGAAATCACGTGCACTGGAGGCTTTACTGTGCAGCTCATTTGAGGCTCATAACATTCTGAGAGGAAGATACTTGAATGTGTCTGCCCAGTCACACGGTCAGTGCGCAGAGGAGCTGGGGCTTAAGATCTTCTTGGTGTTCGGTTTAGCACCTGTGCTGTGATGCCAGGCTGGGTGGGTTGACGGTCTGGTGCTGGAGTAGCTGGCAAGGCTTTCAGCCAGGCTGCCGTGTGGACTGAGGCCGCAGGGAAGGTCACTCTCCCAGACGACTGTTGAGGATTCCTGGTTGCCAGCTGTGCACCAACCCCTCTGGTGCCAGAGTCACCTCCCCACGGCCCATCATCCCAGTGCTCAACATCCCCAGGGACCAGTCACCTCCATTCACTTGCAGATTTTCTCCAAAAGTGAAGGGCTGAAGCATGGACCCAGCACACGGAGACGTGCCGGCAACTCCACGGGTGTCGAGAGGACTCGTGGTGGGGTCTGCAGAGGGGCTGCCCCTCACCCAGGCTGTTATGTGTCATGAACGGTGCAAGCAACACGGGAGGTGCTTTGAATCACTACAGATGCAGCAGAAGACCTTGGCGTCAGGTGTGAACCGAGTGGGGTGTAAACACTGATCTTGCCAAGCCATCTGACTTCTCGAAGCTCCAACCTCCTAATCACTAAAATCAAGGTTAAAAACTTCACCTTGCAAGGCTGCTGTCAGGATGAGCAGTAACACATGTGCAATGCTCAGTATGCAAACAGTGCTCAATAAACGCCGACACCACTGCGTGGCACGTAGGGAGAGGATCCTTCAGCACTCTGATGTATGATCGGAGTTCCTTTTGCAAACTCAGAGACGTGCTGACTTTAAATTTGACCTGTACCATCAAACTCAAAGTGCAGAGATAAACTGGATGCTGTTAGAATAGCTAATCCATTCCCATCAAAAAGGTGTTCTGTAAATAGAATACAGGCTCCTAACAAGGGCTCCTCAGCTTTTCAGCCAGAAGAGACTGCACTCAGGAGACCCAACAACCAATCAGAAAGGCGTACGTGCTGTCTGAAAAAGCACTGGTAAACTTCAGAAATACATGAATGAGACCCCTTGGGGTGGTGGTTAAAGCAATGCAATTTGAAGGCGATAAATTAAGTGACACTTTCTTTGGGACGAATTTATATCACCACCAATCTCATGCAAAAAATAAATAAATAAACCCATGTGCTGCAGATGCATTTTTATAAGAAAGACGGACTAGGACACGCAGGCCTACCTCTATGACTTTGTCCCAGACGGGCCGGTGACCCACGGCGTCCCACAGGGTGGCGTGCCTGTCGTGCCCACAGGTCAGGAACTGAGGTTTGGAGGCATGGACGGCCAGTCCCCAGAGCTCATCAGTGTGACCCTGCAAAGAACCGAGACAGACGGACGCCCCTGAAACATCACCACCAGCACGCGGGGGCCCTACAGAACACCACGGCTCACCACAGGCTCTGGAACTGTGTCCATCTGTTTCTCTTCCTCCCACTGAAGCTGAGGAAGGGGATGTTAATATAAAACACAGAAGAATCGCCTCTTTGTAACGCTGTCTGTCTTATTAAAGTGAAAGTGTTAGTTGCTCCCTCCTATCTGACTCTCTGTGACCTCATGAACTGTATAGTCTGCCAGGCTTCTCTGTCCATGGGATTCTCCAGGCAAGAATACTGGAGTGGGTTACCATTCCCTTCCCCAGGGGATCCTCCCAACCCAGGGATTGAACCTGCGTCTCCTGCATTGCAGGCAGATTCTTGGCCATCTGAGCCACCAGGGAGGCCCTGTCTTATATTGTACTATTACACAGCATGAAGGTGTTTGATGGACTTGTTGAGCTGACGCCTACCTGAGTGATGGGTGTGAAGTCCCCCGACAGTGTTCCCTGCAGAACAAAGTTTCTGGTCGTGCCTATCAATATCACATCGCCTTTTCCTTCGGCCACTGTCCGTATGGGGCCAAACTGTTCTGGAATCTGCATGGAAAAGATTTCAGGTGTCATTAAATTACTAGTTCCATCATTCAAAACAGTTGTTTACTTATTGTGATAACAGCTTCTATCATAACGACACATACACACACACACGTAACAAGGAGACAAAGTACTTGAGTGAATGATCCAAACCCCAAATCTTACGTTTAAACTCCATACCTTTTATATACCTTGAAAGAATGAGCAAGAGTAAGGTTGTAAAAAAAAAAAAAGAGGAACAGCTGGGTGTTCTGTGTGACCTAGATGGGTGGGATGGGGGTGGAGGGGTGGCAGGGAGGCCCAAGAGGAAGGGGCCATAGGTACAGGTGAAGCTGATTCACTTGTTATACAGCAGAAAACAACAGCACTGTTAAGCAATTATACTCCAACTGGAAAAAAAAACCCCTACAATGAGGCACCTTTTTTCTGGACAAAATAAAAAAATAAAAAAGACTACTGGGTACTTTACTCTTTACTTGTTAAGACTTCTGATAGCAGAAGCAGGTAAAATTTAGGGAGGAAGGAATATGTAACATGCTGTAATAAGTAAGAGTTCTTAAAAATTTATTGTAACTTGCAATGATAAATCCTTTGGCAACTTTATTTAGTTTTGAAATCCACTGCTCATGCTGGTACACGTGTGATTAAGTGTTAATAAAAACGATTTCAAAATACACCATTCAAGAACAATTTGCTATGATAAAATAATTAGAGGTTCTTGTACTTTTTCAAAGGAACAAAAATCACAGCACTGTGGTTCTGGGATGTTAAAGAGTGGCCTGTTCTCATACAAACTTCTTACGAGTGGGTTAGCATAGATCTGAGAAAAGATGATAACAATCCATGCTGATAATGAATTACAGATACTTAAAAATGGTGAGTGTCTTCCATAATACTAGATGAGGCTTTGGACTGTTTCTTAGGATTGCAATGCTGCTTAGGTTCAAAAAAAATGCTGGTCAAATATTATTATAAAAAATGCTACCACAATTAAAGTCTCCATGAAAAGAAAGTGATTTCCAAAACTCAGATGAAGGCCTTGCTTTATGAAGAGCGGTAATCAGCAAAACAAAATTCTCACACTGTCAGAGCAAGTGTGATGCTGTTCTCTGCTGTCATTGTGCTGTGGGCATCTGAATTAGAAAGCTATGGTTTTTCCAGTAGTCATGTGCAGATGTGAGAGTTGGACCATAAGAAAGGCTGAGAGCCGAAGAATTGATGCTTTTGAACTGTGGTGCTGGTGAAGACTCTTGAGAGTCCCTTGGACTGCAAGGAGATCCAACCAGTCCATCCTAGAGGAGATCAGCCCTGGATATCCACTGAAGGACTGATGCTGAAGCTGAAGCTCCAGTACTTTGGCCGCCTGATACCAAGAGCTGACTCACTGGAAAAGACCCTGATGCTGGGAAAGACTGAGGGCAGGAGGAGAAGGATGTGACGGAGGATAAGATGGTTGGATGGCGTCATCAACTCAATGGACATGAATTTGAGCAATCTGGGAGATCGTGAAGGACAGAGGAGCCTGCACGCTGCAGTCCATGGGGTTGCAAAGAGTTGGACACGACTTAGCAACTAAGCAACAATAAAGTTCTACACGGTGTCCACACTATGCTGGAGGGGAAGGTCCTCAACCTTCAGATTGATGCCAACCTTGGTTTCTGTCTGCTCATAATTTCCCAGGGCCTGGGAAAGAAAATTTAGACAGTGTGTAGAAGGAATATTGAATTTCTTGCCTCTGCCTCCTATTGGAGTCCAGGGTTGCTAATTAGGTAATAAGGAGGTGAGAGAAATGCCAAAAGAAGTCAAAGCTCTAGAGACAGTGCTGGTGTTCAGTCACGTTCAAAGCAGGTACTCAGTAAATATTAGTTCCAAGAGACGGTGTCTCCAGAGCAACATGCTGGCAGTTACAGGGAAAAGACAATAAATATTTTAAGGATTAATCAAAGTGTGGATAATACTCCCTCGTAAGATTGGTTCTATGATAATACTCTAGACATGAAATGTGACCACCTCACCGTTTATAAATTGAATTCCATTTTAGTAAACTGCCTTCATGATTTTATATAATATGTTACCCCATTTAGTAAAATTTTCTCAGTACAGTTTTCAAAACGGTAAGCAAAAGATTTCAAACTCATAAGGAAACTGGTTGACATAATAGTTTAAGGTTTAAAAAGAGTGTCAGCAGTGTGACATGCTGTCTCACCTCGGTTTTATGAAGCTTCTGGTAATTTCCATCCCAAGAAATGAGCTTGCGGTCCTTCCCTCCTCCCGACACAAGCGTGCCGTCCCTTAACATACAAAGTGCGAAAATACCGCCCTCGTGGGCCCCTTGAACCGCGTAGCTTATTCGATTCGTACCTAAACACAACGAGAAAACCATGCTTAGGACGTTGTCCAAGGCCTCACCTCTGCCCATCTCATTTTTTGTTTTAAAACGAGATTATCAGAACATCAATGCAGTGTGAATCTATAAAGGATTCAATTTCTACATGTTCTCAGAGCACTAGATAAACGAGACAAACGCAGAGAAGGGAATGGCTACCCGCTCCAGCGTTCCTGCCGGAGAACCCACGGACAGAGGACCCCGGCGGGCTGCAGTCCACGGGGTCGCAAAGAGCCGGACACGACTGAGCGGCTAACACAGACAAACACGAACTGGGTTACTTTCTAATCAAAGAACACAGGGCAAGGGGGAGGGGGATGAACAGGGAGCCTGGAGTCAGCAGATGTATACGATCACGTGTAGGATGGATACACGACAAGGTCCTATGTAGAGGGGCTGGGAGCTGCATTCAATATCCTCTGACAAACCACACTGGAAAAGAATATGAAAAAGAATACACAGGGCTTCCCTGGTGGCTCAGTGCTGAAGAACTCGATAAAGAATTTGCCTGTCAATGCAGGGGACGTGGGCTTGATCCCTGGTCCAGGAAGATCCCACAAGCCTCAGAGCAACTAAGCCCATGCACCACAACCTCTGAAGCCCGGGTGCCTAGAGCCTGTGCTCTGCAACAAGAGCAGCCACTGCAACGAGAAGCCCACGCACCCCAGCGAACAGTAGCTCCCGCTCGCCCCAACTAGAGAATAAAGACCCAGCACAGTCAAAAAAATAATAAAAAAGAGGACATACATACATATATGTACAACTGAATCTCCTTGCTATATAGCAGAAATTAACACAGCATTGTAAATCAACCATACTTCATTAAAATAAATTAAAAAACAATAAAGGAAAACATGCCAAGATGAAGCATATAGTGTGCTAGGAGGGCTGAGAGATGAGCTGGGGGTCCCTGGACAAGTGGCCTGATTGCTCTGCCTCAGTTTCCTCCTGGGGGTCATGGGGCTGCTGCTTTTCCACGGCACCGCTTTCAGGGTGCAGTGAACCCGTGTGTGTACACAGCCCGTGGCACTCAGAGTGGCAGCGGTACTACCAAGGTCACCGAGTTAGCCCGACATTACCCCGGTGGCTCCGCTTCTGCCCTCACCCCACAGCCCAAACACTGAGACCCTGGAGTACAGAGATGGTGCATTGTCTCTGTTTTCCTGGCACATGGTAAACACTCATAAATGCTCACTGAACTCGACTCAACGTGTTTCTGAGTAAGGAGTCCTTCCTATCACGCTGTTTGCCCACTGATGCCCACCTGACTCATCTGTATGCCCAGTGTCCAGCACATGGCTTTGGACTCACAATGAATACTCAGTCAATGTCTGCCAAGTGCTGGGTGGACCAGAGAAGTTAAACGCTGTAGAGCTAAATAGTCTTCGATGATTTTCATCATTACAAGCTGTTATTAGATCTCCCCATAAAGTGATTAAGTCTATTACAACATCTTGGGCTTAAAGAACCTTTTAAAACAACAGAAGCCAACAGCTTACTAGTCTCATTTTCCTCTGTCCTGGTTTTTTGATTCCAAGTTACACACACACACACACACGTATGTAGGTACCTATGTACCTTGGAATCAAATAGTAAACTTGGAAATGATATTAACGGGCAATTCTTATGGGATTTGGCTTCTTCCTTAGAACATTACCCACAAGAGGCTGCTTGAGGAGCGTCGATGTTACCTTTTCCCCATACCAGGATGTTGCCACTTGAATCTCCGGTGATGGTGTCACCGTTTTCAGAAAAAGTCACACAGAGGACGAACTTTGGCTTTTCTTGCTTCTGCAGAATGTTAAAAAAGAATATATATATATGTAAAATCAAGACATCCTTCTGTTTTTAAGAACATCGAGAATCATGGGCACCCCGAGCTGGATGGTGTCGGCTGTGGCTACCACACCGTGTGCCTTTCCTTCTCATCCACCGTTACACAAATTACGCCCTGAGATTATCCGGTCCAAAGTATCCGGTACTTACACGGCTGCAGGCAGTTAGAGCAGGGGAGGCTGTGGAGTGGCTAAGGCGGATAAAGCAGTCCTCCAACTCAGCCTCTGGGCCTGCAGGGCATCAGGTGCCATATTGGTGCTCTCGTGAGGCCTCAGATGCTGGGCTAAATGGCACCAAGGTTGCCCATCACCCTCAGCAGGCTTGCACTGCAGTCTCCTGGGCACCTTCTTCATTGCTCTGTACAATCAGCAGGCCACAATGAGGGCCATGGCCCTCTGGCACCCTGGCTCTTCTCCCTGTGTTAGTCCTTCCTTATCAGCGTCACCAATGTTATCCATGAGGGGCTCCCCAACTCTGTCAGGGATCTCCAGGAATAGTCTTTATCATGACACCCCCACTTTGGCCAATTAAATTCTAAGGCTGTGATGCCTCAGAGCTTCCTTAAATGCCAGGGGATCACAAGCACCACTGGTGAAAAATAAAAGGAGAGATGCAATTTCACCTTACCTCAAACAATCCTTGCTTCTTAATAAGGGAGCTTCCTTCTAGTGTCCAGAAGTAGAGGTGGGACTTTCCACAGGTTACGATTATATTGGTGTCGGTGGGGTGGAAATCCGCGGCAAATACAGCTTCGTTCGAACACTTTGCACAAAACAGGAGAATCAGATGTCTCAGATCTCTTGAGACTTAAGGAAATAAACTCTGAACCACAAATAAGTAACTCATCAAGGTGAGCACCAAGACTCTTGATACTTCGCCCCTTGAATTCATCTTCTCTAGTCACTAAACTTACGTCTGTGTGCGCCGACACCTCTCCCTGTCTGTTTCCCCCACAGCCCTGCGGACAGGACCACAGAGTCTCCTTCTGCATGGGGACTCTCAGGACCTGGCATGGAGCAGGCACACAGCCATGCTCTGGCTGAAGGAGGGGCTGGGACTTAAGAACTGCAAGTCTCATCCTCATCGAGTGACGGGAAGGGCCCCGGAGCCTGGATTTTATTCAGCTCCACCACTCCTGGCCCACTTTGGCTGCCCTGTTTGCCTGGTTCTGATCCCCAGGACTCTGCTGATAGCTTGGTGGCCGAGCCTAGAGTCCAGAGGGGGAGCTGGTTCTTTGGCTATCAATTTACCACCCTCATCCTGTTATCAGTTTTCATGACTGGCACCCTGTTCCCATGAATCTGACCCTGACTGCTCCTTCTGCTTGATAATTCAGTTACAGATTCCTGAACCTAGACAATAACTTGCTGTGATTACTTCCAACCTAATAACACAGCAAGAACCGAAATACTTGAGCAAAACATAGAAGGCACAGCTATAGCATAAAAACAGGCATGCTCATGCCTTGTTAGAATACCGTCTGCATCCCACACACACAAGAGAGAAGGCTACGTAAGCCAGGTAATCCACTGGGGCTCTTAATGGCAGGTAGCTCAGGTGACCCGATGGTAGTCCTATGGTTAGGTCAGTAAGGTGATCTAAGGCTAATGGATGCCAGGGTGAGAAATCTGAAGTCATTTCTACAAAAATAGACCCAATCATGGTTTTACCAGGAGGAAAGCATGAGAGACCTTAAGGAAACTTCACTGACATATTGGGAAGTTCAATGGGCCCCCCTGCAGGAAAAGCCCCACTGGGAGGACCAAGATCTCGCTCCCCGTTCCTGAGTCCACTCAGCTCTGGACAAGCTTCCCTGATCCCCAGATCCCTGCCTGGCCCTCCGCCTGGGCAGCGGGCACGTCTCACTTGTCACCACCCCTCCAGTACTTCCTTAACACGTGCGTGAAAAGGGGACCTCGGTATTTGTGGATGATGGAAAGAACATGAGCAAGTAAGTGAGGGAGAAAGTGACCACCGGAGTGATGGGGCGAATTAAAAGGGTGGTGGCTGTAAAGGGAGGTGGGCGCGAAACCCTTACAGACGCTGTGAAGAGAAGCAGGAAGCCCGCCAGGCCTTGGGAATAAGGGGAGAGGGGCGGGGCCCGAGGGCTTCTCGAGAAGGGGTCCCGCTGGGGGCTGCGGCAGGGACAGAGCCCACGGCTCAGGGGAGACGGCTCCACGTGGGAAATGGACGAGGCGGCCCCGCAGCAGGCGTGCTCACAGACCTTGACGTCCGCCAGCCTCTCTTCCTTCTGCCAGTCCCACACGGACAGCACGTGGTCGTTGGAGTCGTCCACTGCACAGAGGTTGCTGCCTCCATTCTAGGAAAAAAGGAGGTATTCACAGGAAGACTACACTCGAGAATAAAGCAGACTGAGCGTGATTAAAAAGGAACATAATTTTAATTTTTTAATCACAAGCCTGCTACATCTTTATTAAAGTGTATTTACCCATCACTGTTGAGATCTGCTTAGGACTTGGGCAGACAGATGGTGGGGACAGGGGAATGTGGGGGTTAACAGGCACAGGAGCAGGAGGGAGAGCTCTGGGGCGGACTTCAGTACCGCTTCCGTTAGACCTAGCCTCCCAGGGGCTGCAGAGCTCTCGCACTGGAGGAGACAAGTGTCTGCAGCTCCGGGGCACAGGGCACAGGGCGTGGGGCTGGTTATCGTAAGGTTGTATGAGGGGACAGGTGCTGGGGGTGAGGCGCAAGGCATACTGATGTGAACATGTATGTGTTTCTAACTGGCTGAACTAGTGCTTCAAAGGGCGGTTCATCCTGAGGAAGCCTGGGGACCACGAGGCCCCTCCAGCCCCTGCTTATGGCCAGGCAGTGGGTGGGGATGGCACAGACAGGCAGGGGAAATTCAAGGCCAGGGGAGGCAAGACTGCTCTGTGAGCCTGAGACAGTGTGGCCGAAGGGCCTCTTCTCATCACCATGGAAATGTCTGACTGGGAGCGTGCGGGACTAGGCATGTGCTCCCTCTGACTGAGGGGGCCTGGCAAGCGGGAGGTTTCAGAGTTCAGATCTGGGCACACATCTGGGCAGGTACAGGCGTGTTAACCTCTCCCTCTTCAACCTTGAGCTGAGTCTCACCTCCCTGTGTGGACAAAGCTGCAAGACCCACAGGGTTCACACTTACAGATTTTGAGAATGCGATACAGGTGACGGCTCGGTCGAAAAACCCGATTCCGACGACATGCAGCGTATTCAGCGTCACGGAATCCCAGATGCGCACGTGTGGGGGTAACTGCTGCTTCGGAAGAAAATGCTGGGTCACTCATCATGCCGGGTCTGCAAATTTACCTTTGTATTGATGCTACTTCTACTTTGTCAAAAGCCTTTTTTTAAAAATGCTATTTCCCCCCAGTTCTTTGTTTTATCCTTTTATTTTGTGAGGCTTTATTTCAAATCAGTTTTGATATTTACATGTAAAATATTAAAGTTTTTTTTTTGGCTACACCACACGGCCTGAGGGATCTTAGTTCCCTGACCAGGGATTGAACCCATGCTCCCTGCACTGGAAGTGCAGTCTTAACCATGGGGCCACCAAGGAAGTCCCAAAACAAAAGTGTTTTTTTTTTTTTCTTTTTAATGCACTTAAGACTCTGTGTTTTTACAATAAATAAAATATTCCCAATATCTCATAATAAATTGTGGAAAATTCTGAAAGAGATGGGAATACCAGACCACCTGACCTGGCTCTTGAGAAATCTATATGCAGGTCAGGAAGCAACAGTTAGAACTGGACATGGAACAACAGACTGGTTCCAAATAGGAAAAGGAGTACGTCAAGGCTGTGTATTGTCACCCTGCTTTACTTCTATGCAGAGTACATCATGAGAAACGCTGGGCTGGAAGAAGCACAAGCTGGAATCAAGATTGCCGGGAGAAATATCAATAACCTCAGATATGCAGATGACACCACCCTTATGGCAGAAAGTGAAGAGGAACTGAAAAGCCTCTTGATGAAAGTGAAAGTGGAGAGTGAAGAAGTTGGCTTAAAGCTCAACATTCAGAAAACTAAGATCACGGCATCCAGTCCCATCACTTCATGGCTAATAGATGGGAAACAGTGGAAACAGTAGCTGACTTTATTTTTTTGGGCTCCAAAATCACTGCAGATGGTGACTGCAGCCATGAAATTAAAAGACGCTTACTCCTCGGAAGGAAAGTTATGACCAACCTAGACAGCACATTAAAAAGCAGACATTACTTTGTCAACAAAGGTCCGTCTAGTCAAGAATAGATGGTTTGTTTAGTCTAACCAACAAGACTAGATGGTTTTTCCAGTAGTCATGTATGGATGTGAGAGTTGGACTGTGAAGAAAGTTGAGTGCCAGAGAATTGATGCTTTTGAACTGTGGTGTTGGAGAAGACTCTTGAGAGTCCCTTGGACTGCAAGAAGATCCAACCAGTCCATCCTAAAGGAAATCAGTCCTGGGTGTTCATTGGCAGGACTGATGTTGAAGCTGAAACTCCAATATTTTGGCCACCTGATGTGAAGAGCTGACTCATTTGAAAAGACCCTGATGTTGGGAAAGATCGAAGGCAGGAGGAGAAGGGGATGAGAGGATGAGATGGCTGGATGGCATCACCTACTCAATGGACATGAGTTTGGGTAAACTCCAGGAGTTGGTGATGGACAGGGAGGCCTGGCATGCAGAGGTTCATGGGGTCACAAAGAGTCGGACACAACTGAGCGACTGAACTGAACTGAACTGAATATCTTCCGAAGGTCATGGCTCCTGTGGCCAATTTAGCTGTAGGGGAGGTCTACCAAGTTTTAGGGGCTTCTCTGGTGGCTCAGATGGTAAAGAATCTGCCTGCAATGCAGGAGACCTGGATTTGATCCCTGGGTTGGGAAGATCCCCTGGAGAAGGGAATGGCAACCCACTCCAGTATTCTTGCCTGGAGAATTCCATGGACAGAGGAGGCTGGCAGGCTACAGTCCATGGGGCCGCAGAGTCAGACACAAATGAGCAACTAATACCAAGTTTCAAACTTTGAACAGTCAATTCTTGATAACTGTCCCACAGGAACTGATATTCCCATTTGTATATCTAAAACATCTAAGTTTTAAAACTGAAACATGACAAAGAAAATGGAGTCTCATGTAAGGGTTATTCTTTTGAAGTTTGTCTTGCCACTAAGGGGTAAGCATGTTTAAATTCATCATCATGACTACCACCTGTGGTATTAAGAACTTCACATTCTTGGGCCCCACAGGAGATTGATAATACACAAATACAAGCTTAGAATGGTTATGATTAGTTCAAAACTTTCTCAGCTGTGCTAATTTTTCTCTTCCTTGATAGAAGAAAGCATCACAGAACCACCAGCAGATTTATCAAGAAAAGGACCAGCTTTGTACACAACGGACGGGGGGACTGGGCTCTAGTCTGGATTTGTCTCTAAGTAGCTGGATGTTTGCAGTCACTTGGCCTCTCTGGACTTCTCCACTTGTAAATGGAAAGGAACAGCTCAGCTATTCAGAGGGCTCTAAGGCTCTGATACCATTTCAAGGCCAGAAACTGAAATACACAGTTCATCCACTAGAGGGAGGAACAAATGATTTACTAGTGATCTCAAATAACTTTTAAAGGTCATTTAACATTAAAAAAAAAAAAAAGAAGACTCTGTTCCCTGTGTGCTTACAGAATAGCAGTCTGATTTCCATTGTTCCTATTACCTCCTTTCAAGTGTAGGATTTTAATGGAAAATAGCATAAATATTTAAAATTTGATGTTATTAAAATACTTTCTGAAAAATGGTAGCACTCAGGATAAAAATGGAAATACTTAACGTAATTAGTTTCAGATTATACATTGTGCATTGATAGACTATACAAAAGTAGACATCAGAAAAGTTACTAGATGTTTTGGATAAAACAACAATGGCCACAGATTGTGGTAAATAAGTGGAAGCCAGTTTTGAATTGCTGTGTTTGCCAAATTCCACTAGCTCCTTCTCTGATTCCTTAAAATACAAACTGAAGTCTTTGCTTACAAAATTTTGCAAAAATCCTTCCAGCAGCCCTTGCAGATGACACATAGACACACACTCCATGGATTAAAGTCATGATAACAAGGGACTCATTCACTGAAGAGGCAAAATGCCCCATAGTCAAACGATTATTTTTCATGATTTTAACTCAACATGTTAATGTTTATCACGTGAGTAAATAATATTGGAAGAATTAATGACTTCTTAGGCAAGAGCGATGCTATTTAAAAATTAGCTGAAATTAACGTGAGCTCAAGGGTTTTTTTTTTTAAGGTCAGTGTAAGAATTTTCATTTGCAATAAAAATTCAAATTAAAGGATTAAATTCAAATTTGAGCTTCCCAGGTGGTGGTGCTAGTGGTAAAGAGCCCATCTGCCAATGCAGGAGATGTGAGAGACACGGGTTCCATCTCCAGGTTGGGAAGATCTCCTGGAGGAGGGAATGGCCACCCACTCCAGGATTCTTGCCTGGAGAATCACACGGATAGAGGATCCTGGTGGGCTCCAGTCCATGGGGTCGCACAGAGTTGGACACGATGGAAGCAGATGAGCATGCACGCTCACAGACATTATATCCAACAGCTTATTCATCAGCAAAATATTGTCAAAAAAATCATTTTGTGTTACCAGTTCATTACAAAAACATGAAAAGATTACTCACTTTTCCATCCTTGGACGTGCCTGCGACTTGTCCTGTGGCTATTGTGACCCTATCGGGGTGAACTGCAAGGCTAAAAAGAGATCTTCATAAAACATCTGTTCTTACGAAAGTCCAAACTCAAGTTTTCATAGTTTCATTTACCTATATTAACAATGTGTCTATGTTGATTAAACGTTCAGACTGCAAAAACAAACAAACAAACAAACAAAAAAAAACACAAAACCCCAAACAAACCAAACAAAGAAAACAGAAAACGTCTACTCTTTTAAAGGTAAGCTTCACTTTTCCCTTGATCAAATACACTCTGGTCAAAAATTTAAATGTGAGAAATATACAGTGTCCAATTTCTTACACACTCTTGATAAATTCTCTGGGCTTCCAAAGACCTTAGACCATTGGTACATATTTCATTTCATCTTCATTTCTTTATCTATAGGGAATTACCAAACTCAAGGGAAATGCATCCCCTGATTGGGAAATACCACTTCGATCTCAGAACTGCTTAATTAGTGTACAGTCTTTATTAAGAAGTCATTTTGAGTCCATCAAACAGCAAAGACATCATCTTTTTTTTCAGCAGGATTTTTATAACTGATCAGGGACTTAGGACAAATAGAAATAACATAAACCCATCTATGTATCCACCCATCTTTCTAAGATATATAAAATCATTACCAAAGGTATAAATGAATTATAGGAAAAGCAGACCCAGCCAGAAACAAGAGGCAAAACATTTTTATTAAAAACTGCACACCCAAATTAGAAGCCATTAGCACGAGAAGACCTCCAGATAGGGGTCTGTTGGAGCTATCTGTTTACATAACACGGCTGTTTAAGACAATGTGTCATGAGAAGAGAAAACCAAAGAACAGGTCTTAGAGCGCCAGGGAGCCAGAATACAGCCCAGAGCACAAACAAGAGCTGTTCTCAAAGACCCCATTTTCTCAGCTCCCTCTGCTTCTCTGTAGTTCTATCCATCACAGAACCCTTTCTGCCAATGCCCTTTGCACAGGCGTCACAGGCATCGGTTTTGAGGACTCACCACTTCACGTCGTCATTGTGGCCCGCGTAATGCCTCTGAAGCTGCTCCTCCACGTTGTACAGCACGACCACCGACGCGATGAAATAGACGGTCTCGCCCGTCGGGAGCAAGTACAGGTTATTACGGCAGTCTCGACCCCTGTACCCGTAGCTTCGTGCATGTCAAGATAAAACTTGCCTTCTTTTAGGAGCTAACAAAACATCAGCTTTCTTCAGCTGGGACAGGCACTAAATTTCTGTGACTGTTACCATCAATTTCACTAATTTAAAGAAGACTAAATTTGAAATACTCCATGCCAAATATTCAATACATCGGACCCCCCTCAATAGGCAGGCAATAAAGTTGCAAAAGGTAATTGATGTAGTGGAAATTGCTGATATTTTTTTTAACAATACAAAGGTGTGGGTTTTTTTGAAAGTATGTATTATAATGACCTGGTAGCTCAGCTGGTAAAGAATCCGCCTGCAATAAGGGAGACCCCGGTTCGATTTCTGGGCCGGGAAGATCTGCTGGAGAAGGGATAGGCCACCCACTCCAGTATTTTGGGGCTTCCCTGGTGGCTCAGATAGTAAAGAATCTGTCTGCAATGCGGGAGACCCGGGTTCCATTCAGCTTGATGAAACATGGTGATTTGCTGTTCTACTGCTAACAGGAACTGGATCAGACGCTTGTGTAATAACTAGGAAGTGAACTCTTTGATTTGGCCCATCAGTCACGGGTCCAGGAAATCAGTGGCCAGGGCCTACACTACTTTGTTGAGCTGCTGAAATCTTATGTGGATACGTTTCCCTCACACCTAGGCTGGGTTTAAATTTTTCCCAAGCTGGTCTCCTGAAAGGCCGGTGACCATAACATTCTGTTAGAGGTACTATCCTGACTCTAGAATCAAAGTCACCTGAAGGGTGACTTGACACTAATTTCCCGAGAATGCTGGGGTACTCTGCTCATTTCTCTTTCCTTTCTGCTGCCTCTCTTGCATACCGTTTATTCTAGTTACCTCACTACTTGCTGAGATCTGCTGAACCATGGCCACAGTCTAGAATGCGTCCACTTGCTGTCTTGAATCTAACTTTTAAAGCCAAGGGCTTGCTTCTGGGACTGGAATTGAAAGGCAGAACAGGGCCACTGAATCTTGTCATCTTTGAACTCTCCACGTTATCGTCATCCTGAGACACACACCTGCTACAGGGGACCTGAAACTGCCGTCACGCTGGTGCTGAGGGAGAGAGGCTCAGCCTGGTTCTAGAACCATGGCTGGAAGATTACTTGAATCCTACTACGGTCAGTGGCTTTTGTAGCTTGTTTGGAAAACAAAACACATCTGACAGCGTCGTGTGCGTGCAGGCGTGCTCAGTTGCGTCTGACTCTTTGCAACCACGTGGACTGTAGCCCACCAGGCTCCTCTGCCTGTGGAATTTTCCAGGCAACAATACTGGAGAGGGTTGCCATTTCCTACTCCAGTGGGTCATCCTGACCCAGAGACCCAAGTCTCTGGCGTCTCCTGCGCTGGCAGGTAGATTCTTTACCACTCAGTTCAGTTCAGTTGCTCCGTCGTGTCCGACTCTTTGCAACCCCATGAATCGCAGCACGCCAGGCCTCCTTGTCCATCACCAACTCCCGGAGTTTACCCAAACTCACGTCCATCGAGTCGGTGATGCCATCCAGCCATCTCATTCTCTGTAGTTCCCTCCTCCTGCCCCCAATCCCTCCCAGGGTCTTTTCAAATGAGTCAACTCTTCGCATCAGGTGGCCAAAGTATTGGAGTTTCAGCTTCAGCATCGGTCCTTCCAATGAATATTCAAGACTGATTTCCTTTAGGCTGGACTGACTGGATCTCCTTGCAGTCCAAGGGACTCTCAAGAGTCTTTTCCAACACCACAGTTCAAAAGCATCAATTCTTCGGCACTCAGCTTTCTTCACAGTCCAACTCTCACATCCATACATGACCACTGGAAAAACCATAGCCTTGACTAGACAGACCTTTGTTGGCAAAGTAATGTCTCTGCTTTGAATATGCTATCCAGGTTGGTCATAACTTTCCTTCCAAGGAGTAAGCGTCTTTTAATTTCATGGCTGCAATCACCATCTGCAGTGATTTTGGAGCCCAGAAAAATAAAGTCTGACACTGTTTCCACTGTTTCCCCATCTATTTCCCCTGAAGTGATGGACCAGATGCCATGATCTTAGTTTTCTGAATGTTGAGCTTTAAGACAACTTTTTCACTTTCATCAAGAGGCTTTTTAGTTCCTCTTCACTTTCTGCCATAAGGGTGGTGTCATCTGCATATCTGAGGTTATTGATATTTCTCCCGGCAATCTTGATTCCAGCTTGTGCTTCTTCCAGCCCAGCGTTTCTCATGATGTACTCTGCATAGAAGTAAAGCAGGGTGACAATATACAGCCTTGATGTATTCCTTTTCCTATTTGGAACCAGTCTGTTGTTCCATGTCCAGTTCTAACTGTTGCTTCCTGACCTGCATATAGGTTTCTCAAGAGCCAGGTCAGGTGGTCTGGTATTTCCATCTCTTTCAGAATTTTCCACAGTTTATTGTGATCCACACAGTCAAAGGCTTTGGCATAGTCAATAAAGCAGAAATAGGTATTTTTCTGGAACTCTCTTGCTTTTTTGATGATCCAGCAGATGTTGCCAATTTGATCTCTGGTTTCTCTGCCTTTTCTAAAAACCAGCTTGAACATCTGGAAGTTCACGGTTCATATATTGCTGAAGCCTGGCTTGGAGAATTTTGAGCATTACTTTACTAGCATGTGAAATGAGTGCAATTGTGCGGTAGTTTGAGCATTCTTTGGCATTGCCTTTCTTTGGGATTGGAATGAAAACTGACCTTTTCGAGTCCTGTGGCCACTGCTGAATTTTCCAAATTTGCTGGCATATTGAGTGCAGCACTTTCACAGCATCGTATTTCAGGATTTGAAATAGCTCAACTGGAATTCTATCACCTCCACTAGCTTTGTTCGTAGTGATGCTTTCTAAGGCCCACTTGACTTCACATTCCAGGATGTCTGGCTCTAGGTCAGTGATCACACCATTGTGATTATCTGGGTCATGAAGATCTTTTTTGTACAGTTCTTCTGTGTATTCTTGCCACCTCTTCTTAATATCTTCTGCTTCTGTTAGGTCCATACCATTTCAGTACTTTATTGAGCCCATCTTTGCATAAAATGTTCCCTTGGTATCTCTAATTTTCTTGAAGAGATCTCTAGTCTTTCCCATTCTGTTGTTTTCCTCTATTTGCATTGATCGCTGAGGAAGGCTTTCTTATCTCTTCTTGCTATTCTTTGGAACTCTGCATTCAGATGCTTATATCTTTCCTTTTCTCCTTTGCTTCTCGCTTCTCTTCTTTTCACAGCTATTTGTAAGGCCTCTTCAGACAGCCATTTTGCTTTTTTGCATTTCTTTTCCATGGGGATGGTCTTTACCACTAGCACCACCTGGAAAACCCTCTATGTTAAGTGGCTATATTGTTTCAAATATTAAGCAGTATGAGGTTATAAATTCTATTCTAAGAGAAAAAAAGTTGAGTTTTGGCATTCCTTATATTTTAAAGTATTTAAAAAGAAAATTTTCAGATACTGGTTAATGACTTTCAGTCTAAGTTATAAACCAATTATGAGTTTACTGCTTATTGTAAATGGGCACCTATGTATTTCACTTAAAACATTTTTTTTTACATTATAAAAAATACATGTAAAAGGTGTGAACAGTATACATGCATATATGAGGTCACCTGGTTGTCTAGTGTTAGCTCTCTGGGCTCTCGCCGCCATGGAAAGTGAAAGTATTAGTCGCTCACTTGTGTCCGACTGCGACCCCATGGACTGCAGCCTGCCAGGCTCCTCTGTCCATGGAATTCTCTGGCAAAGAATATTGGAGTGAGTTGCCATTCCCTCCTCCAGGGGATCTTCCTGACTCAGGGATGGAACCCAGGTCTTCTGCATTGCCGGCAGATTCTTTACCATCTGACCCACCAGGGAGGCTCATGTATCTATATATCAATAAAAGGTAACAAATTTAGGTCCTCCTTGTCCTAACCATCCACAGCTCCTCAGGGATAATAACCTGTTAAGATTTTAACATATATGGTTCCAAAGCTTGAAAACTATTTCAGAGCAAAACATCACTTGAACTTGGATGTGAAAAACCACCATTTATTTGCTGCAAATTCCACTGTTTCCCACCTTTTAAAATGTGAGTTGGGAGTAGGTTGAACAACTGGGTCTTGCATGATGTGTTTCAGATTTGATTTAACCAATTCAAACAAGCAGTGACTTAAAGAAGAACGGGGTCACTTTTCATGCGCCAATACAGACGGCAAAATAGCTGCAGGCGGACACTTAGTGACATCTGAATCCGGAAAAATAAAAAAATAGTTTGAGAAATTTAGGTACAGAAATAATTGCAAAAAACTTCCAAGGAATATGATCTTATAATTTCAAATAGTAATTCTTCTAAGTGAAATAACAATAGCTTCAGTTTAAACCAACTTCAAGTAATTTGTTGTCAGGGTTTGGCATTAAACTGGTATTCAATAAACAGCTGTTTGAGGGTGAAGAAAGGATTTTGCTCTTTGTCTTAAAGTCTGGATGGACTGGAAGGTGGACTCTGTGGGTTTCTAAAGTAAAACAAAATAGTAAAATTAAAAAAAAAAAAACAACCCCAAACAACACTTCACCCTCTTTCACAGGCTCTGTTTCTTGATTTCTTGTCTTTTATTCCCTCCTTGGTAGTTCATTCACTATCCCAAGCCTCATATTATGAAGATTCTAGCAGCTTTATTTCAAGAACGCTAGTCATATGGCTGACTCAGATTTCTGTGGCCTAGATCTTATGAGAGCTTTTCCTTTTCCTAGTGGTATTATATTGATGCTCTGTGTCCGTTTAACTTAAGCCATCCGTTGTACTGTATTCCTTTCATTTAGTACTGAGTCCATACTCATGTTCAATTAGTCACTGTTTTTTAAGGTTTTTTTTTTTTTTTTTTTGCTTTTTTAAATTGATGTATCATTGATTTACAATGTTAAGACCCCACCCTGTGGCACGTGGGATCTCAGTTCCTCAATCACGGATCGAACCCATACCCCCTGCATTGGAAGGCAAAGTCTTAACCACCGGCCTACCAGGAAGGTCCCTAGTCACTGCTAACTTGAAGTTAAGATTCCCAAGCTTGGCCAAAGCCCGACTTGGTTGAGGGGCAATGCTAGCCCTTCCTTCCAGGGAGTCCCTCTTTCTTTCTTTGGGTTTAAAAACTTTTTGCCATCATGGTTTAGTTTTATGGGTTTCTACCACTGAATTTCAATAAAAGCACTCATCAACTGATGACTTCAGGGCAGACTTAATGAATAAAGGATACACCCATTCCAGCTTCAGTCTCTTGGTTGGCAGTTCTACTTTTGCTTCCAAATTGTAAGAATCCACTTGATCTTTGGGCATGTACATGGTAACAGGGCGTCCACGAAGAAACATTTTTACATATCCTTCTTCTATGAAGAGAACAAAGACGTCAGTAAGACACCTTGGTGCCCAGGGTACCTGAAAAAAAGTTGTATTTTCTCCATCCTTCCAATGCAAAAGTAGAAACGTTGCCCTTTGTCATTTCTGATTAAAATCCTAGGGAAAACTAACTAAAACACAAACAGTTTGAAATAAAAATGTTCACCTTGTTTGCCTTTGACATTCTGCTTACTTAAGTAATGTGAGAAATTATAATAGGCAGAAAAGAATTAGACTCCAACAATTATTCTCCATGAGAGATTTTAGTGCCTATAGGTTCTTTATCATCAGGAGGGGGAAAATGCCACCCCAAAAAATTACAACTAACACAAGAAATCCACTTAAATTTTTTTTTTATTGAGTTCAATGGATATACAATTGCAGTATCAAAATTCATAAAATATCTTTCAATATTTAAATCGGTTTGTTATAGTGCAATGTAAAAAATGTGTCTTTATGTATCTTTCACATTGGATAATTCAAGTGCAAAGGCCACAAAACCGGCAGAAGTACATGCTGGGATGCATGCAAAAAGGAAAATGCTCAAAGAAAAGCTAGAAACAGAAAAGAAAAGGACAAAAGACCCATTAGAGGGAGAAGCTGGGGAATAAACCTTTCTAGAACAAACATTTTTATAACAAAATCACTTCTGAATCTTTAATAAATTACAGGGATGAAAGTAAAATCCAGTAATACACCAACAAGGGGCCACTCCTGACTTTAAACAAAGACAAACAATCTAGGGTTTTCTGGCTAGTTTTCAAGATATAATAAGGCCAAAGAACATGTCTTGTGAGCTCCTGATGAATTCTGTTTGGATTCAGAACTCACTGCATTCTGATGCTTCACTGCAGATCAAAGGACTGGGCCCCTTAATGGCATTTAAATCGGGCAGTTGGGGCTGTACCATAACTCAACAGAAAAATTATGCCCAGAGAGGAAACTGCTAAGGAAGTCATAAAATGATTATAACGTTGTAAGTACCACATTCGCAAATTAGTCTTGTAAGCCTTATTCCTGAGGATTTTCAGACAAAGCCACATGCGATATTGCCTAAAAACTGAGAGGCCATTGCACTTTTACGGTGTGTGCAATCCAGGTCTTAAATGCATGCATGTGACACACTCTTCACTCTGCATATTAAATCTGACTTTTAAGTAAAAACCAACATGTGTTCACTCCTGCCCAGTGTGCCAGCTGCTGTGTTCTGTGGTGCTCCTGTGAGAGTGCTCTTCACTAGACTCCATCCTCCCCAGTTCCACTGGGAGGAGCCCATTGGAGGCCCCCAGGGCTGCAGGCTTTTGTACGGCCCCCATCCCCTACCCTGGTGATCTTAGCTACCAAACCCATCAAGGCCCACACTGGATTCGGGATCCTTCTCCTACTCTCCTACCTGCTGGACCCAACGCTCTAACTGCCCTGTCCCCTCTTCCTGTATACGACATCACTGGCCACAACTGCCCCCCACCCCGGGGTCCTTCTCTCTCTGTCTCTGCCACCTACACACCCACCCGCTCTGTGCATCTACCCACGTTCGCCTCACCTGCCCCCTTCCCTTCATTCATCCCTCAACCACATCTCAGCTCTTCAGACGGTGTGGCCATCAAAACTGAAGACCTAAAAGGCACTCAGTAGATCAATGGAAGGGGGACAAAGAGGGGTGGGTGTGGTGGCTTAAATGACAAGTGATTCCATGAATTCCCTTTGTAAGAGGGGAACCACAGAATGCAGATTTAGAATAAAGGGAATATAATGTCACCCTGCAGCACACACCAAAAATCCATATAGATGGAATATCTACTTGAGTATATCGTTATGTACTGGAAAAGTCCTTATGACAGGTTGACTTAATGGGCAGATCTACGTCACTGGACCGAGAAGAAAAGCTCTGGAGTTAGCCTTGGCACTGTTCTGGACAGCTAAGTCAGACATTCTACATCTTAGAAAAAAAAAAAAAAAACGCAGCGAGGGAAAGCAATCTTTGCTTGCTTGTTCTTTTTTTCAGGCATGTTAGGATAACAGCACACAACCCCCAAACCCAGAGGTGCCACAGGGAGCGGCCAGCAGCAGTGCAGGTTCCAGAAAACGGGGCATCCAGGGCTCGCCCTATAGCTCTCTTAACATTCATACAGATTTTAAAAAGAGTTCTTGTCATCAGCCAATCATCACCGAAGGTCTAGTTTTTAGCTCCTCATTCAGACCCGCCCGAGTAAATGCTCAGGACTGCTTTGAAGCCCAGTAAACCCATGTGGTTTGCATCACAAAGCATTTTCATACAAGGAGGGTAGCTGGTGGCCTGTATGAAAAGAGTTTCTGCAGCCTGGGGAGCAGCTTTGCTCAGAGAGCTATGAGGCTTCAGAAATGCCGCCTACCTTTGCAGTGCGTCACCCGGCGTTTCCCTTGGGATTTCGGAGACAGAGACAGAAGTGCTGGGTAAAGAGATGAGGGGGCACTGCGAGAGTGACTGGCCTGCCTGCAGGGGGCGCTCTTGAGCCCCCAGGCCCAGAGGCTCCCCCGCCCCCATCGCTAGAAAAACCTGGACACATTTCAGGGGTTCTGACAAGTGCACACCAGACCTACTCTGCAGGCTGAGGGCGATTACATTTTCAGTGAGTAATTTCATGCTTCCTGAAAATGAAATGAATATTGAGGCACATGCGCTTAAATAGGAAAGTCTGACTCTCGTGTTTCGATGCTGAACTTAAGGGGGGGAAAGAAACTTGGAAAATTAAATGAATTTATTTAGCCCATTGCACAAAATCTTGTCAAAGATTTTGCATTTTTAAGTATGCTTTCAAATAAGCTTACTATTCTAAAAATAGCAGCTCCCTTATTATAACACATGTTAGAAAAGATACATGGAAAGATATATACGGACTATTAGTTGGCAGTTTAGGAAATCACAGGCAGAAAAAGAAAGTCGCATTTAGATAAAGTTGTAACTGGATACATCAGAGACTTTCCCTTTCAAGAGAAAGGCAAATGCTGGTGATGGGAGAGCCCCCATTAGTAAGGAAGGGGGGAGAAAGGCAATAGGGTGTTTTAACCGAGAAATTTCATGTAACGGCATGTCACTCTTTCTCCTTATGGATGTCTCTTGAATCCGTTTTAAATGGGGGCAAATGAAGGGTTTAGTCTTGATGACCCTTTTCTGGGTGGTCTCTGAGTGATGTGAGTCGCCAGACCCCCAGGTACAGGCTGATAGTGAGCACTCAGCCCCCAGGCCCTCCACACAGACCCCCGTGTTCCGCCATCCCAGCTGCCCCTGAACAACCACTTCTTACTGCCCCTCAAGTACCGCGGTGAGTAAGGGGCGCCCGCACTGACATTCAACCAGCCTTACCTGCGCTGAAGACCGGCTCCTTGGGTTTGCTGTGGAGACAAAACCAAAATAGGTTTTATTTCTTTCTAAATTTATGTTTAATTGGAGGAAAATGGCTTTTATAGCATTGTGTTGGTTTCTGCCATACAACAACGCAAATCAGCTTACAATATGCACCCTTTTGAAAGCCTTTATTGAATCTGTTACAATATTGCTTCTGTTTTATGCTTTGGTTTCCCCTGCCTGGAGGCATGTGGGATCTTAGCTCTCTGACCAGGGGTTGAACCCACATCCCCTCACTGGAAGGCAAAGTCTAAACTGCCAGACCACCAGGGAAGTCCCCCAAAACAGTTCTTAAAGGGAAGCATGGGCTGGTGGTTAGTCTCAGTCACAGAAGACCCCTCACCCACTAGCCACACTAGTTCGTCACACAGATGCCGAGTGAAGAACATATGTTAAAAAGAAACACAAAGCCATGTAACCGCAAAGAGGAACAGCGTCAACAAAAATGCTTAAAACCAAGTGCCAGGGATGACAATCCCAACTTTATCACCAAAGCTGTACTTTTTATGAGAGCAAAGAAAGGTTTGGAGAAGGAAAACGCGTGGTTAACCAAGACGGGCACAGCCCTGCCTAAATGCGTAGAAAGGTTTGTTTTTCTTCCCCACGTGCTTCTGGCAGATTATTTGAAGAACTGACTTAAAACTAGCAAACTCCTGTCTCAGGGGCTTTGGCGAGAGAACTTAAGCACCAGGCTCCCGAAAGGGGAGGAACTAAAGAACCTCTTGATGAGGTGAAAGAGCCAGCTTAAAACTAAATGTTAAAAAACTAAGATCACGCCATCAGGCCCCATTGCTTTATGGCAAACAGAAGGAGAAAAGGTGGAAGTAGTGACAGATTTCCTCCTCTTGGGCTCAAAAATCACTGCGGATGGTGACTGAGGCCATGAAATCAGAGGACAACTGCTTCTTGGCAGGAAAGCTATGACAAACCTAGATGTGCTGAAAAGCAGAGACACTACTCTGCCGCCAAAGGTCCGTACGGTCAAGGCTGTGGTCTTCCCAGTGGTCACGCACGGTTGTGAGAGCTGGACTATAAAGAAGGCAGAATGCCAAAGAATTGATGCCTTCGAACTGTGGTGCTGGCGAAGACGCCTGAAAGACCCTTGGACAGTGTGGAGATCAAACCAGTCACTCTTAAGGGAAATCAACCCTGAATACTCGCTGGAAGAACTGATGCTGAATCTGAAGCTTCAGTATTTTGGTCATCTGATGCAAACAGCCAACTCACTGGAAAAGTCCCTGATGCTGGCAGAGATTGAGGGCAGAAGGAGAAGAGGGCATCAGAGGATGAGATGGCTGGATGGCACCACCGATGCAATGGACACGGACTTGGGCAAACTTTGGGAGATGGTGAGGGACGGGGAGGTCTGGCGTGCTGCACTCCATGAGGTCGCAAAGAGTCAGACACAACTGGGTGACTGAACAACTCCCAGGAGGATGGCTCTTGGGGGGAAGATGAGGGGGCGGAGGAAAGGAGGGAAGAATAAGGACTATTGGGGTGTGGCCACATCCTGGGACATGGGGGGACCCCACTGTCTCAACCAGGCTGAGACCCCATGACTGCACTTGGGAAGCCAGATGCCCACCCTGTCCAAGGGCACACCACGGACGGGCTGAGGTCACACCGAGGGGTGAGCTTCCCACAAGACGGCCTGCCCGGGGAGCCCCCACCAAATGCAGGAGGGCACGGTCCTCCCGGTGACAACCAGACAGCTGCCCGTGGGAAGACTGCCACCTCATGCCAGACAGGGGAGGGGACCCCCAAGGACGGCAGGAAGTGAATCCTGTTCAAACACAGAGCCAGCCCTTGAACTCAAGTCTGCGAGACTCCAACGCCCACGCCGTCTTCCACGGTACCCACCGCTCGCTCCTGCCCCCCGCTTCCCAGAATACCTCCCACTTTAACATACAGAACAAGACACAGTAAATAAGTGAAACCCACCCCCAAAATTTTGGGATTCCCTTGTAGCTCAGTTGGTAAAGAATCTGCCTGCAATGCAGGAGACTCGGGTTTGATTCCTGCGTTGGGAAGATCCCCTGGAGGAGGAAATGGCAACCCACTCCAGTATTCTTACCTGGGAAATCAAATGGACAGAGGAGCCTGGTGGGCTATAGTCCATGGGATCGCAAAGAGTAAGACACGACTGAAGCGACTAAACCACATCCACCCGGGGGGGCTGGGAGGACCACGGTCCTGCAGAGGCGCCTGCATTTTCCGAGTCCGCATAATGAAAGATGCAAACCAGGGCAGATGACACCCTCATGCCACTTTTCTCCTCTATTTTTAACTCGGGATACGCTGAGAAACACTGCCAGCAAAAACTGCCCTTAATCCCATGATGCAACAGGTGACAGCATTTATTAACGGCCTTGATTTTCAGTTGATATTATGCCGTATATATGGGAAACTCTTTGCTGATGCTTTGAAAGGGGTTTAGTGTGTCTCAAGGAGGTGGATCTGCTATGGGGCAAGATTTCTGAACATGAACCATGGGTCACCGAAACAGTACTCTGTGGGTCCAGCACACCTTTAACACAAAGCCTGCCTTCTACTGGCCCTGAAGGCCCCAAACAACCTCTACGGACTCCGACGTTTTTCTGATCCCATCTCTCTCTCTCCTCTCAGTCATGGAGTTCCAGATGCTCTGTCCTCGCTGTCCTGTGACTGGGTCAGCACCTCCCAAGCTAGGCGTGGACCCCAGCTTCCGGCCCCCTGGACACCGCCCCCGCCTCCACCCCAGGGACAGCACACGGCAGGGCCTGTGCTCAGATCCGCCCCGTCTGCTCCTCACACCCTGCCCATGCATGTGTGCTAAGTCGCTTCAGTCATGTCTTGACTCTTTGTGACCCCATGGACTGTAGCCCGTCAGGCTCCTCTGTCCACAGGATTCTCCAGGCAAGAATACCGGGGTGGGTTGCCATTTCCTCCTCCAGGGGATCTTCCCCACCCAGGGATTGAACCTGGGTCTCTTCCATCTCCTGCGTTGGCAGGCGGGTTCTTTACCATGACCACCACCTGGGAAGCCCAGATTTATCTTCATTATTGTGTGTCTCCCCATCAGGAGGGAAGCCCAGAAGGGCAGGGATTGCTGTTCACAGCTGTGACCCAGGGCCTGTAACAGCCTTCAGCTGCTGACTGGAAGCTGGTAGGGTCTGGAGCCCTCCCTGCCTCTGACTTGGCTGGCCCTGTGGATCTGCATCTGGCCGGGTGGGCTGGGGGCGGGGGCGTGTCTCAGCGGCCCTGGCCCCCGCTGCCCCCCACCACTCCCCAAAGTAGTTGGTGCTGCCTGGTGCCTGATGCTTCCTGCCATCCTCCCAGCTGGTGCTCAGCCTTCACCACGCCCCGCCCCCCCAGGGCCCCTCTCAGGGTCCTCGTCCCTCCTTCAGGGCAGCTGAACAGCACTTGGTTCCCATGAAAGGCCCAGTGTAGAGCATCCTTCAGCAACTACCGTGCCTGGACTCTGAGAGGGGGGCTTCAGGACTCTGTCCTACTCCCTGGCTGTGTGGGAAGAACGTGTGTGTGTGTGTGCGTGTGCGTGAGCACGGGTGCACGAAGGTTCACCTTGAGCCTGGGGCTCCCGAGAGTCCGCCCACGCCAGTCCATACCACCACGCCGGTCCACACCCGGCCTCGCAGGATTCTAGAAGCTTTCAGCTCCTTTCCTCCTCTTCCTCCCATTTCTCCTCTTCCTGCAGCTCTGCAAAGATTTCAGCAGTGGTCCCAGTCCCTCCTAAGAGGGGCCTGTCACTTTGGGGGTTGGAGTTCATTGAATCACTTAGTGACCATGGCTCTATGGTGAGCTTACCTGGCTTGTTCTTGTTATTGGAGGGAGTGACACTCCTCTGATTTTTTTTTAAGTGGAAGAACAAGTCTTAACTCCAAATTTTACATCTTATTAGATTCAAGGCAGGGCAAGGACACAAGAGGAAAAGCTAAAACAGATCACTACAAAGCGCATCCGCCAGTGAGGGAAGCTAGGCAGAGAATTAGAAGACAGGAAAGCTATTTTTTTTTTTTCCATCATGACTTTGATCACGGAAGTAGAAAGATGCCGAGTCTGTGAGACAGATATAAGCAACCCAGAACCTTCCCAAGAGATAGAAAAGAGCAATTACGGATTATGTTCCTCTTAGAGAACATTCATAGGGGAACGTGAAGTCCAAATGTAGGGAGGCTAGTGGAATTCTGATGCTGAAGCACCATAAGAAGATGGATAAAAGATCTCTGTTAAAAGATCAGAAAAAGGCAGCCTGAGTGTTATCAGCTGGAGGTCACTGAGAACTATCAGGTACTGAAGTGCTCATAGTTCTTCAAATCCTGCTCTAAACGATGGGCTACCCTTTGGGTACCAGGAGTCCCTGGTGGCTCAGATGGTAAAAAATCTGCCTGCAATGCAAGAGACCCTGGCTGGATCCCTAGGAAGATCTCCTGGAGGAGGAAATGGCAGCCCTCTCCAGTATTCTTCCCTGGAGAATTCCATGGACAGAGGAGCCTGGCAGGATACAGTTCATAAGATCACAAAGAGTTGGACACGACTGAGTGACTCATACAAAGTATATTTAGGAAACATACTATTGCTATGTTTCATTATTTTAGAAAGTTAAATTTCTATAGAAAAATATACTATTAATATATTTACTTTACAATCCATGATCCCTGCCAACGCACCACCCTCCTGAAAGGCAAGAGGCCAGGGAAAGGGCCTATTCCAATCACGAGTGCCTGTCTTATGAATGCAAAGCTATAAAGGATAATGAATCTTCCCAACCGCGGACATAAGGGAAAACCCACAGAACAGATGACGACAGTGATCCGAAGTTAAAGACGCTGTCGCCCCAGTCAACATCAGCTCACGGGAGCCGGGCGCCCATCACCTGTCCGATCCTGAACTCAGCATCAGTAGAGCTGAGAGTGAGCTCCTCGGTAGAGCTTCAGACCCAGCATGCTGGAAACAGGCCCGTGCTGTGAACCCACTTAGACGAAGAGACGACCGCCTCTCAAGGTGTTGTGTGGTCTGTCTCTGGTCACCCACTCCGCAGTGTGAACTCCAGGGAAAACTGAAGTGGGTGACTTCACACAGCCTCTGCAGCCAGGGCCTGGTCCCCAGGGGTGGCGTGGGGGGCGGGGAGGGGAGCAGAGTGAGGCTCCCTTCATGCCCATCCAAGTCCGGAGTCAGCACTGATGGAGGTGCAGGACGGAAGCGCGCCCACAGGGGCGGAAGGATCTCCATCCCGGCAGGCAGACCCTCATCTCTAGGCTGGTCCGGCATTAGCGGCCGGGGCCAGTGTCTCCTAAAGCAACAGTGGTGCCCTCCGGTGCGGTTGTTTTTTTTGGCAGGAAGGCGATCTGCTGAAAAAGCTTGGCTTGGCTGTACTCTCCCTAGGGCGGGACGGTTCAGGAGACTCTCTGAATGACTCCTCCTCGTATAAGCAGTACCGGGGGGTCAGGGGGGGAGGTGAGGTCATCTGGAGCCTTCCCCAGACCAGTAGCTGGATCTGAAGGCAGCGAGAGGAAGCCAGACAGTGGGCACAAAGAAAAGCTCCCACCGGAAGCTGCGAGTTCACACCCATGAAGTGGCTATAACCGCCCAGGACCAAGTCACGTGGCACAAAATCCCCGTAAATATTCAGTGTGGACTTTGGGCGCCAGGGCTGTCACAAGCGGCTACTTCCCCCTTCATCTGCCATAATTCAGATGCCGCACTGCAGGCTGGGTGTGTGTCAGGGGAAGAGAGTCCTGCCAAGAATTCGTTCAGACTCGGATGCAATGAATATTCCCAAACTCTAGCCCTGTGGTGGAATCTGCACTTAGCGTGTTTGTGAAGGTGAAAGTGTTAGTCGCTCAGTCGTGTCCGACTCTTTGCGACCCCATGACTGTTGCCGCCAGGCTCCTCTGTCCATGGAATTCTCTAGGCAAGTATACTGGAGTGGGCTGCCATTTCCTTCTCCAGGGGATCTTCCCCACTCAGGGACTGAAGCCAGGTCTCCTGCATTGGCAGGCGAATTCTTTACCATCTGAGCCACCAGGGAAGCCCTAGCATTTTCGTATCTGTTACTAATTTACCCCAAAGTCCTGAGAGCAGGTCTCTGCCACATCGGTGGCCTGTGTAACAGGGCACTCTGGGAGATGGGGATTCGGGAGGACTGAAACGGGCCAGATGCTTCTGAGAAGACATGCTTGCTTCATTAAATGATTAAGAAGGCCTGGTCGAGGAAGGCACTGTTCCAAAGTCAAACTTTTTTTTCCCCTGAGACTTACTCATCTATAAAAATGGTACCTCCCAGAACACGGTACCATGACTCCTGAAAATGATTTCACTTGATGGAATATAATCCCTGTTGGAAGTCAAAATACTCTGCTACGTAAATGATGATTCTTTTATAACCTGCCCTAAGTAAGCAGCTTTTAACTATAATACAAGTAGGGTCATTCAGGAACTATAGATTTAAAATATTTAGAAGTCACTATTGGGGTCAAAAACTACTGATTCATAGACATCTCCAACCAATACTTTAGTTTAACACAGCAGAAGGGGCAGAGATTTTGAAGTCAGCTGGATTTGTGTTTTATTTGGGCAAATCACTTCACCTCCACAAACACTAGATTCTTTCATCTATAAAACAGGACCAAAAGCACTGAGAGGCACAGGGTATCTTCAGGATCAAATATAACATGTAACAAAATACTTAACATGTGGTTATCAGTTAATATCTTCCCTCTTCCTCCTAATTTCACTGACAATAACCTACATGTATTTTTGAGCTCCTTACCTAACAACCTCAAAACTGAAACAAAATAAAGAATATCAGTGCTTATATATTTTAACATTTGTTAAAAAGTAAATGACCCCTTGGCTTAAAGACTGAAACAATCTTTTCATTAAAAAAAAAAAGATTCATTTAAGTCACCTCATTTCCAGTGTAAACGTTTTAGAATGCAAAGGTAGTGTTAAAATCACCCACCAATAGGTGGTGCTATTTGCATAGTTCTTAAATGATCATAGTTTTAACAAGTACATGGGAAACATTTTTTCATTCATTCAATGAATGCTTGTTGAGCACTTACTGTGTGCCAGACAGACCTATGCAAAGTGCTAGGAATACAAAGAATAAAAAAAAAAATGACCCAGCTCTTTAATGCCCTCCTGAAGCTTAAAGGTATAGCGGGTGGGGGGAGGGTGGTGACGCCCCTGGCAGGTGGGGAGGGAGTTACACAGTTAATGTGTGTGTTAGTCACTGAGTCGTGTCTGACTCTTTGCCACCCCAAGGACTGTGGCCTGCCAGGCTCCTGTACCCATGGGATTTCCCAGGCAAGAATACTGGAGTGAGTTATCATATCCTTCGCCAGGGGATCTTCCTCACCCAGGTATCAAACCCACGTCTCCCGCACTGTAGGCGGATTCTTTACCATCTGAGCCACCAGGGAAGCCCATAAGGTTAATGGGCAGGAACAAAGTAATCTGGAGGGTGGCTAACTCAGACCGGGGCTCTCAGGCAGGCTTCCCAGAGACGGGCATCCCGAGTCGGGTCTTGCAGGATTGGCTGGAGCTCTCCTCTCCCTGTCAGGCCTCCAGACACATACATACGTCACTGAGGACAAGGGGAGCCTCTATGTACTAAGTGTTAGAAGCTGTCACTCACCGAGCTGTGCATTTGTTTGATTTTGGGCTTTTTGATTTTATAATACAATAGAAAGATTTTTCTTACTTAGATTTGCATTACTTTATTTATTTTTTTTTTAGATTTGCGTTACTTTAATGAAGACGGAGTTTGAACATCTTTTCCTTAATTAATTGGCTATTTGTACTTCTTTCTCGGTGAACTGCCTCTGCTCACACCTTTTACCTACATTCCTGTTGAGTTGACTGTCCTTTGCCTCCCTGGTGTGGGCAGCGACCTTTGGAAATGGAGGACATTGACCCTTTTCAGCTGCGGGTGTCAACTGTGTCTGTTGAGAGCACGAGTCTTCGTGGGCTGCTCCTTTCCACTTCCCGCCATGCCTCATGCTGTGTCCCGCATACAGCAGGGGCTCAGTGAGTCAAGCGGTGCTGGGAAAGTGACTGAATAAGGTGGCAGAATTTCTGTGAGGTCTCTAACGGAAGTTGGAGAATTCTGGAATGTCCTGAAGAAGAGAGGCACTCAGGACTGAGGACTGGGGTGAGCAAAGCTGTGCAAACATCAGCCCAAACACTAGAACGGAGAAGGCAAATAACAGTGGTGCCTATCACCTATGGAGTCCCAGGGTTGGCAAGCCCCATGCCGAGGATGCTACCGACGGACACTATCTTGTTTAACCCTCACAGCAGCCCTGGGCGGTGGGTAGGGGCTAGTTTTCACTGGTGCTGAGAGGAACCTCAGTGAGATTAAGTAACTAGTTCACAGTCCCAGAACAAAAGTGGCAGAGCTGGGATTAAAACGGATATGGCCATGACGCTCCTTAAGCCTAAATTCTTCCTGTTATATTGGCTGGGGTAAAAAAGATACATTCAACAAATACTTATTGGGTACCTACTGTTCATACTGTTCACTGCAAGGAGATCCAACCAGTCCATTCTGATCAGCCCTGGGTGTTCTTTGGAAGGAATGATCTTAAAGCTGAAACTCCAGTACTTTGGCTACCTCATGCGAAGAGTTGACTCATTGGAAAAGACTCTGATGCTGGGAGGGATTGGGGGCAGGAGGAGAAGGGGACGACAGAGGATGAGATGGCTGGATGGCATCACCAACTCGATGGACGTGGGTTTGGGTGAACTCCGGGAGTCAGTGATGGACAGGGAGGTCTGGCGTGCTGCAATTAATGGGGTCGCAAAGAGTCGGACACGATTGAGTGACTGAACTGAACTGTACCTACAAGGGCTTCTCAGGTGGCGTTAGTGGTAAAGACTCCTCCTGCCCATGCAGAAGACGTAAGTGATGTGGGCTTGATCCCTGGGTTGAGAAGATCCCCTGGAGAAGGAAATGGCACTCCACACCAGTATTCATGCCTGGAAAATTCCATGGGCAGAGGAGCCTGGTGAGCTACAGTCCACGGGGCCACAAAGAGTCAGACACAACTAAGAGGCCGAGCACCTACTGTATGCCAGGCATTGTTCCAGAGGTTGGGCTGGTCTGACTGGACTAGAAAAGTCTTCCTGATTCCCAAATGCCCAATTAAAGTGCGTTCATCTAGGTAAATGATGGTCCTCATCTGAGAAAATGTTTTAAGAGTATATTTCCTGACACAAAGGCATGCTTACACAGCAAATGAAAAAGAGGGTTACAAAATGTGTGCAGAAGAATATAATTTATGTAAAAATTATACACACACAACACCCTAGAAATAACGTCTGGATGGAAACACAATAAAATGGGAGCTGTGAATCCTCTGACTGCCATGATTATAGAGGGTTTTCCTTTCCTCTTTTTGTATATTTGGATACCCCCAAACACAGGTTACCTTGTGTAATAGTAAGTTACTTCACAAGGGAAAATAAATCCTGCTGGGGGAAGTGGGAGCCAGTGTTGGCAGATGTGGATATCAGGGCACAAGAGAGGGTGAGCAGCCAGTGGATGAAGGACTTGAACCCAGGCCGAACATTAAGATTTAGATCCCACCATCAGTGATGCTCAAGGAAAACCAAAGCAAGGCTGAGCCTTAAGGACCTCTGACAGACTTCATTTTCTTGGGCTCCAAAATCAGTGAGGACAGTGACTGCAGCCGTGAAATTAAAAGACGCTTGTTCATTGGAAGAAAAGCTATGACAAACCTAGACAGTGATTGAAAAAGCAGAGACATCACTTTGCTGACGAACATCCACACAGTCAAAGCGATGGCTTTTCCAGTAGTTGTGTACGGATGTGAGAGTTGGACCATAAGGAAAGTTGAGTGCCGAGGAATTGATGCTTTAGAACTGTGGTGTTGGAGAAGACTCCTGAGAGTCCCTTGAACAGCAAGGAGATCAAACCAGTCAATCCTAAAGGTAATCAACCCTGAATATTCATTGGAAGGACTGATGCTGAAGTTGAAGCTCCAATACTTTGGCCACCTGATGCGAAGAGCCGACTCACTGGAGAGTACCATGATGCTGGGAAAGATTGAGGGCAGGAGGAGAAGGGGTGACAGAGGATGAGATGGTGGGACGGCAGCACCGACTCCATGGACATGAGTTTGAGCAAAGTCTGGAAGGTGGTGAAGGACGGGGAAGCCTGGTGTGTTGCAGTCCATGGGGTCACAAAGAGCTGGACACGACTGAGCGACTGAACAACAACAAGGACCTCCAGGTGTCATCCAGAAAGACTGTCTCCGCTAGTATGGAGAGAAGGGGACCCTCCTACACTGTCAGTGGGAAGGTAAACTGTGGAGCCACTATGGAGAACAGCACGCTAATTGTTGTTGCTAAGTCACTTCAGTCCTGTCCGACTCTGTGCGACCCCATAGATGGCAGCCCACCAGGCTCCCCTGTCCCTGGATTCTCCAGGCAAGAACACTGGAGTGGGTTGCCATTTCCTTCTCCGTATGCATGAAAGTGAAAAGTGAAAGTGAAGTTGCTCAGTTGTGTCCACCCCTCAGCGACCCCATGGACTGCAGCCTTCCAGGCTCCTCCATCCATGGGATTTTCCAGGCAAGAGTAGTGGAGTGGGCATGGAGGTTCCTTAAAAAACTAAAGGAGAGCTATTATATGACCCAGCAGTCCCACTCCTGGGCATCTATTTGGACAGAAGTATAATTCAAAACGATAACGCACCCCCATATCCACAGCAGCACTACTCACAGCAGCCAAGACATGGGAGCAACGTAAATGTCCATCAGCAGGTGAACGGATAATGAAGGCGTGTTCGTGCATGTGTATAAACACAATGGAATACTGCTCAGTCATGAAAAAGAAAGAAATCATGACACGTGCAGCAATATGGACGGACCTAGAGGTGGTCATAATAAGTGAAGTCAGACAAAGACAAATGATATCACTTATATGTGGACTCTAAAATATGATACAAATTGAACTTATCCATAAAAAAGAAACAGACTCCCAGACACACAGAACAGACTTGTGGCTGCCAAGGGGAAGAGGGCAGGGGAGGGACAGACTGGGAGTTTGCAATTAGCAGATACAAACTATTAAATCTAGAATGGATAAGCAACAAGGACCTACTGTACAGCACAGGGAATCATATTCGATAGTAACAAATCTTATAATAAACCATAATGGAAAAGAATACATACAGTATTGTACTTATACATTTGTTGTTGTTCCTTCACTAAGTCGTGTCTGCCCCTTTGTGACCCCACGGACTGCAGCATGCCAGGCTCCTCTATCCTCCACTACCTCCAGGAGTTTGCTCAAATTAATGTCCATTGAGTCAGTGATGCCGTCTCACCTTCTGCCGCCCCCTTGTTCTTTTGCCTTCAGCCTTTCCCAGCATCAGGGTCTTTTCCAATGAGTTGGCTCTTCCCATCAGGTGGCCAAAGTAATGGAGCTTCAGCTTCACCAACAGTCCTTCCAAAGAATATTCAGGATTGATTTCCTTTAGGATTGACTGTTTTGACTTCCTTGCTGTCCAAGGGACTCTTAAGAGTCTTCTCCAGTACCACAGTTTGCAAGCGTCAATTCTTCAGCAGTCAGCTTTCTTTATGGTCCAACTCTCACATCCATGCATTACTACTGGAAAAACCATATAGCTTTGACTATACAGATGTTTGGCGGCAAAGTGATGTCTCTGCTTTTTAAAACATTAGCTTTCCTTCCAAGGAACAAGCACCTTTTAATTTCATGGCTGCAGTCACTGTGCACAGTGATTTTGGAGCCCAAGAAAATAACATCTGTCACTGTTTCCACTTTTTCTATTTGCCATGAAGTGATGGAACTGGATGCCACGATCTTACTTTTTTTTTAAATGTTGAGTTTCAAGCCAGCTTTTTCACTTTCCTCTTTCACTCTCATCTAGAGGCTCTTTAGTTCGTCTTCATTTTCTGCCATTAGAGTGGGCATCGTCTACGTATATATACGTAACTGAATTACTTTGCTGTGCAGCGGAAACTAACACAACATTGTAAATCAATTATACTTCAGTAAAAAGAAAAAAGCCTTCCTCATTGGAGGCTGAAGTTTCAAGAAGGATGGAGCTGAGTGTCCCGCTCGCGGTTCTGGACCTTGCAGCCTGGATAAAGCAGCCAGCTGCACAACACTAAAGGCTGTCCAAGGGCAAGTCTGCACGTGGTGGGCGTCTTCACAGTTTTGAAGCTTTTTTCATATTTGTTGACTCCAAAGATGGGCAGTTTGTGTGTTACAACAAGGTTTCCAGCAGATGGCTGTAACATTTCTCACTTGAACAAAATCAGCTCACACTGCAACAACTTTTTGATGGAAACCAAGTGTCTTGCTTACAAAGTTGATATACCTTATTCCCTTCAAAATGACAATGGGGGAACCAGTTGGATAATTGAAACATTTTATCAATCCAGCAACATTAACTGTACATTCTAAATAGTAGCTGTTTTTCTGTCTGATATGAAACACTTAAACAAACAAAACCCCTTTCTTGGATTAGGCTACATTAGATAGTACAGGTTGTTTATCAGAGTGTTACTATCAAGCCCCTATTTAAATTTAATAAGTACCTCATTATGACACAAATCACTACATAAATAATTGTTAATATTCACAATATACCATCAATAATACATGAGGTAAATATTACATTGCTGAATATTGCTTTTGTTCTTATGAAAATTGTGTCAGTGCAAAGATTAATAAGTGCTGTTAAAATTCTGTGGCTCACTGCAAGGAAAATATTTTAAAATGTTAACTATTCTAAGATAAAAGTCTAAAGCATCACAAGAGAGACTGTTGACTCCCGTGACCATTTCCAAAGGAAATGAGATACATGAGCAAGAAGACTGAGACCACCAGGAAGAGCATAAAACATGATGATTATTCAATAAATTAATGTATCTTAGAAAATGTAAATGTTTAGGACCTCAAAACACTATTACTTTATGTTTGACAGTAAGATCTATACAATTGATAGGAAATGGCTTTATATTTGTTGTGATTATTATTACAGAGACACAAGAATGCTGAAAGGAGCCTCTTTCTCATTTTCACCAAGTGCCAGGTGTGCTAAGACAGCTTTGCATATGGTGTGTGGTAGCTGCGAGCTTTACAGCAAATGGTTTGGGGCCGATACAAGTTCAAGCGCTAGCTGGTGTGAATGACTTGCTTCTTCTCTGAATCAGGACAGACCCAAAGTCACAGCTCTAAGGTCACCCTCACTCACTCATGTTCTGATGAGCTTTCCTGGGGGTCTCAGTGCTTGAACACCAGTTTATTCTGATGTGACATTAACAACCGTGAGAATGTATGGTCAGTCCTCTGTGTCTGCATCCAAGGGATCAAACACAAGCATAAGAATCCATGGTTGGCTGAATCTGTGGATGCAGAACCACTAACTGAAGGACTTGAGCGTCCATGGATTTGGGGATGGGCATGGGGGTGGGGTCCTGGAACCAACAGCCCTTGGACATCCTGGGGCGACTGTATAATACTTTATGTCTCCCCAGCCAATTAGAATTTGCCAAAATCCAGGTTGTACTCATAAGAGTGTCCAGTGGATGTAAGTTAGTATGTGTTAGACCGAATAAAGACTAACGACTTCGGACATCATCCACCACCTTTATCTTACAATCGGGGAAAATCAAGTTCAGAATTTTGGAAAGCCTCACGAACTATATTTTCCCCTAACAGGCCATGATTTACAACAGCTGCCATTGCTGAGTGCCAAGTGCTGTGCTGGGTGTTTTCTTACCAGTTAGCTCTCTGACAAGATTCAAGGGCATTAAGATATAAAATCCTTCATTCACAGAGGGGTAAAAGCTGAGGCTCAGAGAAGTGAAGTGGCCACGTTTGTTTACAAACCCAGATCTTTCTTCTACTCCAGAACCTGTGTCCTTTCCATTACATCTTGCTAGGCATAGTAACCTCACATGGACAATGGGTTATAAGGTAAGACCGTGGACAGATATTTGTGTGTGATGCGGAAGAGGTCGTGCTGTCTTAGATTACTGAGGATCATAATGTTTAAAAGTGGAATTGCACCTTTCCATCCCTTTCTTTGCCTGCTTTAAGCCCTGGAGACTGGGCATTGATCTATAAAACTCCAGCTCTGGTTTGGTACAAGTTCCAGGTCAAGAGAGGGGCTCTTGATGGGGAATGGAACGGAAGGATGAAGGGAAGTGGACAGGCAGTGACGGATGCAGCGGCTTGACCTTCACCTCTATTGCTTCTAGCTGCTTCTTCCTTCTGTCTGAGTTACCGCTGCCATCATTTCCATGGGTCCCTAAAGGCATCTGCCAGTACCAGCAATGACCCACAGAAGGCAGGAACTTTCTCTCTGAAACTCCTTAGGTGCAACTCAACCAGTTCAGCACTACACGTGGTATTGCTGTTGTTGAGTTGCTAAGTTGTGTCTGACTCTTTGTGACCCCGTGGACTATAGCACACCTGTCCTTCACTATCTCCCAGAGTTTGCTCAGATTCATGTCCATTCAGTTGGTGAGGCTATCTAACCATCTCATCCTCTGCTGTCCCCTTCTCCTCCAGCCCTCAATCTTTCCCAGCATCAGGGTCTTTTGCAATGAGTTGGCCCTTTGAATCAGGTGGCCAACATATTGGAGCTTCAGTTTGAACATCAGTCTTTCCAATGAATATTTAGGGTTGACTTCCTTTAGGATTAACTGGTTGGATCTCCTTGCAGTCCAAGTGACTTTCAAGAGTCCAGCACTATGTGGGTCTCAACTATTCTTGGGATCTAATGAGACAAGGAACTTATGTTTAAATGGCCATGTTCAGTTGCCTGAATTATTTTTAGAAAATGATTAGTAAATTTTCCCAGTCCTTCATTTCTAAATCAAAATTTCCTGGCATTAAAAAAAAAAAAAAAACACACACACTTTGTAAATATCTTTCATGGAAATATTTACCCAGCACACTGAGCTAAGACATAGGACTTAAAAGATACAACAGATCTGGAGTTTGCACAATGCAGATTCTTTCTGGAAATTCTTAATACAAATCAGATGTGCAGAGAAGGAGCCAAGTTTTTAAGAACTGCCTAGAGCTCGACATCTCAGGTCAACTTCCGAGCTTACCCTAAATTCAGAGAAGCCTAAAGGCCACCCTGCATCTCCCACTTACTCATGCTCTGCTGCTGCTGTAACCACTTGGTCTTATTTCCAAGGTATTATCACCCAATTAGCATAATCTTCTGATAAGAAGTCCTAATAGTCTAAATTAGACAACAGCCCCATGTCAGTGGTTTTGAGATTGTTAATTGGCTGTGGATTTGACCTGCCAGAGACATGAGAGGTGCTTGCAATCTCTTTATACAAAGCATGTCTTTTAGGAATAAAACCAAAAAAGAGCTTAAGCTTCTTTTACAGGACTGAATCAGAGTGGACTTACAAACTTGGAACTTTTACAGCCTGTGGGTTGGAGTCCACCGCTTTATGACTAAGCCTTCTCCTTACATGAACATTTGGAAAAAAAACAAAAAACAAAACATGGTTAGCCTGTGAAGCTGAAATTCCTTCCTAAGCTTTGCTCAACAGAGAATAAAATTTAAAGCACGATGTTTAAAAAGAAAGAATAAAGTATGTTGAGTAGATATATACAGAGAAACTGTCCTCATATACACACTACATTCTTAGATGTAAAACAAGCTGTTAAAATGCCCCAAATTAGCTCTCACTAATAAAATGTTGCTGCTGCTAAGTCGTGTCCAACTCTGTGCGACCCCATAGATGGCAGCCCATCAGGCTCCCCCATCCCTGGGATTCTCCAGGCAAGAACACTGGAGTGGGTTGCCATTTCCTTCTCCAATGCATGTAAGTGAAGAGTGAAAGTGAAGTTGCTCAGTTGTGTCTGACTCTTCGAGACCCCATGAACTGCAGCCTACCAGGCTCCTCCATCCATGGGATTTTCCAGGCAAGAGTACTGGAGTGGGGTGCCATTGAGTTTAACAGGGAGTTATCATAATCCATTATAAACCAACCTCAAAGAAAAAGACTCATGAAACCAGAAAGAAAGTGGTTCCTATTTCTGGTGTTAGCTCGATATTAAAAATAATTTCTGACAAATCATGCAATTACAACTTTTTACCCAGTCTGTCGTAGAAAATGTTGTTGACAAACTTAAGCCACTAAAGTTAACTTTAAAATGGCAGCTGAGTGGATCTTTCCTGGTGGTCCAGTGGTTAAGAATCCACCTTCCAATGCAGGGGACACAGGTTTAATGCCACTAGGCAGCTAAGCCTGTATGCTGCGACGACTGAGCCCTTGTGCTCTAGAGACTGTGTTCCACAACTAGAGAAAGCCCGTGCACAGCAACGAAGACCCAATGCAGCCAAAAAAAAAGGGGGAGCTGAGAGTTTTAGAAATATAAAGTGTCCCACACATTATCAATTCAGAAGCTTCCCAAATTCCATGGAGTTGGTACTAAGCAAGTTCTCAAGAATGCCTCCTGCATGCATAGGGAGTTGAAGTCACAGTTCTCCACCTGGCTGGTAGCTGGGGTGAGCTGTGACCAGGAGCTGTCTGCCGAGCCCACAGTGATGTCCGGAGAAGGCGCACGAGCCACGAGGGCTCCTTGCTTATGTGCACATTAGGGGGGCCTTCGGATTCACCGCTGGGGAAGAGAGGTCACACAACATCGGAACGGCAGGCACGGGCGGGAAGACGCCCCTTACCTTTCACTGTTCTTTTTGCCACTAGAAGAACTGCTGGTGGATCCTGTGCGGTTCCGGTTCCCTTTGGAATCCCCATAGCTTTCCCTTCGACCGCCAGGAGACACCCGTTCAGATGAGCTGGTCCTCTTGACGGTACTGAAAGTGCGAAGGAAAGACAGTGAAATGACAGAGAACTCCTTCCCGGAGTGGTTTTGTCCTAGTGCTGAATGCGAAAACATATACATAGAACATCCTATTTCCATGTGGATATTTAAAAGAGACTGGTTCTAAATTCCTTACTACAGAGATCAAAAATTTTTTCAGAATGTCACTTGAGATCTATGCTTCTTGCCTTTGTAACAGTTAGTGAAGTTCAAGGTCACCAGGGAAGGTGAAAGGTAGCAACTCCAACAATACCATGAGTATTAGTATCATGAATATTCATGAGTACCATGAATACCACGGCCTTATCGGGAGGTGACCCTTGTGTAGGCTTCAGTCTAGACCAGTGGTGCTCAGCCAGGAGTGACTCTGCCGCCCAGGGACACTTTGGCTTGTCACAACTGGGGAGCAGGGAGAGCTGCTACATCTAATGGGTGGACGCCAGGGATCTGATGGGTGTAGCAGCAGCCACTGCTACAGCTAAGTCACTTCGGTCGTGTCTGACCCTGAGACCCCATGGACTGCAGCCTGCCAGGCTCCTCTGTCTATGGGATTTTCCACGCAAGAATACTAACCCACTTAGAGCGAGTTGCCGTGCCCTCCTCCAGCAGATCGTCCTGACCCAGGGACTGAACCCACGTCCCTTGCATTGGCAGGTGGGTCCTTTACCACTAGTGCCACCTGGGAAGCCCCAAATACCCTTCTAAAGCCCAGGAGAGCACTATGACAAAGCTGGTCCAGACCCAAAGGTCAGCAGTGCTGCTACTGGAGACCTCTGGTCTAAAGGCACACGTGGGGCAAACGCAACCCACTCTCTGTGGGGTGCCTCGTTTCGAGGGGTCCCACGCAAGTGCTTGCTTCCTTCTGTATAACCAGAGGGCCTAGAGTAGTTGGAAGACTGCTGTGGGATGTCTAGGGAAGACTTTCTGAAGACTGTGAATTTCTGGGAGAGAGAAAATGAGTGCCTTGGATATGCTGCAGTTATACAATAGGCAGGAGCCTGTCCTAGGAAAAGGGGTACCCCTGCACAGTAACCCACAGGGGTGAGGGGTCAGTTAGCCAGGGCAGGGGCTGTAGCTTGGTGGTCTGCTCTTGGAGCCTGGAAGCATGCTACAGACAACCTGTAAAGTTTTTTTTTTTTTTTTAAATCTTCATCATCAGGTCATATGTCTCCTGAAATCTCATCTCATTTATCATTCTTATATTCTGTGCAGAGTCTAGTAGAGAAGCTTGATAAATATTTATTAAATGAAAGGAGAAATAAATAAAACAATACACGGGAGTGTCACACTGACAAAGGAGCACAGGGAGATGCCATCATATAGCACCTGCTCCATGAGAATAAAAAAGAAGGGTGAATGGAGGAGCTGCCCCCTGGCAGGACTGTGTGTGGGGGGGTCTGGTGTGCAGAGAGTCGAGGTGCAGGTGGGCAAGAACGTAAGTCTGCAACCCAGGACGGGGCTCAGGACGCCAACGTCAGTGGGGTTACTGAACCACGGACGCAGAGGGCATCTCCACACCGGGAAGGAGAGGAGATGGAAATGAGGAGAACCTTTGCCTCCTGGAAAAGAGAAATGAGGTGGACAAGGTGGGCTGAAGAACTGCCCTGGGAATCTAAGGAGGCAGAGAAACCTGGAGAGACCAGAGAAGCAAGAACCCGGGGAGGACGGTTAAAGTGCTGGGGCTGTGGGTGGAGGAGGGGACCTTGATGATGGAGCCTCAGAAGCTCCAGTGAGCACGGAGCCAGGAGAGGGTGCATGGGACCCAAAGTTCCATCAGGAGGAGACAGGAGCCCAGGAGCCCGAGACAGCAAGGCTACTACCACTGGGCTGGACATGCCTTCCTTTCTCACAATGAAATAGCACCAAACGGGCAAGAGCTTTGCACATGGGATGCCCCCAGTCTTCCCTTCATTCCCTTTTCCTGCTCATCTCTGCCTTCCTTCCAGCCCATTTCAGTCCTTCTTCCTCTGTCATGTCCAACCAGTCAGTAAAGAAGCTCTTAGCATGTTTTTTTTTAAAACTGTAGGGTGTATCGGTTTTTGAAAAAAACATCTCGTTCTCTGAGTGAGCAAACATAAATAAGATGAGCATGATCACAATGAGTGGAAGACACTTTCTGCGTAGGCTCTTCAGTCACTGAGGAAACTCTGAATTGACAGCACCGGGATCTCACAGCTGGGATCCACACGGGTGTGCCTTAAGAGCAAAATGTGAATTTTTAGAACACTCAATTTGAGGACAAGGAAATTACAGCTCTTGGGAGAGCATTACATTTCTGAAATTTAGGATTGAAGTCTACAAATTACAGAAGGCTTTGTGCTAAAGTTCAAGATCTTCCAGTGATGATAAACACCAAGCTCAGTTCACATCTCGAGAGTGTTCTCTGTCGAGCATCTGACATGAGGCTCTCAGGCACCCCGCCCTGGCAGCTGGCAGCCTCCAGCATCACCTCTGTGGCGTCCTTGTGGGAGTTCAGGGCAAGTTCATGGCAATTTGAAAGCTTGTATAAAGCACCCTTAAAGAGCTGAAACACCGTGACTGCTAATCAATGATAGCAAACGTTAGCCGATTTGCTAATAATTAGCACTCAACCTAGCTCCTGGAAGAGTGAAGAGGGGCGATCTTGAGTGAAGAGAGCGAGGACAGTGATGCAGCCGTCGGCAGCAACAGTTCACATCTATGAAGAGTTTTGCATTTCATACGCATCGTTGAATTTAAACCTCGAATCCCCAGTGAATGTATCATCATTCCTATTCTACAGACTTTATTTTCCTGGGCTCCATGGTCACTGCAGACAGTGACTGCACCCATGAAATTAAAAGATGCCTGCTCCTTGGAAGAAAAGCTACGACACACCTAGACAGCATATTAAAAAGCAGAGACATCACTTTGCCACCAAACATCCATATAGTCAAAGCTATGGTTTTTTCAGTTGTCATGTATGGATGTGAGAGCTGGACTTTAAAAAAGGGTGAATGCTGAAGAACTGATGCTTTGAACTGTGGCGTTGGAGAACATTCTTGAGAGTACCTTGGGCTACAAGGATATCAGATGAGTCAATCCTAAAGGAAATCAAACCTGAATATTCATTGGAAGGACTGATGCTGAAGTTGAAGCTCCAAAGCTTTGGCCACCTGATGCAAAGAGCTGGCTTACTGGAAAGACCCTGATGCTGGGAAAGACTGAGGGCAGGAGGAGAAGAGGGCAACAGAGGATGACATGGTTGGATGGCGTCATTGACTCAATGGATATGAGTTTGAGCAGACTCTGGGAGACAGTGAAGGACAGGGAAGCCTGGTGTGTTGCAGTTCTTGGAGCTGCAGAGTCCGATGTGACCGAGCCGCTGCACAACAACAACAACGACAGATGGGCGGATGGCTTCAGGGTATAAAGTCAAACGGCCGAGGTCACGACCCCTGGCTCTCTGCTGAATCTCTTAGTTAACAACACCTAGGGAAGAAGTAGTAACAGCTACGTGATTTAAGACTTGAGCAATGGCAGGCATCAGGTAAGACCCTCTAAGCGACTACACTAGCAGCAGGTGAAACGGGCAAGCGGCATCAGGAAGGTTACACTGGAAGTCTAAGTGCCCCTCACCTGGCCGTGGATCTGTTCAGTGTGTAAGCACTGAGAAGGCTCACAGACCTGTTTAATCTATGTATGAGAGGCGTGCAGAATAAACGTGAGTGTAGTAATAAAAGCATGGAAAATTATTTGTGTAAACTTCAATAAATTACAGAATACACTGCACATTAAAACAGGAAAGCATTTCGGTCTGCATATATAGACTTGGGTATAACCCATCACAACCCTTTCAAGATATTTGTTATTTGCACATTTGCATTAACATGTTAATCTTTTTTTTTGTTTAATCTACTATTGTTGTATACTCAAGAAGAACAAGAAATTTCCTTTTGAGAGCCAAGGGCTCTTCTGAATTAAAGAGGACTTACTAGGACTCAAAGCCAAGGACAGAAAATAGAGCTTGAAGACAAGACACTTGCAGGAACAAGGGCGGTCAGAAGGAGTTAATACTGTATACACTCTGTGAGGAGCCTCCTGCAATAACCAGCAGGGAGTAACCAAAGAAGTTATGTTCCCTCAGGACAGCAAGGGTAAAATCATGCTCTTTATTTTCAAAGTGGTAGAAGTCCTAGCTTGGGAGAGAATGTATAATCACACATTTTTTAGTGCTTAAGGCAAATACGTCTGGTGTAGAAATGCACTAATAATACCACCGTTTCTTCTTTTCCCTTCTGCTCTCGGCCCCCATTCCCAAATTCCATACTTTCTAAGTTCTGAAAACGTAATAGTTCTTTACACTACACCGCAGTTGCATTCAATGGCTTTTGCCAACTTAAACTAAATTTCAGATGTAAAACTGTATCTCTGCAAATGGAGAGCAGAGGAAAAGTGGCCATCTTTCTTCTCAAGGTTAGATAGTAACTCTAAGTGTAATAAGCTACCATGACTGATGTCTTTCTTTCATTATGTGATCTGGAACCAAGAATTGGCTTTCCAAAATCTTGGGGAAAAGATCCCAAATTTTTACAATTGAAAAAAAATATGAATCTTAAGGGGAAGCTTGTACGCGTGACCAGAGATTTTCTAATGAGGTCATCTGTCATGACAGCTGGAGTGATTAACACTAGATTAGAAGAATTATCTACTTGACAAATGCGGGCAGGAAATGGCAACCACTCCAGTATTCTTGTCTGGAGAATCCCTTTGACAGAGGAGCCTGGTGGGCTACAGTCCATGGGGTCATAAAGAGTTGGACATGACTGAGCACATGCTCGACAAATACTTGGAATCAACTTATACTGGGCGCTGTGCTGAGCACTGGCAAGTCAGCAGGGACCAGAACTAACCTGGCTTTTGTCCTGCAAGGGTGAGGGAACTGTGACAGACTGAAGTCACACACTTCAATAATTGAGAAAGGCTAAAGACATCATTGCAACAACAAAAAGGTATTTTCTAAGAAGCCTGGTGGTCTTAGAGAATTTGACACATGAAAATAAGTTGGTTTTTTTTTTTTTCTATCATATGAAGTCAACTACCTGAGCCTAGGGGGCTTCCCTGGAGGCTCAGATGGTAAAGAATCCACCTGCAATGCAGGAGACCTGAGTTCGATGCCTGGGTTGGGAAGATCCCCTGGAGAAGGGAATGGCTACCCACTCCAGTATTCTTGTCTGTAAGATTCCATGGACAGAGGAGGCCAGAGGGCTACAGTCCATGGGGTCACAAAGAGTCAGACAAGACTGGGCGACTAACATTTCACAACCTGAGCCCAGACCGGGGAACTGCATCCTTTCTGATAAGAGGGTAGGTGCCAATTCATCTTCCTCTGTTCAACAGCATAATACTCCCATCTCTAGTCTTGTTGGAGAGATCAGACTCAGAATATGAATTTAACACATACATCTCAGTGGATCTCAATGATAAATATATTAGAAAAACGAAACAACAACCCGAAGCAGATTTAAATCCTTAAGCACCTGGTGCTGACTTCGGGGCTTTCACAAACACTGTCTTGCTAATGAGTGCAGCTATTTTTCCAAAGGACTGTCAGCTGTTTGTTTGGAAACCATGGATATTTACCATACTATCTTCCAATTGGAGCGGAGCATTTTAAAAATAATGCTCTCTTTTTGCACCAGTTTTGTTCTTTTGATCTCTCTTCTCACAGCTCTGCGCTATTGTAAAGCTCTACTTAGGGGTGGAAAGAATGAGTGATTGTCTCCGTTTTGAGCCAGTGGGAATGTTGTTCTATTGTCAGCTTCAGCATCCCCACTGAGCAAGGTACGACCTACAATGTCTTCCCGGATTCTCTGCCTTTTCTTCTTTGACTAATGGAAACAAAGCTTTTCCCAAGGATTCCAAATCAAGCCCCCAATCGAAGTCTTAATTGGCAACACAAAGCACAACCCCTGGGTGCTGGACAATTTCCAAAGGGGATTTTGTTCTTCAGTACTAGGCTGAAAAAACCCGAGAAAAGAAAACAAACATATACCCATCCAGACGCCGCAGACGCCCCAGTTCGTTTAATTTAGAACTGTGATTACAGAAAAATTCTAGCACGATTGTACATGTATTTTAAATGTCTTGGAGATTGTTTTACTCCTAACAGTCAGAATGCCCAGCTTGCTTCTGTTTTCAAAACTCTCTCTCCTCAGGAGAGATCTATAGGAACTTTATCACAGAGTAACTGTTAACAGGCCACTGTTTGGGTTTCCAACTTCCAGATGGATGAGAATTCAGATCCACGGAAGCCCATATAAGGCAAAGAAACAAAGTAAGTGAATCACTACGCCTTATGCTGAAAACCAAGAGTTTCAGACAATCTAGAAAACCACGTTAATTCTAGTTGACCGCTAAACAACAGCTTATCAAATGACTATGACTGATCATTTTGTCACAGAAAAAGAAAAGTCTACAGAGGACTAAGAATATTTATAGGAGGAAGCTTATTGTCTAAATGCTGATATACAGGGTTTTCCCAGTGGTCCAGGGGTTAAGACCTCACCGTCCAGTGCAGGGGTGCAGATCCGGTCCCCGTGCCGGGAACTAAGATCCCACATGTCTCATGGCCAAAATGCCAGAACATAAACAACACAAGCAAAGTTGTAACAAGTTCAATAAAGATTTAAAATTGGCTGATATACAAAAAAACTTTCCAAAGTGCTAATGCATACACATATATAAAGTATGCATGCTTAATTGGCTCAGTCGTTGCTCAGCGATCCTTTGGATGGTAGCCCATCAGGCTCCTCTGTCCATGGGATTTCCCAGGTAAGAATACTGGAGCAAGTAGCCATTTCCTTCTCCAGGGGATCTTCCCGATCCAGGAATCGAACCCAAGTCTCCTGTGTCTCCTGCATTGCTGGTGGATTCTTTACCCGCTGAGCCACTGGGGCAGCCCGTATCAAATGTGATGGTTACTAATTATCCTCCCTTCCTTCTTTCCTTGCAAGATAATATTGCTGAGGACGAGCCCTGTCCATGAGCTCCTTCATACCTGGAGGAGCAGAGGACCCAGGGCTCTCTCACAGCACAGGCCTGGGTCCTGACCTGGGGGTTCAGGGCTTGCAGCCCCTTATCAATGGGCAGGTCTGTCTCTCAGAGACGCAAGCTGCCGGCATCTCTGCTCAGCCACCCTCACCCCTGCCTGCTGCTCCTGTCAGCACTCTCGGGGCTTCTCAGAACATCACTGTTTCTAACGAGCATCATCTACACAAGGGTACACAAGAGGGATGGTTTCCAAAGAGTAATTATATGGAGCACTTTTTTTTATAAGGAGATGCAAGCGCTGACCTGGAAATCTTTGCAAGAACCAGCCCATCACAGTGAAAGGAGTGTGAGCTCTGGCGCCAGACAGACCTGGGTTTGAGCCCATGTTCTCTCCACTCACTTGATCCCAGACCAGTTACTTCACTTCTCTGAGCCTCAGTTTACCTATTGGTAAAACAGGGATAATAATATGTCCCTTGGAAGGCTGTTTTGAGGATTAGTGATAATGGCATTAAAAGCTTGGTGCTTTGTAGGCTTTTATTATATTATCATCAAAAATGATTTCTGCCATCATCACTGATTTAAAGAGGGGCTGAAACACCACTGTGCCTCCTTGTCTCTGTGGAAAAGTAGACAGCATATTAAAAAGGAGAGACATCACTTTGCTGACTTTGACCATAGTCAAAGCTATAGCTTTTCTAGTAGTCATGTATGGATGTGAGAGGTGGACCATAAAGAAGGCTGAGCACAAAGAATTGATGCTATCAAACTGTGGTGCTGGAGAAGACTCTTGAGCATCCCTTGGACTGCAAGGGGATAGCACCAGTCAATCCTAAAGGAAATCAACTCTGAATATTCATTGGAAGGACTCATCCTGAAGCTGAAGCTCTAATACTCTGGCCACCTGATGTGAAGAGCCAACTCACTGAAAAACACCTTGATGCTGGGAAAGATTAAGGGCAAGAGGAGAACAGGGTGACAGAGGATGAGATAGTGGGATGGTATTACTGACTCAATGGACATGAGTTTGAGCAAGTTCTGGAAGACAGTGGAAGACAGAGAAGCCTGATGTGCTGCAGTCCATGGGGTTTCAAAGAGTTGGACATGACTGAGTGACTGAACAAAAACAAATCAATTAGATTCTGCAGCAGAGTACTAGTTACTTTGGATCAAATGCAGAGGCTTCTACAAAAACAAAGTGCAAGAATACTTGACATAAGCTCTCATGAAATGAACTGAAAGCTAGAAATTCTATCTGCATTTCAAATTTTACTTTTATCATGTTTTGCTCTGAAAAATTTTTTATTTTACTTAAACTCCAAATACATAAAGAGATCTCAATTATAAAAGTGAATCTTCAAGAATGAAGACAAAGAATCTCATTTTTCATTAACTATTTGCTACCTTAAAAAGTCAACCTTGAAATTAAACAACCCACTCTTAAACAGCTAATGAGTTAAAGAAAAAATCACAAGAGAATTTAGAAAATATCTGGAAACAAATGAAAACAAACAAAAAAGGTTCCAAAACGCGTGGGATGCAGAGAGCAGTACTAACAGAGAAGTTTATAGCTATGAAAACACAGATCTCAAATCAACAAATTAACTTTATTTCTACTTCTCAAGGAAGTAGGAAAAAACAACAATAAATAAAACCAAAAGTTAACAGAGGGAGAGTAAAAATAAAGATTATAGCGGAGATGAACAAAATAGAGAAAAGAAAAACAATAGAAAAAAAATCAAGAAACCAAGAGTTGATTTTTTTTAAAAGACCAATAAAAGCGCTAACTCCTCCATTAAACTAGAAAAAAAAGAGAAGACTGCGATAACTAAAACTCGAAACAAAAGAGAATATTACAACTGATGTCACAGACATAAAAAGGATTATGAGACTACTACGAATAAGCAATGCCTTCGAGCCTCGGTGCTGGAGAAGACTCTTAAGAGTCCCTTGGACGGCAAGGAGATCCAACTAGTCAATCCTAAAGGAAATCAACCCTGAATATTCACTGGAAGGACTGATGCTGAAGCTGAAGCTCCAATACTTTGGCCAATACTTTCTGCTGATGTGAAGAGCTGACTCGTTGGAAAAGACCCTGATGCTGGGAAAGACTGAAAGCAGGAGGAGAGGAAGGCGGCAGCAAATGAGACAGGGGGATGGTATCACCAGTGCAACGCACATGAGTGTGAGCAAACTCCAGGAGGCAGTGAAGGACAGGGAATCCTGGTGTGCCGCAGTTCACGGGGTCAACAGAGCAGAACCCGAATGAGCGAGCGAGCAACAACTACTGAACTGAATTTATCAGCACATTCAAAGGATTACACACCATGAGCAAGTGGGTTTTCCACCTGGAATGCAAGGACCGTTCGATATAAGAAAATTAATACAATACACCCCATTAACAGAAGGAGACAAAAATCACACCATCATCTCAACTGGTGCAGAAAAAGCACTCGACAAAATTGAACACCCTTCATAATAAACACACTTAACCAAATAGGAAGAGGAGAACACCGCCTCAACATAGTAGAAGTCAAAAAGTAACACCCTTCATAATAAACACACTCAACCAAATAGGAAGAGGAGAACACCGCCTCAACATAGTAGAAGTCAAAAAGTAACACCCTTCATAATAAACACACTCAACCAAATAGGAAGAGGAGAAAACCGCCTCAACATAGTAGAAGTCAAAAAGTAACACCCTTCATAATAAACACACTCAACCAAATAGGAAGAGGAGAAAACCGCCTCAACATAGTAGAAGTCAAAAAGTAACACCCTTCATAATAAACACACTCAACCAAATAGGAAGAGGAGAGAACCACCTCAACATAGTAGAAGTCAAAAAGTAAAAATGAAAAGCCCACAATGAGCATCATACTCAATGGTGAAAGACTGAAAGCCTTTCCTCTAACGTCAGGAATAAGGTAAGGATACTCCCTCTCGCCACTACTATTGAACGTAGTACTGGGAGTTCAAGCCAGAGCAATTAGATGTGAAAAAGAAGTAAAAGGCAGCCAAAGTTGGAAAAAAGAAAGTAAAATCATCTCTCTTTGCAGATGACATGATTTTATATGTAGAAAACCCTAAAGATTCCACAAAAAACTGTTACGACAGATAAACAATTTCACTAAAGTTACTGAATACAAAAAACAAAACACAAAAATCAGTTCCATTTCTATCCACTAACAATGACCAATCTAAAAAGGAAATTAACAACCCCATTTATGATAGCATCGAAAAGGACAAAGTACTTAGGAATAAACTTAACCAAGAAGTTGAAAGACTTATAGACAGAAAACTATTAAACAACGCTGAAAAAAATCAAAGAAGATACAAAGAAATGGTAAGTCATCCTCTGTGGAATTGGAGGACTTAATATGTTAAAATGTCCATACTACCCAAAATGATTTATAGATTCAATGCAATCCCTATCAAAATACCAATGGCATCGTTTGTAGAAAAAAATTCTAAAATTCATATGAAATCCCAAGGGATCCAAATAGCCAAAACAATCTTGAAAAAGGAGAACAAAACTGGAGGACTCACATTTCCTGATTTCAAAACGTACTACAAAGTAACAGTGATCAAGACAGCGTGGTACTGGAATAAAGATAGATGTTGTCATTGCTTTAGTTGCTAAATCGTGTCAGACTCATCTGTGACCCCAATGGATTGTAGACCGCCAAGCTCCTCAAATGTAAAATGGTGCAATCATTAAGGAAAACATTATGACGTTTCTCAAGAAGTTAAAGATTGAATTATTAAGTTGGTGCACACATAATTGCAGTCTCAGACTGTGGATTTTACATCATTACAACTAGGCTCAATCATGTCTTTATTAAACAAAATAGGAACCAGTGCAATCAGTGCATTTTTGCCAATGAGAAATGAGTTCGTTTATTCCTGCCGTGTAAAAATCCATGCTTTGGGGTTTGAGGAACTCTTGGAAAGCGTTTTCTGCCTCCTGCTGGCTGTGGAAGTGTTTTCCCTGCAAAAAGTTGTTGAAATGCTTGAAGAAGTGGTAATCAGTTGGCAAGAGGTCAGGTGAATATGGCAGACGAGGCAAAGCTTTATAGAGCATTTTGTTCAACTTTTGAAGCACTGGTCGAGTAACGTGCGGTTGGGCACTGTCGTGGAAAAGAATCGGCCCATTCTTTGGACCGATGCCGGCTGCAGCCACTGCAGTTTTCAGTGTGTCTCGTGGATTTGCTGAGCACAGTTCTCAGATGCAATGCTTTCACCAGGACTCAGAAAGCTGTAGTGGATCAGACGCGCAGCAGACCACCTAACAGTGGTTGTGGCGTTTCTTTGGTGCAGGTTTGGTTTTGGGAAGTGTTTGGAGTTTCTTCTCGGTTCAGCCACCGAGCTAGTCATTGCCCGTTGTTGTATAAAGTCTACTTTTCATTGCATGTCACAATCTGAGAAATGGTCTGCTGTTGTGAGAAGAGAAGACAACATTGCAAAATGATTTTTTTTGCCTTTTGGAAGCTCACGAGGCACTCACTTATCAAGCTTTTTCACCTTTCCAATTTGCCAAATGACTGGAGAATGGTCGACTTTGAGTTCTTGGGCAACTTCTCGTGTAGTTTTAAAAGGATCAGCTTAGATGATCCTCTCAACTGGTTACTGTCAGCTGCCGACGGCCAGTCACTGAGCCCTCATCCTCAAGGCTCTCGTATCCTCTGCAAAACATCTTGAAGCCCTGCTGCGCCGTTCAGTTCCCAGGCCAGATACAGTGTTGATGCTGTGAGTTGTCTCCACTACTCTGTGACCCATTTTGAACTCGAATAAGAAAACTGCTTGAATTTGCTTTTTGTCTAATATCATTTCCCTAGTCTAAAATAAATATAAAATAAATATCAAGTAATAACTCATTAGCAAAAAACATAAAGCAAGAAATGCTCATTAAAATAATATATAACACAACCACATTTATTTAAGAACGTATTCCAATATCAAATGGCCAAGTTCAGCAATGCAAATCTGCAATTACTTTTGTACCAACCTAACACCAAATGATTTAACAATGCACTTTGGGGTATATACCCCCAAAGATTTCAAAGCAGGATCTCAAAGAGATATTTGTACACCTACATTCACTGCAGCATTATTACAATAGGCAAGAGGTGGAAGCAACCCAAATGTCCATCAACATGAATGGATGAAGAAAAGGTGGCATATATATGCACAAAGAATGTTATGCAGCCTTAAAAAAGAAGGAAATCTTGTTACAAGCTACAATGTGAATGAACTTTGAGCATATTATGTCAAGTCAGCCACAAAAGGATGGATACTGTGTGATCCCACTCAGACGGAACATCTGATGTTGTCAAAATCATAGAAACAGAAAGGAAAAGCGTGATCACCAAGGGTTCTGGGGAGGACTTACAGTTTAAGAGGTATAGTTTCAGTTTTGCAACATGAAAAAGTTCTGGAGATCTGCAGTAAAACAACGAGAATATACTTGACACTACTGACCTGTACACTAAAAATAGCTAAGGTGCTAAGTTTAATGTGATGTGTTTTTTGTTGTGGGTTTTTTTTTTCCACAATGAAAAAAAAAAAAGGAGGAAATGGTTACAGATGACAACCTGAAACTTAAAAAAAAGTCAGAATTTTCAGCCTTACAACATCTAGATGAATAAAAGACAGTCTACATCTACTGCTGCTGGTTAGGATCCAGAAGGTCATTTCATGTTGATTATAAATAAATGATTCAAGTAAGTAATAAAAAGGTATGAAATGAGGCCAAGAATTTCATTTTAAAGTTCAAAAAGCCCTGCAAAATCAATTTTCTCAAAATTCACAAACAATAAGTACACAGAGCTCTGACGAAACACCGTGCAACTCTGCTCAACGACGAGTCTCTGCAGAAACACCCTGTATCTAGAAGATACGATGGGGTTGCTGTATTTTCATTCTGAGTCACAATGCAGCCTCAGATCCACTCTCGTCAACCCACGGGGTGCCCGGCGCAGGGCAGGGCACACTGAGTCCCCAGCACCTACACAGCAGGTAGCATTTTAATAACGCTGCAAGTTCTTAGAAGAAGCTCATGAGGCCGCATTGCAGAAGAATTTCTTTACCACTTTCCGTGCCAGATGACCAACAGGTGTTTTGTTTTTTAGAGCATAAAAATTTGGAAAAGTAGGCTGGCATATAAAATCTACAATTTTAATATGACAATTGTGAAATTGTGAAAAAATTAAGAGCGATCTACGCACTATCTGACAAACATCAACAGCTGAAACTCCACTGTTAAATGCCATCCAAATTTTACTGACAAAAATTTAAGCTCGGTACAGCAGTCTGAATTTTGCTGTATTCCAAACCCTTGAGACCTGAGAACGGCGTATTCATTTTTTTGTATAGGTCATACTCCCACTTTTTTTTTTTTAATTAAAAGTGAAGTTTAAGCAGAAACACAAAATGGTACACTGTGGCTTTAGTGAATGTAAAATCAGAGTCTGTGATTATATCTAAAAAAAAAGCAGAATAATAAATCAACACGGGTTCTGTTTTGGCAACACACCAAATATTGCGCTTTCACAAGCTTTAACTCAAAGGAGAAATATTCAAGTGTCATACAAAAGACTAATGCTGATTTCAGCATCCGAGTTGCCGCAGCTTTCATCGAAGGCGCCTCTTGCCTACCTCTTGGCTGCGGCAGGCACAGCGGGTTCTCTCCGGGCCCCCGGGGGCGCTGGCAGGGAGCCACTGGGTTTCTTTGGTACCACAGTGCCGTTGTTGACCGTGGTTCTTAAAGGCAAGGTCTGCACCAGTGGTCTTGCTGGAAGACAAGCAGAAAAGGCAATTAGGACCTTTCCCTTTTCAAGGGAACTTTATGGGACTTAAGGTAACGTAGAAAGAGAAAGGACACCCGTTTCAAAATGCTAGCAGAGTCGACAAAGGTAAAGACAACTCTGAAACAACAAACCCAGCCACTCAGAAGGGACCACTCAGGAGGGACCTACGTGTAACCTGTACAACCGCAAAACTTCTAGATGAAAACACAGGACAAAAATCTGTGTGACCCTGAGTTTGCTGATGAGTTTTCAGATATAACACCAAAAGCACATCCATGAGAGAAGAAAAATTAAAAGCTTAGGCCTCATTAAAATGAAAAAAAAAAAAAAAAAAAAACCCAAAACTTTAGCTGAATGACATCATTAAGAGAATGAAAAGACAATTCCTAGACCAGGGGAAAATATTTGCAAGTCACATATCTGATGAAGGACATGTATACAGAATAGGAAAAGAACTCTTAAAATTCAACAGAAAGAAAATGAAAAGCCCAATTAAAAAAATGGGCAAAAGATCTGAACAGACACCTCACCAAAGAATATATACAGATGGCAAATAAGCATATGAAAAGATGCTCAATATCTTTTGTCATTAGGGAAATGCAAATGAAGACAATAATGAGATAGGTCTATTCCACCTATCAGGAGGGCCAAAGTCCAGAACACAGACCACGTACCAACTGCTGGCCAGGAGGCAGAGCAACAGGAACTCTTCTTCGGAGCCGGTGGGAATGCAAAATGGGGCAGCCCACTTTGGAAGACAGTCTGGCAGTTTCTTACCAAACTAAGGCTTATAAACTTTACCACTGTGGTTGTTGCTTAGTTGCTAAGTCGTGTCTGACCCTTTTGCCACCCCATGGGCTGTAGCCCACCTGGCTCCTCTGTCCATGAGACTTCCCAGGCAAGAATACTGGAGTGGGTTTGCCATTTCCTTCTCCAGGGGATCTTTCTGACCCAGGGATCGAACCCTTGTCTCCTGCACTGGCAGGCAGATTCTTTGCCACTGAGCCACCTGGGAAGCCCCAAATTTTACCATAGGATCCAATAATTGTTCTGGACACTAAGTATTTGCCCAACTGATTTGAAAACTTACGCCTACACAAAACCTGCATTTAATATTTGTTGCTGTTCAGTTGATAAGTCGCGTCCAACTCTTTGCGATCCCATGGACTGCAGCATGCCAGGCTTCCCTGTCCTTCACTATCTCCTGGAGTTTGCTCAAACTCATGTCCATCGAGTCAGTGATGCCATAAAGCTGTCAAAACCGGAAGTAACCAAGAGGTCCTTCAGTGGGTGAGGGGTAAACAAACTGCGGTCCATGCAGGCAACGCAATGGGATTCAGTGATAACAGGAATGAACCAATCCACGCAACCCTGGATGAATCTTAAATCCAAATTGCTGAGTGAAAGGAGCCAGTCTGAGAGGCTATACACTTTATAAAAAGTTAAACTATAGAGACAGAAAGTGGGTCAGAGGTTGCCAGAGACTGGAGATGGTATGACCAGGTGAAGCACAGAGGTTCTTGGGGGTGGCAAGGCTATTTTGTGTGATATTGTAATGGTGGACATATGACAATACACAGCTGTCAAAACCCACAGATCCTTTTATTATTTTATTAAGAGTGAGCCCTAATATATGCAAATAACGTTCAGTTAGGAGATGGAGGAACCCCATGACGGAATGCAGATTGTGACAAAAGAATCTAACCAACCGCGTTAGAAATACACAATACGACCACATGGAAGGGGGTGGAGAGGAAAGGGGCCAACAGAGGAATTCTGGAAATGAGTAGAGACTGGAGGACTACAAAAGGCATTGCACATAAGTACCGTATTCTAATAATGGCTGGCAAACTTGCTTCCCACGGGGCCATGGGTTAATAGCTCTGAAACCACAGTGTGTGAGCACGAGAACTGAACAACTGGTGGATGCACCAGCGGATGGTAGGAACCGGCTTCTGGCCACTGGAGAGGAAGATGACAGACCAGCAAGGGGGGAGGACTAGAACGAACCAGGAGGAACGGAGCGGAGGAGGAGGCAGCAGCGTGAATGCACGTCTAGCTTAACAAAGACAGAGACACACAGGTCCGTAATAACAGGTGAGCCTGCACAGACATCTATTTCCTAGCTCTGCCTGCTGAGAGACCCGAGGCCCACGCCTTGGTTTCTGATCCCACTCTACAACAAAAGGAACCAGGGACCCTTGGGGAAAAGCCCGAAACTAGGGCTGGGACAGGGAACATCCATATGAGCCTGGAGCATCTTATGGCACCAGAAGGTAAGGAAGTGCTCACAAAACTCACACTGATGGGGGGTGGGGCATGGCAAAGGGACACAGGAGCCAATGGGAAGAGCCAAAGCTGGCACACTCTGCGCCACAGGATAAATAACGTAGTACTGGATTATACCCCAAACTATCCAATAAATATCCACAGGTTCACACTGATACAAACACGTGATGGAATAAGCACACGAGGAGGACACGCCCCCAGGCAGGAAAGTTCCAAATAATTTATGTGGATACTTTGTCCTTCGGGTAGTGGAGCATACTCTCTGCCCCGTAAGTGTGGCCTGTGCACGCTGGCTTCCTCCTAAACCACGCAGTGTGGAGGTGTGACAAGGGGGAGAAGCCCGACAAACACACCTCAGCCAGGTAATCGAGGTGAAGGTCAACAGCGGCAAGTCATGCAGACAGGATGCACCCTTGGCAGATGTGATGAGAGCACCACTGTGTCTCTGCGGTCTTTCTCCCTAAACCCTCCCTGAGTCTAATCGGGAAAAAGGCAAACCCAAATTGAAGGACAGTACTCTGCACAACTGTCAAGGTTAAACAAGAACAAGGAAAATCTGAGAAACTGTCAGTCCAGGGGAGCCTAAGAAGCCACTATGACTAAATATAATCCCAGATGGGGTCCCGAGACCAAAACAGGACATAAGGGGTAAACTAAGGAAATCTGGATAAAGTTTGCCCTTGATTGATAATAATGTATCAATACCGTTCCATCAGTTGTGACAAACATTCTAATGTAAAATATTAACAATAGGTGAAACTGCTGCAGGGGGATTCAGAAACTCTGCTCTGTTTGCAACTTTTACGTAAATCTAAAACTCTTCTAAAATTAAACGTTTATTTTAAGGTACTAGCAGAATTTATTTTGTTCATCCCCAAGTTAAATCTGCCTCAGAGTAGGCCCTTAAAAATACTACCAATGACAAGACTGCCGAGAGTGCCAACGTTTCCATACACGACCTTTTCAGTCTGGAAAGCGGAGGGCAGCCCACCTTCTTTTTTTTTAATTGTGAAAGAGGGTTTAAAGAGCGCAGTCAGACCCCTCCGCCCATAGCAGGATGCCCTTCTCCACCCCCTCCAAGCTCTCTCTCTCTCCTCATTCTCTGAGTACCTGCTCCAGCCAGGGGCCCTAGCCCAGTGCTTGGAGTGAATATTCCTCAAGGAAAACACCACAGCTCCAAAACAGAGATGCTAAATCTTCCCTCACACACACAGTCTGCTCCCACGCTGATGTCCACTTTCTGCCAGGACAGAACCTTCTCCAGAAGAAATGCCACCCATGCCTCTTCTCCACCTCCTCTCTCTACTTCACCTACCATTTCAGTCTCCATTTTGTCGGTCTTTTTAAAAAATATACGTACTACTGTGCTGGTGGTGTCTTCCCTGAGATTCACGTTCACCCAGAACCTCAGAATGTGACCTTATTAGGAAATAGGATCTTTGAGGCCCTGCTGCTGCTGCTGCTGCTTAATCTCTCAGTTGCTTCTGATTCTTTTGTGACTCCGTGGACTGAAGCCCGCCAGGCTCCTCTGTCCATGGGATTCTCCAGGCAAGAATACTGGAGTGGGTTGCCATTTCCTATTCCAGGGGATCTTCCCAACCCAGGGATCAAACCCACATCTCCTGCACATCTCCTGCATTGCACATAGATTCTTTACCACCACTAGTACCACCTGGGAAACCCCAATATAATTGGTTAAAGTGAGGTCACACTGGGTTTGGGTGGGCCCTAAATCCAATGACTCATGTCCTTATTAGAAGCCCATGTGTATATACGTACACTCAATGGAATATTACTCAGCCATAAAAAAGAATGAAATCATGCCATTTGCAGCACCAGGGACAGACCTGGAGATGATCATACTAAGTGAAGTAAGTCAGACAGAGAAAGACAAGTGTCATGTGATACCACTTAGATGAGGGATCTAAAACATGAGACAGATGAACTTATCTACAAAGCAGAGACAGGCCTATAGACATTGAGAGCAGACTCGTGGCTGCCAACGGGTGGGGAGGAGGGATGCAACGGGAGCTTGGGGTGAGCAGATGCGAACCATTATGTATAGAATGGATCAGCAACAAGGTCCTACTGCGTAGCACAGGAAACTATACTCGATATCCTGTGACAAACCACAATGAAATATCTATATATATGAAAAAGAAAGTATGTACACAGAACTGGATCACTTTGCTGTACAGCAGAGATTACGACAACACTGTAAATCAGCTATAGCTCAATAAGATCAATTAGGGGGAAAACAAAGAAGCCCATGTGAAGGTGCATAAGGAGGGGCTCGCCACATGAGACGGAGGCAGAGACTGCAGTGACGCACCCTCTAGCCGAGGATGGCCAGCAGCCACAGAAGGCGGGAACCGTGCATGGACCAGGCTCCCCCTCAGAGCTTCCAGGAGGAACAACTCTGCCAGCACCCTGAGGTCAGCCCAGCGATACTCACTTCAGACATCTGGTCCCCAGAACTGTCAGGGAATCCATTTCTGTCTGTAGTCATTCGCTGCAGAGGCCCAAGGGGGTGACTACAGCACGCGGATCAGTGCCGGGCGCCTGCCGTTCATTCCACTGTCACCATCGCTCTGCAGAGGCTCCCTCAGCGCAACCCCTAAAGCCGAGGGCTGGTCTCCCACTGTATTCGGAGGCTCTGTCCCAGAAAATCTCCTTTAAAACCCCTTGTCCTAATCCTAACATCCCTCATGGATGGTCTCTAATGGCTCCTCACAGCCCACTGCACCACGTGACAGGTCATCAGTTCAGTTCAGTTCAGTCGCTCAGTCATGTCCGACTCTTTGCGACCCCATGAATCGCAGCACGCCAGGCCTCCCTGTCCATCACCAACTCCCGGAGTTCACTCAGACTCACGTCCATCGAGTCAGTGATGCCATCCAGCCATCTCATCCTCTGTCATCCCCTTCTCCTCTTGCCCCAAATCCCTCCCAGCATCAGAGTCTTTTCCAATGAGTCAACTCTTTGCATGAGGTGGCCAAAGTACTGGAGTTTCAGCTTTAGCATCATTCCTTCCAAAGAAATCCCAGGGCTGATCTCCTTCAGAATGGACTGGTTGGATCTCCTTGCAGTCCAAGGGACTCTTAAGAGTCTTCTCCAACACCACAGTTCAAAAGCATCAATTCTTTGCTGCTCAGCTTTCTTCACAGTCCAATTCTCAGATCCATACATGACTACTGGAAAAACCATAGCCTTGGCTAGACGGACCTTTGTTGGTAAAATAATGTCTCTGCATCAGAATCAACCAAAATGCAAAAGCTGAAACCATGATGGCAGCTCCGAGTGCCAGACATCAGACAGAGTAGTAACAACTTAAAACGCGATATCTCATCCAGTGGGGACAACACGTGTGGTCCGGCTCCACTGCACCACCCAGGCCTGGAGGAGGGAGGAGAGGACACTGTCCCCAGACCTCCAGGCCCATGCGCCTCCAGGCCACTCTCCATCATTTTACTCTTTTATAATCTCAGGGATCAGAGCTCACTCTTCACCAGATTTTTTTCTTTCTTTCTTTTTTAAACTATGAAAGTATGACCATACATTTACAGGAGACTTGGAATACAAAACAAAGTTATATACAGTTTCATTATGAAAGTGAAAGTGAAAGTCGCTCAGTTGTGTCCAACTCTTTGCAACCCATGGACTATACAGTCCATGGAATTCTCCAGGCCAGAAAACTGGGGTCGGTAGCCTTTCCCTTCTCCAGGGGATCTTCTCAACCCAGGAATCGAACCCAGGTCTCCTGTGTTGCAGGCAGATTCTTTACCAGCTGAACCACAAGGGAAGCCCAAGAACACTGGAGTAGGTAGCCCGTCCTTTTTCCAGCAGATCTTCCTGACCTAGGAATCAAACTGGGGTCTCCTGCATTGCAGGCGAGTTCTTTACCAACTGAGCTATTAGGGAAGCCCATAGCTCCGCTACATATTACAATTATTTTTTTAAGTAGATATGTCAAAATTTTTAGCTGGGGTTTCAGTATCAAATTCTCAAAAATTAATGGGATGAATACACAGAAAAGTAGAAGGATATAGTAGACTTGATGTGAAAACTGGACCATAAAGAGGGCTGGGCACTGAAGAACTGATGTCTTCAAGCTGTGGTGTTGGAGAAGACTCTTGAGAGTCCCTTGGACAGCAGGGAGATCAAACCATTCAAGCCTAAAGGAAATCCATCCTGAATATTCATTGGAAGGACTGAAGCTGAAACTCCACTTGATGTGAAGAGCTGACTCACTGGAAAAGACCCTGATGCTGGGAAAGATTGAGGGCAGAAGGAGAAGGGGACAACTGAGGATGAAATGGTTGGATGGTGTCACTGACTCAATGAACATGAGTTTGTGCAAACTCCAGGAGATAGTAAAGGTCAGGGAAGCCTGGTGTGCTGTGGTCCATGGGGTCACAAAGAGTCCGACATGACTGAGCGACTGAACAACCGCAGGAGACCTGAAAATCACCATGAACCAATTCAACATGATTAAGATTTACACAATTTTCACACAACAGTAAAATACAAATTCTATTCAAGTTCCTGCAGACTATAAACTAGGAGACACTAGAACATATGCAGGAACGTAAAACACGGTGCAAAAATCTCTTGGTCTAAAGGTACTGAAATCATACAGTCTGTTCTCTTATCACTGTCCCCACTCGATCTTCTTTTTCCCACCAGGTGCCCAGGCTCGTCACTATCTGGTCCCCTCCCTCTACCCACAACAAGCAAACCCACCTCACTCCCACCACCTAGCTTGTTTCTGTGAAGCAGAATCCCATGGAGTTAAAATGCAGCTCGCTGGGCCCCATTCAAGGTCTGCGGCGCGGCCTGTGACCCTGCATTTCTAGCCAGTCTCCAGGCTGGTGCTGCTGCTGCTGCTCTGGGGAATGCACTCTGAGCATCACTGGTCTGTGCCAACCTCCAGCTGGGGAGGGCCTCTCCTCGCCAGCCCGGCCTTCCCTGGAGGCCCTGGCTCTACAGCACACCAGTCTCTGTCATGCAATTTAGTGCTTGATTACGGGCTGCTGTTTCAAGTGGGCTAGTCTCATTTATACCCAGTTAGAGAGGGTGAGACATTCGTGCTGGGAGGGGGCGCCATTTAGATCCCTCTCCCTGTGCTTGGGAAGTGGGGCTGGACTCCACACCGAGCCCCATCACGTGCCCATGGGACCACGGGCTGGCAGGTAACTGGACCCTAAGAGCAGAGATGGTGCTGGGGGAGGAGCAGCTACACCCAGGGGGCGGGGCCACAGCCCACCCGGGACCCACCTGGAAGGAGTCAGGGGTACAGCCTCTGACCTCACTCTCCCTCCCTGCAGACCCCACTGGGGATATTGCTGCTCAAACCTCACTGGAGCCGAGGGCGAGAGGCTGAAAGGTATGGTCCGTACAGCCCCGCCCCTGGGGGCAGAGAGCTGGCTACAGGACGTGGCAGGGCTGATGGATGATGGCTGGCCCCCTGCTCCTCTCCAGCATCTAAGCCAGGACCTGCCTCCCACATGCTTACGTGCCTGCCAAGCCAGGCTGGGTGCCCCCGGGGCCCCCACGGCCCCTGCTTTGTGCCCCCTTCACGCTGTCTAGTCCCGTCCACCCCATCACCGGCAGGCTCCACGAAGGCAGCATCTGCTACGGTGCTGACGCGGAAGGTGTTCCACGTATATCTGTTGATCAGACTGCACTAAACTTCAAGAGCAAAGATCCCGCTTCCAAGAAAAGGACTTGCGTGGCCATTTCAGACTCTTTTTTTGGCTGCGACACAAGGCATGCGGGATCCCTAGTTCCCTGACCAAGGATTGAACATACACCCCCTGCAGTGGAAGTGCAGCATTTCAACCACTAGACTGCCAAGGAAATCCCCTCTGAGTCACTGTTTTTAATTTTTCCTTGAGTCTTAATTTCAAAATTCAGTCTCATAATAATTGAGTACTGTTCTTCTCCCCCAAAAGGAGATGAGATTTTTTAAAGCCCATAAAAAGAACATCAATTGCATGCAGCAGGCCTTCTCAGAGGGCATAATAAACCTCACACATTAAACTATAATAGAGTAGCATCAAAAGCAAACAGAATTGTTAAAGCTGTAATGAGAAATCATAAAAGAAAAATAGCGGCTATGGAGAGGAAATGGGCTTCCCTGGTGGCTCAGATGGTAAAGAATCTGCCTGCAATGCAGGAGACTGGGTTTGATCTCTGGGTTGGGAAGATCCCCTGGAGAAGGAAATGGCAACCCACTCTGGTATTCTGGCCAGGAGAATTTCATGGACAGAGATCCCTGATGGGTTACAGTCCAAAGGGTCGTAAAGAGTCAGACATGACTAAGCGACCTCCCTGGTGGCTCAGACGGTAAAGTGTCTGTCTAGAATGTGGGAGACCCGGGTTCAATCCCTGGGTTGGAAAGATCCCCTGGAGAAGGAAATGGCAATCCACTCCAGTACTATTGCCTGGAAAATCCCATGGACAGAGGAGCCTGGTAGGCTACAGTCCATGGGGTTGCAAAGAGTCGGACATGACTGAGCGACTTCACTTATCACTTTTGTGTGCAGAGGAGGGGAAAAGAAGGAAGGAGAAGAAATGGTGGGCACTGCTGGAATGACAAGAGGTCGCAAAGAGTCCCCACTCTGACAAGATCCAGTCACTCACTGCTACACCTCTGTCGATAGTGTGCTCGGCCTGTGTCACCACTGACTTCTTGAATAGCATCACAACTACACCAATATGTTTGCTAAATACCTATTTTGCACAGAACATCATATGAGATTTCCTTCATGTCTCCATATCTAAACATGATTAGCCACTCAAGGAAAAAAATGTTGCTGCCATAAAGAAAAGTTTTGAAGAAAAGCGTATTTCCCAATGTCCAATCTGAACAGATACCAGCCTGGATCATGAGAATGGCAGGACACAAGAGCAGCTATAATGAGTCATTTTCAGACAAGCGATCTTGAAAACTGCAGAAGAGAAACAGCACCAGGGAAGGAAGATTCAAACACAATTTCCAGCTCATCAGGTGCTAAGATAAACGGGTCACTGGCTTCGACATGACACTGAGATATGAGACATTCTTCTGGTTTAGGAAAGCTTTTTAAAAAATATTATTTCCAGGGGGTGCAGTGGTAAAGCATCTACCTGCCAATGCACGAGACGCAAGAGACCTAGGTTTGATCTCTGGGTTGGAAAGATCCCCTGGAGTAGGAAATGACAACGCACTCCAGTATTCTGGCCTGGGAAATCCCATGGACAGAGGAGCCTGGTGGGCTGCAGCCCACGGGACTGCAAGGAGTCGGACGTGACTGAGCACGTACACACACATACATTTAACTGTTTTTAGGGGCAAAACATAGACAAACAGTCCCTGGGCTGCACTCAGATGATGAAATGCTCTAGTCTGGATACCAGGGTGCAACCTAGTATCCCGAATGCTGTATGAGAAGAACTAAATGTAGGATTTCAGTTACGATCAAAGCTGCCCGAGGCGGATGAAGGTCCGTGAGTGTCCTCTCTGTATCCTGCACACACACAGGCAGGGGGTGAGGAAGACCCCAGACAGTTCTCATCGCCCAAACAGTCACTCTTTTACTGGTGCCCAGATTGGGTGGAGGGAGGACAGGACAGAAGGAGATCAGGTCTGGGAGACGGGGGCCAGGGCGTGAGGTCCAGAGTGTCCCAAATTGGCAGTGTGACCACAGGCAAGACCCCCTGGAACCTGCTTCCCTAGTCCATATGGTAAAGACTTCATAAATGCTTGAAGGGTAGCTCTTCCTGCTCTGAAATCTAGGACCCTGATTCCTAGATTAGAGTGAGAAGAGTGTTCAGGAAAGAAACACCCGAGTTTCTGTGACTTTACCACGCTGTGTAAGTTCTCTTAGACCCACTAACCCACTGGAAGGGAAGGAGAGGAGCCAGCAGGCTGAAGTGGACAGGCCTTGCAGGGAGCAGAGGCAGCCACATACAGAGTGTTTATGACCTGTCTGCGTGCGTACTATTTCACATAAACTCCCCACAAACTACCCTTGAGTCAACTTCCCTACAAAATGACTCCACACTGTGGGAACTGAAAATCTCTAACAAAGGTATTCAGAATCTCAGGTCTAAAGCATTCACAAGTATGCTTGAAATGAAAAAGTTTTCATCATTCGAAATGGGAGGATTGGAATACCCAGACTTTTATGAAATACTATTTTTGACAATATATTTTTAAAACTATAGCTGATATAAACACAGACATTCAAGTATAGGTAGTCAAATCTACTAATGTTTGTTATTATGATATTGTTATAATCTTATGATCAAGATACCCTTTTAACTGTTGTTGTTGTTATTAAGTGCAACATTTGATAAGTAAAATATTCCATTAGGTTTTAAAATAAATTTAATTATGAAAAGCATGACCATGTATGTGATTATATGTAGAAATTCAAAGTTTAACATAACTGACCATTATGAACCCAGAATTCCTAACTATCTACTTCAAAATTGAAAAGATGTCTATATTTGGAATCAGAAAAGGTGACGTGCTTTTGCTAAATTATAAGACAAAGTAGATAATTACTCATGTGCTGGGTAAGAGCCTTATCACTAATTCCAAGCAATATTACAGATGCATTTATCCTTGGATCCAGCAATCCCACTTCCAGGAACCGATCCTAAAGATATACTGGAGAAATAAAAATGCCGTATGCACAAGGCCTGTTTGTAAAACAGGGATGGCACATGCCCATTTCTTTCTACTTTTATATGCATTTGAACGTATTCATAATACAAAGTTTAAAAACAATCTTTCTCAGTCTCTGAAATATATCTACTGAATATATCTACCAAGTGCTCAGTCGCTCAGCCGTATCCAACTCTTTGCAGTCCATGGACTGTAGCCCATCAGGCTCCTCTGTCTATGGGATTCTCCAGGCAAGAATACTGGAATGGGCTGCCATTTCCTCCTCCATATCTATCAAGTCTTTTCTACAAATCACTAACAAACGTCTATTTAAACTGGCAAAGGCAATTACAGAGGAAAATGGAAGAAACTATAGCATGTTCTGTCTAAAAGAAAGCACAAGTTATTTTCTGTAATTAACTAATTTGTAAGGAGAAAGATAAGGAAAAAGCACAGTAGATGTGAGAGAGGGAAAAATTGCTAATTTTGGCTAACCAGGTTAATGAACTAAGTTAAATATGCATTGATTTCATTCACTGCAAAGAACTTAAAATTTTTTAATTTGTTAGTTACACCTCTCTAATAAAATTTATAGTGAAAAGACTATAATACAAGATTTTACATAATTATATGCTGAATATGATTTATTGTATTTGGGATACTTTGCAAATTAAATTAAACCTTGAAAAAAGAACTCTCATTTCAAGTCACATAGTTATTCATTTAAATATTTGGTTTGATTTGAATAAGGCTAATTTAAATAATACTGCTAAGAGGCGTGTACATCCAAGCCACACAGATGACTAAAAGAACATAAGTGGAGCCAGGCCTACAGGGGTCGAATTCCAGATTTTCCCAAACCAGACGGACAATTTGTGTGGGGCAAATTATCCAGTGTCCTAGAGGCTGCCTTCTCGTCTGTAAAACGGGAACAATAATACCCACCTCAAAGGGCTGTGGAGAAGTGACATTAATTAATATATCCAAAATACCTACTGCAAAGGCCAACACCTATCCAATTAATAAATGGCAGTCTCAGGTATGATAGTGAAAATCAGTGTTAAGTGTTAATATTGCAGAAGCTACTTAAGGATGACTTGCAGTTTGCTTTCAACAGTACTCGCAAAGACTAAATTCTGAGACGAGGTTTCGATGTCCCAGATTAACACAACTGTCTTGCTTGTCAGCGCCTCCAACAGATGGTTTCTGCTTATAGTGATTTACTCTCTGATCTGTTGATTAATGGGACTATTAATATAAAGAACAGAAAAGACTGAAGAAGGTATATTCAGGTTTTTAAAAAGTTAAGCTGTCAAACGACAATCTGAACTGCCAAGCAAAATTTAAAATGAGAAATAAGAACTCTTGTTGGTTAATGTATAAAAAAGCAGACAATCCTCTCATACAAGGGACAACTAGATTTCAACCTACATTTTACATTAAAATCCCATAACACTTCCCTAGAACTGAAATGGAAGTTAGTCGTGCATGTCAACAATGGATCTGTTATGAATTTAACTCCAAAGCACATCGCTTGTCTTTTTGAGAACAACACGTGAGCAAGCTCAGCCTCCAGACATTTGCTCTGAGCCCTGTTGCTGACCTTGTGCAGTGAAGATCACCTTCGGTGGTAAGAAAGGAGTCATTTTTAAAGCATAAATTCCTTCTGCTTATTGAGGAATGTACACCCAAGAACATTTAGTATAAAAGTATAAAAAGGAAAAAAAATCATCACCCCATCACTCAGGAAAAAAAAAAAGATAACTCTTGGTACACTTCACTCTTCTTTGCATAGATTTTGTCTGTTTAGTTGGAAAATACAACGTATCCAGTTTGATATCCTGATTCTGCCTTTTAATATAATACACAAACATCTCCCATGCTGTTACCTAAAACAGAAGCATCTTTGAAGATTACAAAGCTTTCCCTCACATGAGGTGCCGCAGTTTTCTGGTCATATCCCTAGTGGTTACTTTTGCTTTTGTATTTTCTATACAAGTTTTCTCCAATACCTGTAATTCTGTAAGGAATTCCCTTATTCACATGCATTTTTCTGTATCTACACTCAGAATAGCAATACAATGGTGTCTGTTCACTGCATTCTGTCCCCCTAGTCCAACCACAATATTGAAAAAACTTTCATATTAGCAAGAATTTTAAGAATATTGGCCTCCAGAAACTATTTGCTTTTCTTCTCCCCACTTTATGATAACCCAAGCTCAGCATAATTAAAACATCCCAAATCTTCCCAGTCCCTTGGACAGCAAGGAGACCAAACCCATCAATCCTAAAGGAAATCAATCCTGAATATTCATCAGGAGGACTGATGTTGAAGCTGAAGCTCCAATACTTTGGTCACCTGATGCAAAGAGCTGATCATTGGAAAAGACCCTGATGCTGGGAAAGATTGAAGGCAGGAGGAGAAGGGGCGACAGAGGATGAGATGGTTGGATGGCATCACCGACTCGATGGACATGAGTCTGAACAAGCTCTGGGAGATAGTGAAGGACAGGGAAGCCCGGCGTCCATGGGGCCACAAAGAGTCAGACACACCTTAGCAAATACACAACAACAACAAATCTTCCTATCTGAAAGTTTTATTTATTTACTTGGCTGCATTGGGTCTGAGTTGCGGCATTTAGGATCCTCCTCGTGTCCTGTGGGATCCTGGCTACAGCGTGCGGATATCTAGTTGTGGTGCGTGGGCTCTGAAGTGCCAGCTCAGTAATGAGGTACAGTCTTAGTTGCTCTGTAGTATGTGGGATATTAGTTCCCTGACCAGGATTTGAACCCATGTCCCTTGCATTGGAAGGCGGATTCTTAACCACTGGACCATCAGGGAAGTCCCTCTGAAAGGTAACCCCACCTGAACAAAGCTGAGGTTCCCTACAGTTGAGATGCATGATGGGAACAAGTGCTTCCTGTGTCTTATTTATTTATTTTAATGACATAAGGAAAGGAGGACAGCAATTCTGATACTAGGGTTAAGAAGAGATGTTAAATTAGCACAAAACACCAGTCCTGGGGATAAGGGAAGGTCACCAAGGCAAAGCAGAGCCTGAGACGCAGCTCTCTCTGTAAGCTGTCTGTCCAGGGTTGGCTGCAAACTTTTCTGTCTCAGGAGGCCCTGAACTTGATCCGTTAGTGAGTTACTTTCACGAGACTGCAGTTCTCATTCGGGTATGAATTAAGTCACATGAAGAATGATAAAGGAAGTCAAAGCTTAGACGTCAGGATACACTTTCTTCAAGTAAGTGAAGTACTGTCATGAAAAGGGCTTCTCAGGTGACTCAGTGGTAAAGAATCCGCCTGCCTATGCAGGAGATGCAAGAGACCAGGGTTCGATCCCTGAGTCGGGAAGATCTCCTGGAGGAAGAAATGGAAACCCACTCCAGTATTCTTGCCTGGAGAAGTCCATGGACAGAGGAGACTGGCGGGCTACTACAGTCCATGGGGTCGCAAAGAGTCAGACATGACTGAGCACATGCACGCACGCACACACACACACACACACACACACACACACTGTCATGAAAAAGATGAGTATTTATCCACGGTCTCCCTGGCAATACTGAGGCCAGTGAGTGGACACTGCAGTCTGACATTTTAGAATGGCTGATGGACGGTCACGGCTCTCACCATGCCCTTCTTTTGAGCTGAGCCACACCAAGGCTCCCTGTCTGACCAGGCGGCCTGTTTCTCTGCGGCCCTGTCATCCCTGTCACTGGGCAAACAGCTCAACATTGTGCACCGGAAGCTCAAGACACTGAGCCCTAAGCTTCTGGCAACTCACTTTGCAGGGGAAATCGTTTAGTATTTAAAAAATCTGAACACCATGTGCCCAGTCTGTATGAGGGCAGCAAACCCAAAGAACAGCATGTGATAGTAATAATGTGGCCTTCGAAGACCCAAAGGAGGTTTGTCTCAAAGCTGCCTTGTCTAAGTATCCCCTAACTAAGCCACAGCTCTGGAGTGCCAGCTCCAGGTAGGGGGGCACACGGAGTGCCAACACGGCAAGCTCTGAAAGAGAAGCAGCAACTTGGAGCTTCCGATGGGATCACTTCTGCTTCTCCCCTCCTCTCCCACTGGGAAGCGGGAACACCACAGCCCCCTGCATTCAGGCCATGCCACTCACCAGCTCTCTTATGACCTTTTTTCTATTTCTTAGTGTGACTTTATCATGCTTTGGTTTATTTTCTTTTTCGAAAAGAATGCTATAAAGAAACATCCAATCTAAGTATGAAAAAAAAAAAAAGAAGTTTCCAAAACTCAAACTTTACTCTTTATCAAGAAAAGAAAACTCCTGGGCAGGCCCCTTTATTTTCCCCCTCTCCTTTTCTAAAAATAGAAGTTTTAGAAGCCTGAAGTTGTATACAAAGCAACGACTTCAAACGTACCCTTTAGGATACAGTAGTCATCAGATTTATTTTTGGAAAGCTGCATAGGTCAAGAATACCTGGAATAACCTGGTTTCTATTTAAAATACCTTAATCGCTTTGTAACTTAGGAGAAAAAGATTATTTAAAGGGATTATTCACAATGTAGGCATCTCCCAATATGTGTATCTCACATGGAGCTGGTGATAATTACCCTGAAGGACAGGGAAAAGAGATTGCTTTCCACAGACATGTGAAAATGTATCCGGGCTGGAGAAGAAATGAACAGATGCAACATCAAGATAGTACCCTCTCCCGACTCCAAGGAAAAGATGGTAACTGTGAAATGATTTGCTAAATCCCAACAAAATAAGAAAGGTAATTTTAAAGGGACATTTACATGCTGCAGACTTAAAACAGCTTAACCAAAGGAATTTGACAGCCAAGATGAATTCCGTTTTCAAGAGTTAGCCATGAGGAAAAGCGGTTCTGGCCAAAGATGAGTAATGCATATTGGCTGAAATCACATGCCAGGGTTCTAACTAGCAGGAGAGAAGCTTTTACGAGGCATTTTATTTCTACAACTGTAAGAAGAGGGTCACTACAGAGTTACTTAACACACAAATATTGCTTTCTATTTTGTTCCCAGGCACCACTGGGGAATGAAATGGTGATTTAAATGTGCCAGAAATCCACTATTTATAGGTATAGAATTCTGTCATAGGCAATGTTCTACTAGAAAAAAGAAAAAGGGATTAAAAAAAAAAAAAACAACAGAAGGTTTTGCCTTACTAGGAGCTTATGAGCAAAGAAGGAGGGGAAGTTAGTAATAAGCTTCGGGTTCTAAGCATATCAGGGAGGGGCCTGCCTCCTCTCAGCCCCTGATCAAAAGTGTTTGCTGTGCTGAACTGGACGACATTGTAAACTGAGGGCAGAGAGAGAGATTAGAGTCACTGAGAGTATCCAGGTGGCACAGCCTCCACAGGAGCCAAGGAATCGTGTGTGGTTTCGGTTTTGGTTTTACAAGCTCTATCTCAGAGTCTTAGAAAACTGTTTACCGGTCCACTGCAGACATTTCTTCCTTGATTCAACTGGCATTTACTGATCACCTACAACTGTGCACACCTGGGCTACAATTCACCAATGTCGGCTACAGCTCACCAACGTCAGCAACAAGTCACCAACGTCAGTGACAAGTCACCAACGTCAGCGACAAGTCACCAATGTCAGCGACAAGTCACCAACGTCAGCGACAAGTCACCAATGTCAGCTACTAGTCACCAATGTCTACTGCAACTCACCAACATCGGCTACAACTCACCAAAGTCGGCTACAACTCACCAACGTCGGCTACAACTCACCAACGTCGGCTACATGTCACCAATATCGGCTACAACTCACCAACGTCAGCTACAACTCACCAACATCGGCTACAACTCACCAACGTCGGCTACATGTCACCAACGTCGGCTACAACTCACCAATGTTGGCTACAACTCACCAACGTCGGCTACAATGTCGGCTACAACTCACCACTGTCCAGGCAAAAGATACCGTCATGCTTTGTGGGATGATTTCAACAATCCTACGATTGCTTCACTGTTGTTCTAAGCTTGGTTTCTCTGTCAATATTAAGAGAGCAACGTATCTCCTGGAGCAAGAATCTGCCATGAACGACCATGTGATCCTACAATCCCATCCCTGGGCATATGTCCAGAGAAAACCATAATTCAAAAAGACACACACACCCCAGTGTCCAGATCAGCACTGTGTACAATAGCCAAGACAGTGAAGCAACCTAAATGTTCATCAACAGAGGAGTGGATAAAGAAGATGCGGCACATTATATACAATGGAGTATTACTCAGTCATAAAAAAGAATGAAATCATGCCACTTGCAGCAACGTGGATGAACCTAGAGATGATCATACGAAGTGAAGTAAGTCAGATGGAGAAAGACAAACACCACAGGCTATCACTCGTATGTGGAATCCAAAACCAAATACAGATGAACTTATTTACAAAACAGAAATAGACGCATAGACATAGAAAACAAACTTATGATTCCTAAAGGGGAAAGGAGGGAGAGGGATAAATTAGGCGGCTGGGATTAACATATACAACTTATTGTTGTCATTCAGTCGCTAAGTCGTGTCCGACTCTTTGTGACCCCATGGACTGCAGCACACCAGGCTCCTCTGTCCTCCACTATCTCCTGCAGTTTGCTCAAATTCATTTCCGTTGAGCTGGTGATGCTACCTAACCATCTCATCTGTATATAAAATAGATAACCAACAAGGACCTGCTGTACATACAGTCAGAGAACTATACTCAGTATTTTGTGACAACCTATAAAGGCTTCCCAGGCGATACACCCGTAAAGAATCTGCCTGCCAAGGCAGGAGACCCAGGTTCTATCCCTGGGTCGGGAAGATCACCTGGAGAGGGAAATAATAGCAACCTGCTCCAGTATCTGTGCCTGGAAAATTCCATAGACAGAGGAGCCTGGCGGGCTACAGTCCATGGGGTCGAAGAGAGTCAGGCACAACTGAAGCAACTTAGCACGCGTGTGTATGTATGACTGAAGTACTCTGCTGTACACCTTTAGCACGCGTGTGCGTGTATGACTGAAGTACTCTGCTGTACACCTTTAGCACGCGTGTGTATGTATGACTGAAGTACTCCGCTGTACACCTTTAGCACGCGTGTGCATGTATGACTGAAGTACTCTGCTGTACACCTTTAGCACGCATGTGCATGTATGACTGAAGTACTCTGCTGTACACCTTTAGCACGCGTGTGCGTGTATGACTGAAGTACTCTGCTGTACACCTTTAGCACGCGTGTACGTGTATGACTGAAGTACTCTACTGTACACCTTTAGCACGCGTGTGCATGTATGACTGAAGTACTCTGCTGTACACCTTTAGCACGCGTGTGTATGTATGACTGAAGTACTCTGCTGTACACCTTTAGCACGCGTGTGTATGTATGACTGAAGTACTCCGCTGTACACCTTTAGCACGCGTGTGCATGTATGACTGAAGTACTCTGCTGTACACCTTTAGCACGCATGTGCATGTATGACTGAAGTACTCTGCTGTACACCTTTAGCACGCGTGTACGGGTATGACGAAGTACTCTGCTGTACACCTTTAGCATGCGTGTACGTGTATGACTGAAGTACTCTACTGTACACCTTTAGCACGCGTGTACGGGTATGACGAAGTACTCTGCTGTACACCTTTAGCACGCGTGTGTATGTATGACTGAAGTACTCTGCTGTACACCTTTAGCATGCGTGTGTATGTATGACTGAAGTACTCTGCTGTACACCTTTAGCACGCGTGTGCATGTATGACTGAAGTACTCTGCTGTACACCTTTAGCACGCGTGTGCATGTATGACTGAAGTACTCTGCTGTACACGCGGGACCAACACAACACGGTAAATTAACTGCGCTTCGGCTTTTTAGAAAAGAACGCTTAAAATGAGAAGAAACCAAATGCACCGCTGCCGAGCCCACAGCCGCCCCCGTGCGTCTCCAGCGCCCACCTTTGGTAGGCCCTTTCCTGCTGAGCACAGCCTGCTGCTCCTCGGTGACGCTCAGCCTCCGAACCACATCGGCCAGAGCCGACTTGAGCAGCTGGATGTCGTCCTCCTGCAGCTGGACTCGCTGCTCCAGGGAGGCGATGCGGTCTGTCACCTCCATGCTGCTGGCAGCAGAAGCGCTGTCATCTAGACGGAAGAAACAAGGAACAAGTGAGTCTCAACTGCTGCCCAGAGAACTCAGACCAGAGACACACACCAGCACGTTGCCATCACACAATAATAGTTAAAAACTAGAGACCATGGCTTCCCCGGTGGCTCAGTCGGTAAAGAATCTGCCTGCAGTGCAGGAGACCCACTGGAGTGAAGGAGACCTGGGTTCAATCCCTGGGTCAGGAAGATCCCGTGGAGGAGGAAATGGCAACCCACTCCAGTATTCTTGCCTGGGAAATCCCATGGACAGAGGAGCCTGGTGGGCTACAGTCCGTGGGGTCACAAAGAGTCAGACACGACTGAGCCACCCCCACCAGAGACCACGGCAGACTTGTGTGAAATCTTTTATTACAAGGAACTACAGTGCTTCATTCTGCTACTGTCTTTTCATTCTCTAGATCTGTGCTTTTCGTTTTTTTAAACTGTGGTTTTAATTGCCATGATATTTTTCTAGAGCTGGGCCATTTTCTTTGCATGATATTAGAGAACTCTAGAAGTAGAGTGGATATTAGCATATGTCTAGTACAACTTCCCACAGGTGGTAGAAATCTGCTGCCCAGTCTCTGGCTTTTGTTCCAACGATGCTACTGACAGGTCCGTGCGATGACTACCCACCAGTCAAGACTTTAAAGGATCGGCTCATCTGACAAAGAGGCTTCCCAGGTGACTCAGTGGTAAAGAATCTGCCTGCCAGGAAATGCAGGTTTGAACCCTGGTTTGGGAAGATCCCCTGGAGAGGGAAATGAAAACTCACTCCAGTATTCTTGCTTGGGAAATCCCATGGACAGAGGAGCCTGGCAGGCTGCAGTCCGTGGGGTCACAAAAAGTCAGACAACACAACTTAGCAACTAAACAACAACAAACCTGACAAAGCAATAGTTCAGTTCAGTCGCTCAGTCATGTCTGACTCTCTGTGACCTCATGGACTGCACAGGCTTCCCTGTCCATCACCAACTTTTGGAGCTTGCTCAAACTCATGTCTACAGAGTTGGTGATGCCATCCAACCATCTCATCCTCTGTCGCCCCCTTCTCCTCCTGCCTTCAATCTTTCCCAGCATCAGGGTCTTTTCCAATGATCGGCTCTCCACATCAGGTGGTCAAAGTATTGGAGCTTCAGCTTCAGCGTCAGTCCTTCCAATGAATATTCAGGACTGATTTCCTTCACGATGGACTGGTTGGATCTCCTTGCACTCCAAGGGACTCTCAAGAGTCTTCTCCAACACCACAGTTTAAAAGCATCAATTCTTCAGTGCTCAGCTTTCTTTACAGTCCAGGTCTCACATCCATACATAACCACTAGAAAAACCATAGCTTTGACCAGATGGGACATTTGTCGGCAAAGTAATATCTCTGCTTTTTAACATGCTGTCTAGATTGGTCATAGCTTTTCTTCCAAGGAGCAAGCAACTTTTAATTTTATGGCTGCAGTCACCATCTGCAGTGATTTTGGAGCCCAAGAAAATAAAGTCTGTCAGTGTTTCCACTGTTTCCCCATCTATTTGCCATGAAGTGATGGGACTGGATGCCATGATCTTAACTTTTTGATCGTTGAGTTTTGAGCCAGCTTTTTCACTCTCCTCTTTCACTTTCATCAAGAGGCTCTTCACTTTCTGCCATAAGGGTGGTGTCATCTGCATATTGGAGGTTACTGATATTTCTCCCACCTATCTTAATTCCAGCTTGTGCTTCATTAAGCCCAGCATTTTGCATGATATGCTCTGCATATAAATTAAATAAGCAGGGTGACAATATACAGCCTTGACAACTCATCATAGTTCTGTCTAGAATCACTAACTCATAATTTCTTAGCAAGGTTCATCAGGGCCCTCCATGGTCCTCTTGGCCTCTCCAACTCATCTTACACCCTTCTTCCCTTCTCTTTCTGAGTTCCTGTCAAACTATCCTTTCTCTCTTACTTTAAGGATTTGTATCTGCTGTTGCCTTTGCCTGAAGCATTTCCATGACCAAGTTCTGTTCTTTCAGTCTCAATTCAAATGGGAGTTTTTCAGAGAATCTGGCTAATAACCTTTCCTAAAGTTGTTCTTTTCAATCACACTCACCTTGTTTCTTTTCTTTTCTTTCTGGACATGCCATGCCCTGGTGACTCAGCTGGTAAAGAATCCAAGACCTGGGTTTGATCCCTGGGTTGGGAAGATCCCCTGGAGAAGGGAAAGACTACCCACTCCAGTATTCTGGCCTAGAGAATTTCATGGACAGAGAAGGCAATGGCACCCCACTCAGTACTCTTGCCTGGAAAATCATACGGACGGAGGAGCCTGGTAAGCTGCAGTCCAGGGGGTCGCTAAGAGTCGGACACGACTGAGCGACTTAGCAGCAGCATAGTCCATGGGGGTTGCAAAGAGTCAGACACGACTGATCGACTTTCACTTTCACTTTATGTACAGAGGAGCCTGGTGAGCTTCAGTCCATAGGGTCACAAAGAATGGGATTCGAATGAAATGACTTAGCACACATGCATGCAGTTTGCAGATGCTAGTTCCCCGATCAGGGATCAAACCTGCAGTGGAAGTGTGCAGTCTGTATCACCGGACCACCAAGAAAGTCACATCCATCTTCTTTCTTTCTTTCATAGCATCACCATGAACTAATTATATAATCACCTTGCTTGTTTGCTTACTGTTTATGTCTCCTAACTAACATGTAAGCATCATCAATCTATTCTGCTTCTGGGTATGATGACTTCTCTTGGATACCCTGCAGAAAGGCATTGTTAAGCCTGCAAATCATACAAACGACAGAAGAAGTACTGGAGCGTGGACACAAGCACACAGACTACAGTGGGAGTTTGCACTCGCTTGGTGGAGGGAAGATGGGGAACTATAAAAAAACCCAAAACTCCCTTTTTCATGATTTTTAGCCCTGGGCTAAGCAGTAAACTCACAGGTGGGTGAGGACACATGTGGAAAAACCTGCAGTCTTTTTGTCCCTAAAAAATAAAAAATCGAAGTCTGAAAACTGTGAACACTGGAGAGAGTGGGGAAATCCCCAAATGAAAAAAGCTAGAGGTGGGCAGGTCCCCAAACTCTGTCTCTTCATTTCTGACTGAATATCATGATATAAAATAGCACTGAAAAACTCATTAGACAATAGCGTTTGATTAATAACGTGTTTTCTGAGCCATAAAATAATCTGCTTATGGAAAGTGAAAGTGAAATTTGCTCAGTTGTGTCCAACTCTTTTGCAATCCCATGGACTATACAGTCCATGGAATGAATTCTCCAGGCCAGAATACTGGAGTGGGTAGCCTTTCCCTTGTCCAGGGGATCTTCCCAACCCAGGGATTGAACCCAGGTCTCTCGCATTACAGACGGATTCTTAACCAGTTGAGCCACAGGGGAAGCCCAAGAATACTGAAGTGGGTAGCCTATCCCTTCTCCAGGGGATCTTCGTGACCCAGGAATTGAACTGGGCCTCCTGCATTGCAGGCAGATTCTTTACCAATTGAGCTATCAGGGAAGCCCCCAATCTGCTTATAGAATCATATTTGTTGAGTTGTCCAAGTGGACAGCAGCTTTGAGCAGGGTGCCACATCCATCGGCGGGGCCTGAACACACAGAACGTGCTGGCCAGCAAGCCCTGGACGGGACTCAGTCAGCCTCTGTCGTTCAACCTCATGTCTCATAATCAACATCACATAATCCAGCATGTAAGTCAGGCAGCTATCTGCTGCTCTATATTATCAACATTTATGATGCAAAACAGCATTCCAGTGGCCTGTTTGTACATGCGTGCATGCCAAGTCGCTTCAGTCGTGTCCAACTCTGTGTGACCCTATGGACTTCAGCCCGCCAGGCTCCTCTGTCCATGGGATTCTTCAGGCCAGAACACTGGAGTGGGTAGATGTTCCCGTCTCCGGGTGATCTTCCCAACTTGGGGATCAAACTCTGGTCTCCGGCACTGCAGGTGGATTCTTTACCATCTGAGCCACCAGGGAAGCCCAAGAACCTCCGTATCTGCCTTCAAACACAAGTGATTAAAAGCTTAAACGTCTGGTCTGCTGAAGAGGCCCTCCACTTGTGAGAATGGCTGCAGCTCTCCCCAGGCCACATAACCGCAGTGCTTATCAGATGCTGCCGGCACCGCTGCTTTTGCCGCCGTGGAACGTCTTCTGCTCCCGAGAGGAGTGACCCTAGAGATCAGACACAGGCTTCTGGCAGCAGTGGCAGCTGCCTGGAGTTCTTAACCTTGTGCACAGAAAAGGCCAGTGTTGTTACCATGCCAATTCAGCTGGGGCCAAGCTGATTAGCATAATGAGCTACAAAACCCCAAGCTCGGTTTAACCAACACAAACCATTTCCAACCTCTGTGCATGGCACAGCACAGGATGGGCGAGTGCATCTGAATTCCATCAAAGAAAACCTCATGAGATTGGGAATCCGGCCCACATGAAACCTTCACAGGTTATTTATTAAAGTAATTTTCATTCGAAGGCCTCTGAAGTTCGCCTACAGAGGTCATTAAGATGGTGTTAACAAGAGGGCAGCTTGATCGGTTTTCAAAGTTTTCGCATTCTTTCAAGCATCACTGCACTTTGGGGTGTGTTAGGGGAAGCTTGGGAAAAGATGATACTCTCTGTATTATCACCTCTTGAGTTTTTAACTAGAACTGGCTGTGGCACTGCTCATTTCCTCAGGAAGACCTGGGGATCTATTTACACAGGGCGGGCAGGCTGTCCCTTTATCTCAGTATGGGTAACGATCCCTCAGATGGCGATGATGCTGTGTGCGAGGGGGTGGACAGGATTTAACGTGAGGCAGGACCGGCCCCACAGTGGGGCGAGCACCTCAGGGCAGATGTCTCAGCAGGCCAGCTGCTCTAGAAGACACTGTGCATCCTCTGCCAGCCACAGACCTTCCTGGGGCTGCAAGTCCAGCCTCCTGGCATTCTGTCAAGGTCTGAAAACATTTCAGAAGACTGGTTCTTGGAAAAGATAATGATCAGGGTTACCTGCACTGGACTGTCTGGGTCCTGGGGCTTCTGAGAGGACACTGACCTGGGAGTCAAACTCAGCAGGGCTCAGCTCCTGGGTCTGGCACTTACGAACCGTGTGAGCTTGGCCAACGACTTGACCCCTCCAGGAATAACACCATAACCTGTCTTCTGAAGTTCTTGTGAGGTCAGAGGTTAATGTATACGAAACATCAAATAGGATGATGGCAATGGGTGCTCAACACAAAGGGTAGTTTAGTATTTTCTTACTTGTTCATATCGCTTTATGGTTTTTAACTTTTTATTTTGTATCAGGGGATAGCCGATTAACAGCATTGTGATAGTTTCAGGTAAACAGCGAAGGAACTCAGTCATACATATACACGCATCCATTCTCCCCCAGACTCCCCTCCCGTCCAGGCTGCCACATAACACTGAGCAGAGTTCCATGCGCTACACAGTAGGTCCTTGATGGCTATCCATTTAAAATACAGCAGTCTGTACAAGTCCATCCCAAATTCCGTAGGTAGTCTAGGATTTCTATAGGTCATTGCTGCTAATATTGTTTATCACAGCAAACAGCTAACACTGAAAACAGTGAAATCAACTTTAATAAGTTATTGAACACATCCTGCAAGTATGTGCAGTGTCTGCCCCATGAGATAGGCGGAGACTAAAGTAAAAAGTACCATTTCTGGCTCTGCAGCACCTTGATCAAGCTGAGGAAATGTGACATAAGCTGAAGATGAAGAACAGTTTCATAACAGTCCTCTGCCATGACAGTAGGGCTTCCCTGTTGGCTCAGATGGTAAAGAATCTGCCTGCAATGCAGGAGACCCAGGTTTGATTCCTGGGTCAGGAACATCCCCTGGAGAAGGAAATGGCAACCCACTTCGGTATTCTTGCCTGGGGAATTCCATGGACAGAGGAGCCTGCCGGGCTACTGTCCATAGGGTTGCAAAGAGTCGGACACAGTGAAGCGATTTAGCGTGCATGCAGGTGCTGTCATGGGAAAGTGTTAGTCACTCAGTCGTGTTTGACTCTTTGCAACCCCATGGACTGTAGCCCGCCAGGCTCCTCTGTCCATGGGATTCTCCAGGCAAGAATACTGGAGTGGGTTGCCATGTCCTACTCCATGGGATCTTCCCAACCCAAGGATCAAACCTGCGTCTCTCACGTCTTCTGCATTGGCAGGCAGGTTCTTTACCATCTGAGCCACCAGGGAAGCCTTGACAGCACCTGACTAGTGGCCAAAACACGTACCAAGCATTCCATCCAGGGCTCCATCTGGACTTGCTTCTTACGAGAACCTAGCCAAACGCCAGCTTCTTTCTGAGTTTCAAGTGACGTCAATAGGCCTGGTAGGTCCTATAGCACGCCTGGTTCCGTAGGTAAAAAGGTGACCTTGAGCTGTGCCGTTTACCTGGTCTTCATGCTGCTATTTGTGGCTATGACTTTCGAGCTTAATTACTGTTTACAGTAAAAAGTGGCACAAAAAGATCTTCAGGTAACTTATGTGTTTTATTTTATTAAAAAGGCAAGGAAAGTACACTTTTTTCTTCATTCATATAATTATCTCATTACCTAGAGATAAAAACAGACTCTTCACTCTAAATATCCTGGTGATATGAAGGTGCTGCTGTTATCTGAATGATGTTCCAGGAGGTCAACGTGGGGCTATTCAATTTAGAAGGTGAACTGAGAATCTGTCGCCTTTATTTTGAGGTGGCCTCTCTTTTCCTTAATTATTTAAAACATTAAGGATAGCACCAAACAGTAATAGCTACCTTCACTTCCCACCCACCATGTGCCAAACCCTGGGTCTTATGGTGCATTATCTCCAACCCACACGACTTCTTCTTTTCCCTTTTTTTTTTTTTTGGCCAGGCCCTGCTGCATGTGGAATCTTAGTTCCCATACCAGGGATCAAACCCATGTCCCCTGCATTAGAAGACTCGAGTCTTAACCACTGGACTACCAGGGAAGTCCTCATACAACTGGCTCCATCGGGTGTCATGCCTGTTTCAGAGATGAGATTGAAGAAGTTAGGCTTCTCACCCACATCATCTAAGTCACGCAGTGAACGCAGCAAGGCAAGGGCGAGCCTTTACACGGGACTCTGGGGTCCCTCCAATTGACAAGTACTCATTCCAGTAGGACCTGTGTGGTACTAAGCATAAAATAAACGTATAATTTTTGCATCATTTTACCTTTCCAAAATATTAGACAAATGCTATTTAGAAAAAGTCTTATAGGGTTCTAGTATTTTAGGAACCAATCACAAAAGCAATAAGGACTAACGATGTCTCAATAATCTGCAGGTAGACATCTCACGTAAAAGCTGGCTTTCTGTATCATGCACTGCTTGCAGAAAAGTTATACCACGACAGCATTCACTAACAAAAGAAATACGGGACCAGGCAGTGCAGACACGCAGCATGTGCTCCGTTACTCTCAGGTCTGGATTTCAGCCCTTCTGTCAGATCTGCGGCCCTGGACACCACCCCTGGCTGAAGGGGTCCAGCTTTATTTCACTTCTAAGACTCTGGCTTCCCCTTTGATCATCTGGGTAGGTCAGGAACTGAGTCTTGTTCATCCCGGGGCTGGACCTGCCACTTGAGCTCTGGCTCTGAAATTCATCACATCATAGAAAATGACAAGAGCTGACCCTATCCCATTAGTAAACCTGTTTCAAATGACGTTGAGCTCATGTTTGTATACTTGATTGTAAAAGAATTCTATAGCCCCTGACTGATATAAAATACTATATATATAAATCAGTCGCTGCCATTGTGACTGATTAAAGGAGCTTCAGCAGAGTCTCTTGAATCTGGAAGGAAATCGTATCAAGATCTTTTATGAGTCTTGCGTTGTGAAACAGTGATGCTGGACACCTGAAAAAACACATAAGATCACCCTAAGAAGCGATACGTGCCTCATTTGAATTTAGATGACACAGAGCTTAAAGCTAACAAACCTCCCATTAAATTCAACAAGATGTTACTAAGCATCTTCTGGGCCAGACACTGTGACCTTCCTAACCTTAGGGCTCCCTACCTAGCAGAACAGAGACTGGTCAACAAATAAGTATCCCAAAAAAACGGACACAGACCAGAGAGCAATTAAACTGTCCCCACCCCATCTCCATCACGCACTGGGCAAAAAGCCGGCTGGAGATGTAATACAGGGACTAGACAAACCTAGAGCAAAACACAGGTGGAGCGCAGAGTAGGGTTCTGGGGGAGCTGCTGGCTTTCAATTAATGCATGACAGATGAAACAGAAGGGAAAGAATAAGAACAGTCACTTATGGAAAGACCAGCCTTGAAATTCTCTGGTTGTGTATTTAGGAAATGTGTTGATTACTTTATCTTGAAATATGCTCTAATTTCATTTTGCCTAACGATAGTTACCAAGCCAGCAAAGACTTCCCACAGAGCCCTGAGATTTCTTGAAACCCTTAGAATGCTTATTTAACACTTAACACTTTAATGTTCATTTCTAATACTATACACACTTCCACATGCACACACACACACACACGTAGACACACATCTGCATGCACACACACCCTTAACTTTGCAGAAGAAATTCTGTCTTGTTTCTGTTAGAAATTTAAAGACCTAGATATCGTAAAATGGTTAATACCTTTTCCATCCATTTTACGTTTTTTTTTAACCCTGAATTTTCCAGATTTAATAAATATCTTTGACAGCCTAGTACATGTCAAGCCTGATTTTCACTTCAGAGAACATGACTTTAATGAGCACAGTTCATGTAAAAGCAACACAAACCTGCAGGGGGTGAATTCTACAAGGGAGGAAAAGTATTTTCAAGACATCCTTTGAGCAAACATCTTGAAGTCTCCCAGGACTAAGGACCAGGATTACTAAACCTCAGTGCCCCCAAGAGCATAAGCAAGCAATGACATTAAAATCAAGAAATTAATATAGTAATTCTAAGATAAACTTTGACTCTAGTGTGGTCATAAAGGAATTCTTATCACATGGGGAAAAGTGAGGTTTCCGGTAAGAGACATCCCCACTGTACAGTTTTAAAACAAACAAGAGATGCTCCCAACAATGTGTGAAGTGATTGGCCCTAAAACTTGAGCTTTGCTCTGAAGTTCAGAAGCACCACACTAAGGCAGGAATGGCATGTCCAGTCTTTGGGACAGCTGGTATGAGGGAGTGGGGCAAGGGGAGGAGGGGGAAGAGAGGGGAGGAGAGGGAAGAGAGGGGAGGGGAGGGAAGAGAGGAGCAGGGGGAAGAGAGGGGAGGGGGGGGGAAGAGAGGGGAGGGGAGAGGGGGTGGGAGAGGAGAGGAGGGGAGGAGAGAGAAGCCAAGAGGAGGGAGAAGAAAAAAGACGAAAGCTTTGTAACAAAGCTCCTAGCAAGTCATGCAGGATCCCCAAATCCTTACCATAAAAGGCAAGATTAAAATTTTGGAGGTGGGGAAGGGGAGAGCAGACAGAATAACAAGCACAAGAGTGGGACTTGATAGAGATCTAAAAGCAGAGCCTACGTTTCTATTTCACGTGGAGGCGAGTGCAGCATGCACTCATTTTATTTGTTGTACACCACTCCATACAAGGTCCTCACTTCCTAAAAGGACTTAACAAAAAATATCTAAAAAGGTAGCTTTAACAAGTCTTTATTTGATACAATGGATTTAAAACCTTTCAGTAAAAGAAATAAAATGAAAGCTATTCTCGTTATTTTTTCTATTAATTTCCATTAGTATAAAAATGTTTTGATTTAAAGTTCTCTACAGGTACATTACCCATAACACTGACTGTCTTCTAAAGTGAACTGTTTTGATTAGTTTTAGATAATATTCCCCTGCACGAAAGCCTATGCTTTTATTAATTGAGATGAAGGTCAGAAAAGCACATTTAAATGGCCTGAAATACACCACGGGGGCTAAAGCCAGACCACTGGTTCTTCAAGATACAACTTTTTAAAACATCCTGGAAACCAGTGCTCTGTCTTCAGGATGATAAGCCAGACATGCCTGGTTCATGGATGACCTTACAAGGGAAAATACCTAGGTTCTCATTGTACAGATTACCTTTTAGGTTCCTATCAAAAAAGTGGAGCTACAACACTCTAAGGTTAGACTCTAAAAGGATGTTTGAACTCTAACCTCTCCCAACCACATTCTTTTCTGTAATTACCATTACTGTTAAATTTTTTCTTCCCCCTTTTTTATTGACATTGTGTAACTACATTTTTTTTTTCAAGGTGTCATCAACTTCTGCTTCGAGCCAAGATGGAGCAACAGGGACCAGATTTGCCATCCCACCTAAAACAGCTAAAAAGAACAGACGAGATTTATTATACTGTGGTTTGTCAAGACACGACATCAGACAGTGAGGGCAGTGACTGCTCAGAGAGGACAAGCAAAGAGGTGAGCCCTATGACTGCCCCAGGGCACAGCCAGAAGAGTTCCCAGGAAGCGATACCAGGAGGGGCCAGGTGGAGCCTGGGGGGTCTCCTTTGGTTGGGGAGACAGTGCTGGAAGTCCAGAAAAGCCAAGATGATGAGAGTTCAGAGGGCAGAATACCAAAGTGGAAAGACCCACAAAGAGAGGACACTCCAGGGATGTGCAGAGAATGCCTGCAAGTCTTTGGCTGAGAAGCCGTCAGCACTAATATGTGAGGAGATTACCCGGGTCTTGGGCAGGAGCCACCCAATAAGAATAAAGACAGCCACTCCAGAGCTCACACAGGGCCGCTAACAGTTCCTGTCAGGCTGAGCTAGGGTGGAAAACCACAAAATTCACAGGGTACTGGGTAGAGAACACAGAGGATTTTACCCTAGACTAAATGCTACTCTGCTTCCCCCTAATGAAGCTGAAGGGCAAGACTTGAAAGAATCAAACTGTTTCCAAGTAACTTAACCACATCCCAGAACAAGGCTCAAAAAATTTATGGGAATATAAAATATCCATCTCTCAACAAGGTAAAATTCATGTCTGGCATCAAATAAAAAACCACCAGGCATTCAAAGAAGCAGGAAAATATGACCCATAAGAAGGAAAAGAACCAACTGACAGAACTAACCCAGAAAAGACAGAATTACGAGGCAAGGAAATTAAAGCTATCGTAACTGCATTGCCTACGTTCCAGAAGCTACAAGAAAGAAATGAATGTGTTAGGAAGATGCATGGAAGACATATATTAATATATAAAATAAGGAAAACTTCTAGAGATGAAAACCATATCACACTAGATGAGAGTAACTGAAAGGATGAATGGACGTGAAGAAACAGCAAGAGAAACTACCCAAGATGGAATTCAGAGGAAAAAACAGACTCAAAAGAGGGAGGAAGAGATAGAGAAAAGATGAGCGAGAATGAAGCATCAGAAGAGTCATAAGGAAACTTCAAGTGTCCTAATATCTACATAGCTCAAGTCCCTGAGGAGATGAAACCAGTCAGTCCTAAAGGAAAACAACCCTGGAAGGGACTGGAAGGACTGTGGCTGAGGCTGAAGCTCCAATACTCTGGCCACCTGATGCAAAGAGTTGACTCACTGGGAAAGACCCTGAAGATGGGAAAGACTGAAGGCAAAACTCGCTTCTGCTGCTTGATCCAACCATCCACTCTCAGGTATTCACCCAAGAGAAAACAAAAACATGGGCGCATACAAAGACTGGAAACAGCCCAAACGTCCACCAACAAATGAATACGTAAACAAACTGCGGTATGTCCATACAACGGATATACTAGTCGGGAATAAAAGTATACTAACATGTAACTAATAAAGTACATTAACAAGTAACTAATAAAATTCATTAACAAGCAACAACACAGAGGAATGTCAAAACAATTATGCTGAGTAAAAAAACCAGAAAATAAGAGTACATGCAGTATGATTCAATTTATATCAAACCACACAAGATGCAAACCAATCTATAAAGACAGAATATCAGTGGTTGAAGAGGTGGGTGAGGCAGAACGATGATGGAGGGCCACAAAGAAACTCCAGGGCTTGATGGCTATCTTCATTATCTTGATTGTGGTTATGATTTCCTGGATACACGCATATGTCAAAACTTATCAAATTGCTCATTTAAGTATGTTTAGATTACTGTATGTCAATGATACTTCCAGAAAGCTTTTTTTTTTTTTAAGGGGAGAAAAGCAGTAGCAGGAAAAACAAGAAAGAAAAAAAAAAGTATGTACATTTTAATGATTCCAGAAAATCCAGTGTTACAAGGTACCAAAAATCCTTTGTGGAATGAGGCAAAATACGAAAGATTAGAAAATATTTGGCTTGGATAAAGAAACAAAAAGGATAAATTGAACTGTTTCTGGACCTAAAGCTTATAACAGACGTTTTCTTAATGGACTTAAAAAAAAGAAAAATAGTTTTGATCAAGTTCAGTGCTATATATTCAGAAGTCACAGCAAAACGACATTTCCCCCACCTCCCATCCCCCAATTTAACTCAGAATAGCTTTTAAAATTCTCTTGAAGTTCCTCATTCCAAATTCCATAAAAGAGACAAATTCCCTGGCTCACAGCTGCTGGTTGCCTGAAGCGAGCGGTGCCTCGGAGCCCAGGGCTCAGGTCCAAGACCCTGAAGACGCACTTCCATGGTACCTGTCCCTGAGGGTTGCAGTCTCCCCCCGACCTGGTTCTCTTTCCACTGAGAGTTCAGAGAGTGAGACTGAGATTAAACAACCAACAGAACCATTCGGTGAAAACACTCAGATCTATCCACAAAGACATTTCGCCTCTGCACATTCAAAACCCTGCTTCCAGCCCCCACCAAAACGCACTGGCAAATACTTCGTGGAGCACAAATCCATCACATGTCACTGTCAAAGGGCATTCAAATAACACAATGGACAATCTAGTTCTCTCATCTTTTTAACATATTTGAAAAGGATATTGGTGCATTTGAGTTGTGGCAGCTTCCCAAAGTGAAATTCTGCAGCCTGATTCTTTATTCAAGTACCGTGTGACGTTTAATCTGAAAGATGAACTCTAGAAAAGATGAGGGGGCGGTGAGCCAAGAGAGTGGGAGAGGGAGGAGATGACTGAAATAACCTTGTCAGTCCAGAACCCCTGGAGAATAACATTCCTAGAAAGCTGAGCATTAGGAGGGGTCATCCTTTTAAGGAGCACAATTTTTTAAAAAAGTTTCAACCATTTTGTGTAATAACAGAATGATAAAAATGGTCAAAGGACTTGAGTAGACATTTGTCCAAAGAAAATATACAGATGGCCACTAAGCACATGAAAAAATGTTCGACATCATTAGTCATTAGGGAACTGTAAATCAAAACCACAATGAGCCAGCCCTTCATCTCATACACCAGGAGGGGTAAGATCAACAAAATTGAAAATGACAAGTGCTGGCAAGGACGTGGAGGAACTGAACCTTGTGCACGGCTGGTAGGAAAGTATTAATAAACTGGCACAGCCTCTGTGGGACACAGTGCGGCAGTTTCTCAAGAAGGTGAACACAGAATTATCAATTACCATTCCACCCCTAAGGTGGTGGCTGCTGTTCAGTCGCTAAGTCACATCTGACTCTTTGTGACCCCAGAGACTGCAGCGCTCCAGACTCCCCTGTTCTTCACCATCTCCCAGAGTTTGCTCTGACTCACGTCCATTGAATCGGTGATGCCATCCAACCATCTCATCCTCTGTCACCCCCTCCTCCTCAATCTCCAGGGTATACACCACAGATATCTGAAGACAGGGATGTCTAAAGGGTATCTGTGCACTCATGTCATAGGAGCCTTAATCACAACAGCCGAAAGTTAAGAGACGGGGAATGAATAGAGAAAACGCGGTCTTTCCACAAATGGAATACTACTCAGGTAAAAAAGAAATGAAGTTGTGATACATGCTACAACATGGACGGAACTTGAAAACGCTATGCCAAGTGAAATCATCAGTTATAAAAAGCCAAATACTGTATGATCCCACTTATATGAAGGGCTTCCCTGGTGGCTCGATGGTACAGAAGGCACCTGCAATGCAGGAGACTCGGGCTTGATCTTTGGGTCGGGAAGATCCTCTGGAGGAGGAAATGGCAACCCACTCCAGTATTCGTCCCTGAATAATCCCCTAGACAGAAGAGGACGGAATGTCTAGAATAAGCAAGTTCACAGAGGCAGAAAGCAGATTAGAGATCACCAGGACATGGGGCTGGGGTGGGGGGGGGGAATTGGGAGTTATTGGCTAAAGGGGACTGTTTTGTCTGGTGTGATGAACACATTTTGGAAATAGATGCTGGTGACGGTTGTACAACGATGTGACTCTAACTAATGTCACTGAATTCGTGCACTTAAAAATGGTTAAAATCTCAAATTTTGTTATATGTATTTTACCACAATAAAAAATGTACCCCCCGAACTTCAACCATTTTGAATGACTGGCAATGACCCGTCCATCCTTTAGGTCACCTGCTCACCAGGCAGCGGAGGCTGCAGGCTGGACAGGAGCACGGGTGACGTGCAGTGGGAGAGAGAAAGCGTGACGGGCCCTCAGACCACCCCAGAGGTGACCGTGGGTGCTGAGTTTTAAAGGCGTGAAGGAGCCAAACAGAAAAAAGGGCAGCCCAGGACGCGCCGTGTATGTCTGTGTAAGAACAGCTAAGGGAGGGCTCCCAACAAGGGCGCACACACACACCTGGTGTCTTAAAATAAAGAAAAGCAAGGGTGTGAGGAAAAGGGAAGCTTTGTGCACGGTTGGCGGGAATGTAAATTGGTGCAGCTACTATGGAAAACAGTACGAAGGGTCCTCAAAACACGGAAGACAGAACTACCCTACGACCCTGCAATTCCACTCCTGAAAATGTATCTGGAAAACAAGAAAACACTGATTTGAAAAGATACAGGCGCCCCCATGTTCGGAGCAGCACTATCTAACTGCCGGGACGTGGAGGCGACCTAAGTGCCCGTCAGCACGTGGCCGGGTAAGGGTGGTGTGGTTAACACACATCCGCAGGGAACACCACTCAGCCATGAAAAGAACGAAGCTCTGCCGTTTGCAGCCAACAAGAATGGACTCGGAGGGCGTTACGCTAAGTGAAATATGTCAGACGGAGAGACAAACACTGCATGATATCACTTACCTGTGGGATCCAAAAAAAATACAACAAACCAGTGAATCAAACAAAAGAGGAGGAGACTCAAGATGTAGGGAACAAACCAGAGGCTACCAGTGCAGAGAGGGGAGAGGTGAAGGGACTTACATAACGAAACCTACTCCCTTACAATGCTGGAGGCTGGAAGCCCAAGACAAAGGCGTCGCAGGGCCGGGTTCTCCTGAGGCCTCACTCTCCATCTTGCAGACGACTGTCTTCTCTGTGCGTCCCCATGAACATCTGTGTCCTCGTCTCCTCTCCTTACACGGACACCAAGCAGGCTGCATCAGGGTCCACCCTAGTGACTGTTAGGGCTTCCCAAGTGGCACCAGTGTCAAGAGCCCTCCTGCCACTGCAGGAGACACAGAGACAGGGGTCTGATCCCTGGGAGGGGAAGATCCCCTGGAGAAGGAAATGGCAACCTGCTCCCGTATTCTCGCCTGGGAAAACCCACAGACAGAGGAGCCTGGTGGGCTACAGTCCATGGGGCTGCAAAGATGCGATTGAGCGCATACACGTGCGCGCGCGCACACACACACACACACACACGACCTCATCTTAACCTCATTAACTCTATCAAGACTCTCTCTCCAAATAAGATCACGTTCTGAGGTTCTAGGTGGTAAGGGCTTCAACAGATGAATCTGGGAGTAGACACGATTCGGCCCGTAACAGAGTGTTTGCAGCACCCACGCTTTCTAGGTCCACATGCGCTACAAGGATATTGACACAGTGCTAGGACCTACCAGGTACGGCTGCTCTGCCAGGGGTCTGCCGGCCGCTAAATGGCTCTCTGTGGACTGTGACCACCTTCATCACTGTGGTATTTATTCTGCACCTAGTGTGTGTATAATGCCTGGCTCTGAATGAATGAGAAAATAAATGGATGAATTTACTGACACTCTAGCTCACTCAAATCCGTATCTGGAACCACTTTGAATAGTCTTCTCTGCTGTTCTGACCCACAATCGGGTTCTGTCCCCCATCAATACAAAAGTCTGTTTGTAGAACATTCCTGGTCACAACAAAGTTCTAAACGCACTCTGTTCCTGACTCATTTTCTCTCTTTGGCTTTGACGAGACTTCAGCTTTCTTCCTCTAAAATGGAATCACATCTGAAATGTTCAGAGTATCATGTGCACTTTGCCCTAAGACATCAACCAAGAAGCAGGGTAATACTGAAATCAGACACCACCACTGTCTTACAGAGTGACACCGTCAGTGAGCAAAGCAGAGCGCCATTCACGGTGGGAAAGGAACCAGGGTTCATTTTCACAAGACTGATGGGAGCCACGGAGGGCTGTGGCACGTGGCTCAGTGTAACGATGCTCCGGATGGTAGTCCCCTGGTGGAGGGAGTGGTTGGGACTGGAATGCAAGCCCCTCCTTGACAGGTGCTCAGCTCGTCCACAGAACTTTGTTTTTAGTACTTATTAATGAACAGTATGAAAAGGCAAAATGATAGGATACTGAAAGAGAAACTCCCCACGTCAGTAGGTGCCCAATATGCTACTGGAGATCAGTGGAGAAATAACTCCAGAAAGAATGAAGGGATGGAGCCAAAGCAAAAACAGTACCCAGCTGTGGACGTGACTAGTGATAGAAGCAAGGTCCGATGCTGTAAAGAGCAATATTGCATAGGAACCTGGAATGTCAGGTCCATGAATCAAGGCAAATTGGAAGCGGTCAAACAAGAGATGGCGAGAGTGAATGTTGACATTCTAGGAATCAGCGAACTCAAATGGACTGGAATGGGTGAATTTAACTCAGATGACCATTATATCTACTACTGCAGGCAGGAATCCCTCAGAAGAAATAGACTAGCCATCATGGTCAACAAAAGAGTCCGAAATGCAGTACTTGGATGCAGTCTCAAAAATGACAGAATGATCTCTGTTTGTTTCCAAGGCAAACCATTCAATATCACAGTAATCCAAGTCTATGCCCCAACCAGTAATGCTGAAGAAGCTGAAGTTGAACAGTTCTATGAAGACCTACAAGACCTTTTAGAACTAACACCCAATAAAAGATGTCCTTTTCATTATAGGGGACTGGAATGCAAAAGTAGGAAGTCAAGAAACACCTGGAGTAACAGGCAAATTTGATCTTGGAATATGGAATGAAGCAGGACAAAGACTAATAGCGTTTTGCCAAGAAAATGCACTGGTCACAGCAAACACCCTCTTCCAACAACACAAGAGAAGACTCTATACATGGACATCACCAGATGGTCAACACCGAAATCAGACTGATTATATTCTTTGCAGCCAAAGATGGAGAAGCTCTATACAGTCAGCAAAAACAAGACCAGGAGCTGACTATGGCTCAGACCATGAACTCCTTATTGCCAAATTCAGACTTAAATCGAAGAAAGTAGGGAAAACCAGTAGACCATTCAGGTATGACCTAAATCAAATCCCTTATGATTATACAGTGGAAGTGAGAAATAGATTTAAGGGCCTAGGTCTGATAGATAGAGTGCCTGATGAACTATGGAATGAGGTTCGTGACATTGTACAGGAGACAGGGATCAAGACCATCCCCATGGAAAAGAAATGCAAAAAAGCAAAATGGCTGTCTGGGGAGGCCTTACAAATAGCTGTGAAAAGAAGAGAAGCAAAAAGCAAAGGAGAAACGGAAAGATATAAGCATCTGAAAGCAGAGTTCCAAAGAATAGCAAGAAGAGATAAGAAAGCCTTCTTCAGCGATCAATGCAAAGAAATAGAGGAAAACAACAGAATGGGAAAGACTAGAGATCTCTTCAAGAAAATTAGAGATACCAAGGGAACATTTTATGCAAAGATGGGCTTGATAAAGGACAGAAATGGTATGGACTTAACAGAAGCAGAAGATATTAAGAAGAGATGGCAAGAATACACAGAAGAACCGTACAAAAAGATCTTCACAACCCAGATAATCATGATGGTGTGATCACTCACCTAGAGCCAGACATCCTGGAAATGTGAAGTCAAGTGGGCCTTAGGAAGCATCACTACGAACAAAGCTAGTGGAGGTGATGGAATTCCAGTTGAGCTATTCCAAATCCTGAAAGATGATGCTGTGAAAGTGCTGCACTCAATATGCCAGCAAATTTGGAAAACTCAGCAGTGGCCACAGGACTCGAAAAGGTCAGTTTTCATTCCAATTCCAAAGAAAGGCAATGCCAAAGAATGCTCAAACTACCGCACAATTGCACTCATCTCACACGCTAGTAAAGTAATGCTCAAAATTCTCCAAGCCAGGCTTCAGCAATATGTGAACCGTGAACTTCCAGATGTTCAAGCTGGTTTTAGAAAAGGCAGAGGAACCAGAGATCAAATTGCCAACATCCGCTGGATCATGGAAAAAGCAAGAGAGTTCCAGAAAAACATCTATTTCTGCTTTATTGACTCTGCCAAAGCCTTTGACTGTGTGGATCACAATAAACTGTGGAAAATTCTTCAAGAGATGGGAATACCAGACCACCTGACCTGCCTCTTGAGAAATTTGTATGCAGGTCAGGAAGCAACAGTTAGAACTGGACATGGAACAACAGACTGGTTCCAAATAGGAAAAGGAGTTCGTCAAGGCTGTATATTGTCATCCTGCTTATTTAACTTGTATGCAGAGTACATCATGAGATACGCTGGACTGGAAGAAACACAAGCTGGAATCAAGATTGCCGGGAGAAATATCAATAACCTCAGATATGCAGATGACACCACCCTTATGGCAGAAAGTGAAGAGGAACTCAAAAGCCTCTTGATGAAGGTGAAAGTGGAGAGTGAAAAAGTAGGCTTAAAGCTCAACATTCAGAAAACTAAGATCATGGCATCTGGTCCCATCACTTCATGGGAAATAGATGGGGAAACAGTGGAGACAGTGTCAGACTTTATTTTTCTGGGCTCCAAAATCACTACAGATGGTGACTGCAGCCATGAAATTAAAAGACGCTTACTCCTTGGAAGGAAAGTTATGAGCAACCTAGATAGCATATTCAAAAGCAGAGACATTACTTTGCCAACAAAGGTTCGTCTAGTCAAAGCTATGGTTTTTCCTGTGGTCATGTATGGATGTGAGAGTTGGACTGTGAAGAAGGCTGAGCGCCAAAGAATTGATGCTTTTGAACTGTGGTGTTGGAGAAGACTCTTGAGAGTCCCTTGGACTGCAAGGAGATCCAACCAGTCCATTCTGAAGGAGATCAGCCCTGGGATTTCTTTGGAAGGAATGATGCTAAAGCTGAAACTCCAGTACTTTGGCCACCTCATGCGAAGAGTTGACTCATTGGAAAAGACTCTGATGCTGGGAGGGATTGGGGGCAGGAGGAGAAGGGGATGACAGAGGATGAGATGGCTGGATGGCATCACTGACTCGATGGCCGTGAGTCTGAGTGAACTCCGGGAGTTGGTGATGGACAGGGAGGCCTGGCGTGCTGCAATTCATGGGGTCGCAAAGAGTCGGACACGACTGAGCAACTGATCTGATCTGATCTGATCTGAATGTATTTATGTATTAGGCTGTGCAGGGTCTTAGCCATGGCACATGGGGTCTTCTTTGCAAGATGCTGGATCCTTTTTGTTGTTGTGGTCATGGACAGACTCTCTAGTTGCGGCACACAGGCTCTGGAACACACTGGCTCAGTAGTTATGGTGTGTGGGCATAGCTGCTCTGTGTGGTATGTGGGATCTTATTTCCCCAACCCACGATGGAACCCACGTTCCCTGCACTGCAAGATGGATTCCCAAGTACTGGAGCACCAGGGAAGTCTCCAGCCACAGAATTTAACTGTATCCCTTCCCTGTTCAAAATCAGTGCATGGAAACATACTTAAAATGCTACAAAGTTTCCAGATGCAAATGGTCACCCCTCACAAGAATGAACACTCAGGATAAGCCAATTGCTACATGTACGCTTGTGCACTAAGGCTTTTCTGCTGCTGTAGGTAGGGATCTACACTTGCTTAGGGTAAAGCTGAGAAGGGAAAGTGTCAGTCGCTCAGTCGTTGTCTGATTCTTTGCGACCCCATGGACTGTAGCCTGCCAGGCTCCTCTGTCCACGGGATTTTCCAGGCAAGAATACTGGAATGGGATGCCGTTTCTTCCTCCAGGGGGAATCTTCCTGACCCAGGGATCAAACCCAGATCTCCTGCATTGCAGGCTGAGTCTTCACCATCTGAGCCACCAGGGAAGCCCAAAGTTGAGATGTAAGACTCAAGTCTTCATGTCTGTGAATCAAGATAGCTAACATCTAAAACAATTTTTTTTAAACATGAAAGAACCTTCCTTTCCCCTATTTTCTCTCCACAGCTTGACCGTTCACTATAGTAGAATTCTGGGAACTGGTAAGGGGAAATCCATGGCATCCACATACACGGCCAGGGGCTGTCACTGCTGAAGCTGGTGATTGAGTCAGTGAACTTGGGAAAAGCTCCCGGGATGCTCCAGGCACTGCTCTGGTGCTCAGGCGACAGTCCCATCCCTCGGGAGCATGGAGGCTCACGTGGAAAACCTGAGTCCATAGGCTACGGTGAGTGCTGGATCAGCTATGACCATGTGGTCCTGATGGACAGGAGGTGTGGTAGGCAGGGCAGAGACTGCAGTCGGACATTCAGTTCTGCCTCTTTCCAGCTCGGAGATACTGGGCAACTGTTGATCTCTCCGAGCCTGCATCTCCTTATTATAAAGTATTATACATACTCTAAGTGTTAGACAGGAGACTGAAATTGGAAATAAGGCACAGGGAAGTCCTTGGCTCCTAACCACATTACTCAGCTATGCTGTTTCAGTTGAGCAACCAGGCAGAACTTCCTGGAGGAAATGGTACTTGACCTGGAGCGATACTAAGTGATCCCTGGACAACTCATTCCACGTCATCTCAGTCACTGGTTCATTTACTTCAGAGGACTTACACACTCTAGGAAGCGACCTTGTTCACTCTTGCTTGCTTGCCCACTGTCCCTGTCCCACTAGGATGGAAGGGCCTCCTGGGGTTTGCTTTCTTCACTGCTCTTTTCCCAGAGCCTAGAAGCGGGCTTGGCAAGCTGGAGGCATGCAATAATAAACGTGTTGGAAGATTAAGTAAACCAACCCTCCTCCAATGCTGTGTCCACGGCCTTTCCAACACGCTGTTTCATCTGTCTCCACAACGAACAGGCCATTGGGATTGATGTTATTTGGACACTTAGCCCAATTTTTAAAAAAAGATTTATTTTTGTTTTATTTTTGGCTGTACTGGGTCTTTGCTGCTGCACATGGGCTTTGTCTGGTTGCGGTGAGCTGGGGGCCCCTCTCTGGGTGCGGTGTGAGGGCTTCACGTTGTGGTGGTTTCTCTTTTGTGGAGAACCAGCTCCAGGCACCTGGACTTCAGTAGTTGTAGCTCCCAGGCTCTAGATCATGAGCTCAATAGCTGTGGTGCACGGACTCAGATGCCCTGTGGCAAGTGATATCTTCCTAGACCAGGTATCAAAGCGGTGTCCCTTGCATTTCAAGGTGGATTCTTAACCACTGACTACCAGGGAAGTCTCTAACCCAGTTTTCCAGATAATAGAAATTCAGCCTCAGAGAGGATGGACCACCTGTGGGCCCAAGGTCTCCTTTCAGTTTTCATGAAGCCAGGCCCTGGCACCCTCTGCCATGCCAACTCCACCAGAAAGGGCCCCGGGTCTGACCGGGACACGGCTCTGCCAGGCCAGGGCAAGAGCATCGCCCAGGGCAGCTGACAAGGCCCACGTACAGGGCAATGCTGCTGGAGCTGGGAGCCAGCACCAGCCTAAGAAAGGAAGCTATTCTGCCGGCAGTAGGGTCTCCGAAGTGGCAATTTTGTACAAAGAAATGGAGTCAGTGTAAAAAGATGCTGGTTACACATCTTAGGGCGGCCTCCCTAGCAGCCCCTGGAGCTGACGGGCATGGCAGGACAGTGAGTCTTGGGGATGGGGGATGTGTGTGTGTGTGTGTGTGTGTGTGTGTGTGGTGGGGTGGGGGGGGCTTGGTCCTCTTCCCGGAGGAGACGGCTGCTGGAAGGCCGGCCGTCGGCATGCAGGGACCCAGTTTGTCGAGGCCCTGGCGCTTATGTGAATCCAGAAAACACAGATGGGTTGGACTGGTGACAGCCAGCATGTCTGGTGGGGCACAGCAGGCCAAGAAGAGGGAGTGCTAAAATATGAAAAGCTCGAGAGAGGTTCCGGCAGCCTGAAACGGGGACCGAAGGAGTGGAAATAAAGACACAGTTGGCAAGAGGAGATGGGCGAGGTGTGGACCAGCAGGTCCGCCCCGAGGGGGCGTCCTCGACCACCGACCCGTGCGGGCAAATGCAATGGCCTTTCATGTGGGATACGTGACGACACAAGGAACATAATGGCATCTTAGAACCAAGGTGTTCGCCACAATCACCCGGGTCTGGGAGATGTGGCCAAGAGGCTGAGAAAGGACCTGGGGTGGGGGATGGGGTGGGAAAATGGAGTCCATGTGAATAAAGGAAAGTGAAGGGAGAGAGGGATGGGATGCGGGGCGGGTCTCTGCTTCCCTCACCCCTCACTGGGGGGTCCGCCCCCTCAGAGCATGGATGGGAACAGTGATGACCTGTAACCCTGAGTGAATTATCATTCCAGTGATATCTGGGCGAGAGCTGTGGAAATGTTAATGTACCTTATAAATATAAGGGATTATCACTAGTGTTATTCAAACAATTGAATTGTTAAATGATTATTCATCGACCATCGCGGTTCCCTACACACACACACACACACTCACTCACTCACATACATTCTCATATATATAGCTCCTGCATTTGATATTCAAAAACGCCATTCATGACAGTGCCATGGTCTATAAAGGTAGAAAATTTTTTTTTTTCAAAAGATCCTTAGAATGACAAGTAGTCCTAACCATCCTGGAAACAGACATCGTCTGCCCTCCGGTTAGATGCCGGAGCTTCTATTTGCAATCGTGTGCAACCACCTCGCAGGCTGCAAAATGCCTTTGTTCAGAAAAGAGCAATCCCATCTCTCGTTTCTGCACACCAGGCTGTCTGTCTGCTTCTATCACTCGGTGTTCCACAGCGACGCGCCCTCGCTGAAGCTGTGCTCCTACCTGCCTTCCTGATGTACTGCCCTCCTAACAGGCAGTGCACTTTCTAGTGTTCCAGCCACAGGTACGCTTGCTGTTAATGCTCTGCGGTTAGCCACAGAGATGCTTTATAGAGCTGACACATGAGCAGACAAACGCACTGTAGATCCTAATCTAAATGCTTGTTGGATCTGCTCCTGTTCCACGGCATTACTCGCTGCCACGTGGTGTAGAACCCCTAGACTTGAGAGAGATGAGTGCCCCCTTCCTAGGGGCAGAGGGCAGCCAGGGTAACAAACAGAGCCCTTTAAGGAGCCGGGATAGGGGTGTGTTACATCAAATAAGCCCTTTAACTCTCCCTTCACTTCTCTCATCTGTACCATAGGGGTCATGATCTGATTTCACAAGGTCACCAAGCTGAGAGGCTTGGATTTAAAGAGCTCTATATGAAAGCAGGAATAATTTTAATAAGTTAGTGCAAGGATCTGTTCTTGGAGTAGGAAATAGCAACCCGCTCCAGTATTCTTGCCTGGAAAATCCCACGGACAGAGGAGCCTGACGGACTGTAGTCCATGGGGTCACAAAGAGTCAGACAGGACTGAGCCACTGAGCCTAAGAATCTCTTCTACAATAACCATGTAAATTACCAGCCTCTGCTTTCACTTGCAAATGAAGTCAGAGGAGACTACCTTTTTTTTTTTGGCCACCAGGCATGTTGGATCTTCCCTAATCAAGCATCGAACCTGGACTCCCTGCAGTGGAAGCTCAGAGCCTTAACCACTGGACCACCAGGCAAGTCCCAGAGCAGGCTACCATCTAAAGCAGGGGATTCCTAGGTCAGGAAGTGTATAGGCTTTTTAAAAATCTCAGCCAATATATCCTGCTGGGCCTCTGCAGGCCTTCCCCCCACATGGCTGCCTCCCCCCAGGCTTTTCCTCATTTCCTTGCAATCACTGCACTCCGGCTCACTTTAGAGCAACGACTAACGGAGCTGAACTTAAAGTTAACGCAGCTTTGGTTCTGAACCTGCTCCTGGATCCTTACCTGAGGTCAGGACAAGGTAGGAACTGGCTTGCTCACAGGAAATGCAGTGGGTTAAGGGAAAAATAATGCCTCTGTGTCCTCGGTCTGATGTTTTCTCTATTGTCTGAATTAGACATAGGACTTTTCTAAGAACTTGCTTCATACCAAGGGCTTCCCGGGTGGCTCAGTGGTAAAGAATCCACCTACCAATGCAGGAGACTCGGGTTAAATTCCTGGGCCAAGATGATCTCCCTGGAGAAGGAAATGGCCACTTCAGGATTCTTGCCTGGAAAATTCCATGAACAGAAGAGCCTGGTGGGCTACAGTCCACAAGGTCGCAAAGAGTCGGACACAGCTGAGCACACACGCGTGGCATGCGGCTTCACACCAAAACCCTGATGCAGAAAGCAGATGGGAGGTGCCGGGAGGGCAAGACTCTCCCTCTTCATCCTCGACGAGCCTCTCCCTACAAGCTGCCAAGTGCTGGGCCTCAGACAGCTGACAGCGAGAGCTGAGGTGCGAAGCTGCCTTCTGAAGGTCTCCTCCACGCCAGGCCATGTGGCCCAGCCTGGGTTTCTCAGGACCCATCAACACTCATTACCAGCAAGAGCAAGACATCATACGATCCATTTTCAGCAAACACAAAACTAAGAATATATTGGAAAAAAAATACCACCCCTCAGCCAAAAAAAGCACACTTTGATAGATGGTTGTTGTTTGGTCGCTAAGGCGTGTCTGACTCTTCAGCAACCCCATGGACTATAGTCCATCAGGCTCCTCTGTCTATGGGACTCTCCAGACAAGAATACTGGAGTGGGTTGCCATTTCCTCCTCCAGGGGATCCTCCCAACCCAGGATCAAACCCGAATCTCCTACATTTGCAGGTGGATTCTTCACCACTGAGAAGCCTGGGAAGGCCCACAGTGAATATATAGCAGGGCTAAAAAGCTTTAAATACAAACATTTAAAGATAGATCAACTTTCACGATCACCTAGCCGGCTGATAAAACTCTAAAACCCTTTCTGGCAAGCTGCCTGCTTATGAGCTGGTACCATCTTCCACATGGACGCCCAGTCTTTCCACCCTAAGCCCTCCTGGATCCTGAGTGATGCAGGAGTCCCTTTCACAGATAGTCTAGGGCATAAGCAAATTGTCTGAGTGTCCCAAGAATTAGAAGACATTTTCACTGGTTATTTTTTATTTGATCTTGATTTTTAAAGTGCAGAAACATATTGGAAAAGATGTTAAAATGTAAAGAGAAAGAAATCATCAGCACCTCGCACCCCAAGCGAGGTCGGTCAGCCCGGTGCCAAGCCAGGGTTCGGGACCCACCTGGGTGTTACCAGGGATGCTGAAGGAGGGGAAGCCCAAGCTGTCAGTCCAGACTCTCCCATCTCCCCACCCACGTCTGCTTCACACCTGCTCCACGGCGGAAACCATGAGGAAAAGTGCCTGACACTATTCAGTTCTGAAATGAGAATGAAATCCCCTGCTTCCCTCTTCCTGCCACGGCAGTCCAAACCTCACATGACAGATGGCACTTCCGGTGTTACTGTTCCCATCTCTGGCCATCCAACAGACTGGAAATCGTACCTTCTAAAATCACTGTATACCTTATTGCCATAAAGGAGGAAGAGTAAAATTTCTGCAAACTGTAAAAACCATGGATGGGAGGAAAAGGCACTCATTTTTTTTTTAATTTATATTATGGTTGGGCTAGGTCCACATTGCTGCTCACGGGCATTCTCTAGTTGCAGTGGGCAGGGGCTACTCTCTCGCTGCAGTGCACGAAGTCACCCTATTAAAAAAAAAATGAATGGGTGGGTAAGGAATATAAACTGTAATTGGTATTTTCACCCTTCTTTACAGATTTCCAGTCTGGTTAAGTTCAAGAACAAAAATATGTATTGCAGCGGCCATATTGCTCATAAAGCATTTGTGTTTAGTATGAAACATTTAAAAGCATGCTCAGATTGTAACTAAACTAATTGAAGAGTTATGACTTCAAATCTTTACTTCTTCTGCACGTGGCAGGGACCAGGAAGACCCGGCTCCGGCTATCAAGCCTGCTGACCTGCTGTGGCTTCTCTCCTGACTTGGGCCCTGCTCCTCCTAAGTGACCTCACCAGCTCTCCCGGCTGCAGCCCTGACCTCCACTGTCAGCTCCTCAACCAACATCTCTGACCAAAGCCGTCTCGAGCTCCCGATCTAACTGCATCCGCCCTCAGACATCTTCACCTGAAGACATGGGCATGTGCAAACGTGTAAACACACACGTGCGTGCACAGGAACGTGACACACGAAGCTAGACTGGCCGTCTGGCCTGGAAACCCTCCCCTGCTCCCTCACCTCTATGGACGCAGCGCCGTGCAGCCTCTTGTTGATATACAAATCTCGGGGCTTCCTAGGCTGCTTCCATATTTCTTACCCTCAACATCAAATCAGTCCTCAAACTCTGCTGACTCTGAAGTACCCAAATATTCAGAACATTAAACAGTCTGAGTGTCTTCAGATCTTGTCTCCGAGGTGTGAAGGTACCATCCTCCATGTGTACACCCAGTCCTTCCATCATAACCCCTCCTGGATCCTGAGTGATGGGGGAGTCCCTTTCACAGACAGTCTGGTCATAAGCCAATTGTCTATCACACCCTGGTCCGGCCCTGGTCATGTGCTCTCTGGACTCCAGCCAGCCGCCACGGGCTCACCTGTCAACAGTCTCACCTGCTCCCTTCCCACCCCTCTCAACACGGCAGAGTGATCTAAAATACAAACTGGGCCATCTCTCTGCTTAAATCCGCTGTCTTCAGGACAAAGCACTCAGCACCCGGGATCTGCCCTCTGTAACATCTTCAGCCCATGTGACGCCCCCACTCGTGTGCTCCAGCCTGAGCTGGACCACTGTTGTTGTTTACTCACCAAGTCGTGTCTGAGTCTCTGTGACCCCGTGGACTGTAGCCCGCCAGGCTCCTCTGTCCGTGGGATTTCCCAGGCAAGAATACTGGAGTGGGTTGCCATTTCCTTCTCCAGGGGATCTTCCCAACCCAGGGAACCCACGCCTCCTGCATTGGCAGGCAGGTTTTTTTTTTTTTTTTAACACTGAGCCACTGGGGAAACTCAGCTGGGCTCCTTGGAGTTTCTCAAATATTTCAAACTCTCTCCTGCTTCCACGCCTTTTCCCAAGCCACTCAGTCTTCGTGGGACTCTCCTCCTTGTCTTCTAACCTGGCTTACTTCTGCTTCTCCTCTCGAAGCTCATCAGCTCAGGGCTATTTTCTCCAAGACACACCTCTCACCAGCACCTCTAGGAGAGCAAGCTGGGCTGGTTGACCCTCCCACATATTTCCCGAGCATCCGCTTGCCTGACCGACCTCTCACCAGCACCGCTAGGAGAGCAAGCTGGGCTGGGTGACCCTCCCACATATTTCCCGAGCATCTGCTTGCCTGACCATTATCACTGCACTTATGAAGATATTTTGAAGCCATCTGTTCGCCTGACCCCCTTCTCCACTAGATTGTGAGCTTCTTGAAGACAGGGATGGGCCATTCACACAGGGCATCTTCGGCCCCCAGAAAAATACTAGGCACAAAGCCGGTCCCCCAGGAAGGCACCCAATGAAGAGCTGTTTCTAACATGGATGGCAGCTGTTCTAAAAGTACAGAAAGACGCCTGAGTGTCCCTGAGAGCCGCTCAGGGCCTCCATGAGGTCTAGACTATCCTCACAGTAATACCCAGATGTTACCTGCCTTTGTCATGGCCTGGCATGTGTGCTGAGCATGCAGAAGGGAGGCAGGCAAGAATGCTGTGCCTTAGCCCTTAGCTGTACCTTGCTGCCACTGAGTGTGGAAAGCTGGGCTCACGGAAGAATGTCTTCAATGAAGCTGCACAATCAGTTCAGTTCAGTCGCTCAGTCGTGTCAAACTCTTTGTGACCCCATGGTCTGTAGCACGCCAGGCCTCCCTGTCCATCACCAACTCCCAGAGTTTACTCAAACTCATGTCCACTGAGTCCGTGATGCCATCCAACCATCTCATCCTCTGCTGTCCCCTTTTCTCCTCCCACCTTAAATCTTTTCCAGCATCAGGGTCTTTTCCAATGAGCCAGTTCTTTGCATCAGGTGGCCAAAGTATTGGAGTTTCAGCTTCAGTATCAGTCCTTTCAATGAATATTCAGGGCTGATTTCCTTTAGGATGGACTGGTTGGACCTCCAATAGCCTAACATTATTGTTAAAGCACACCCTGGAGAACACGCCTCTTTCCTCTGTGTGAGGAGTAGAAAGCATGGGGCCCCTCAGCTGCCCAAGGCTGTCTCAGGGCTGAGCATGGGCAGCCCCGTGAGCTCTGACTCCGGGAGCATCATTTTCACCTGTGCGACAGACTGCATTATTCAGACAGGATGCTCTGCAACCATTCTCCCAAAAGTGAATGAAGTGAGCCTGTCCCATCAAGAAAAACAATTGACAGTGTTTGCTGCCAATGATAAAAATCTGAGCTCTTAAGGAAAAAAACCCAGAACATTGGAAAACTTGTATCAGCCTCCGTGAGCTGGAAAGCCTCCTAATACTTTTCCGCTACTTGGTGGCGATATTAACCCATGTGATTCTTCTAAATTGTATAATGAAATGTGTCAACATTTAGAAGATCTGTGTAACAGAGTCAATATTTTTTGAGTGACCAAAGCGTGACATCAGAAAATCACGTGGGGTCCAAGGAGATGTTCAAAAGCCAGATGGACCAAAATGTTTGAGACCCTCTAACCTCCAGACTCAAACTGAAGGACTCAGAGGAGAGAGACACAAAGGCCCACACGTCTCCATCGAATCTGCATCTCCTCCCGTCCCAGGAATCGGCCGTGTGCCCTAGCAGTTAGAGATAATGTCCTGAACTAGCATCCGACAATGGGACTGTTGCAGCTTGAGCTTTTCTCACTTCAGAGGAAATGTGCACCTTTCGAAGGCGGGGAAAACTGAGATGTGATGTGGATTGGAAGGAGGCCCGTGGACCAGGAGCCACAAGAACTGTGCTCCAGCTGTCAACCAGGGGCCCGGGGTGCCACCAGGTGAGCTAAGCAAACCATCCAACCTCCAAGATGGCAGTGCCTTTACCTGCTGCGGGAGGAGCCCTTGTGTGCCTGCAGGGCACGTGCATCGAGGGGAGACCTGCCGCTGAGCTCCTGGACCACAGGTGTCCCCAGGCCAGGCGTCAGGTGTCACCCGGCAGCATCTGGTATCAGTACTAATCCTCCAAAAGGCAGGGGTGTCGCAAGTCAAGGGTTACAGTTGGGCGAGGGAAGGGCAGGGGCACCACAGGGCGGGACCGTGGGCCCCAACATCTTTGGCACCAGGGACCGGTTTTGTGGAAGATGTTTCCATGGATGGTGGTGGGGGGAGGTTCAGGGTGATTCAAGCACATTATTATTGTGCACTTTACTGCTATTATTATTGCATCAGTTCCATCCAGGCATTAGATCCTGGAGGTTGGGGACCCCTGGGGTAGGGGATTAAAAGGTACAAACTACCAGGTATGAAATAAGCTACAAGGATATATGGTGTAGGGGAACATAGCTAATTTCTTTTAACATAACTATAAATGGAATATAACCTTTAAAGATTATGACTCACTATATGGTACACCTGTAACTTATGTACTATTGTACAGTAACTATACTTCAATTAAAAAATTTTTTTTAAAGTCAGTGGGGTGACATGGTATTGAGAAATGAAGTGGAAAAGGCTGGAACGAGGGAAAAGTTAAAAGAGCGCTTAAACATCTGTGCTCTGAAGTCAGCAGGCATCTCTGGAAGGACCAGCCGCACAGGAATCCCCACATTCTTCATCCTGCCAGATTCCTATCTTCTATGAGCCACCTTTCACCTCTAAGCAAACACAACACGCTTACAAGCGTCTCCACCACAGAAGCCGCACCAGAGTCACCAACATGGTTTACCTTTTAAATCACAAAGAAGGGACTTTCCCGGCAGGCTCGAGCCCTGATCTGGGAAAATCCCACCTGCTGCACGGCAACTGGGGCTTCGGGTGGCACCAGCGGTAGAGAACCTGCCTGCCAACGCAGGAGATTTAGGAGACAAGGGTTCGATCCCTGGGTCGGAGAGATCCCCTGGAGGAGGGCAAGGCAACCCAGTCCAGCATTCTTACCTGGAGAATCCCACGGACACAGGAGCCTGGTGGGTTACAGTCCATGGGGTCGCAAAGAGTTGGACACGACTGAAGCAACTTTGCACGCGTGCACACATGTGCCACAACTACAGAGCCCAAGCTCTAGAGCCCAGGAGCCACAGCTACTGAGCCCACGAGCTACAACTACCGAAACCCTTGCACCGAGAGCCTGAGGTCTACAATGGAAGAACCACCAGGAGAAGCCCGCATACCAGACAGAGTGGCCCCTACTCGCTGCAACTAGAGAAAGCACTCCACCTGCCCCCCCAGGCAGCAACAAAGACCCAGCACAGCCAAAAAAATCACAAAGACGAGGAAGAGCCATCAGAGACACCCTGAAGATCCTCTTCATGCAAACCCAACGAAAAGCAACTCTCCCAGCTCCAGTTCTGCTGCCCCATCAAATCCTCCTCCCCACCACCGAGTGCATTCACAGAGCTGCTGCCGCCTGGCTATCGAAATTAAATATCTGTTCCTCCCCATTTAAAGACAAACAAGAAGAAGCCACTGTTTGTAGGGAAAAAAAATCCACGTCATTTCAGATTTTGCCTAAAATAAATCAAAGCTGTATCTCTCTGTCTGGTTTTGGTACCGGGTAAACGGTGGCCTCATAAAAGGAGTTTGCAAGTTTTCCTTCCTCTGCAATTTTTTGGAACCGTTTCAGAAAGATAGGTGTTAACGCTTCTCTAAATGCTTGATAAAATTCACCTGTGAAGCCCGCAGGTCCTGGACTTTTGTTTGTTGGGAGGTTTTTAATGAGTTTCAATTTCAATGCTTGGGATTGGTTTGTTCACATAAAATAAATCAGCGTTACTTCTCAGACAACAAGGAGGGGATGTATCATTACCTTATTAGAAGGTATGTTTTTCAAACAAAGTCTCACAGACCTCAGTTTAAGCAGCAGAGGAAATGCGAGCTCACAGGTATCAAAGTGACAGGCAATGCTCGAACCATGAAACGTGGGTTGTACAGGAATCAAACAGAACAGAGTTTGAATATTGGTTCTGCCCCTCCTGAGCCTTCCGATCTCAAGCAAGTGACTCTGCCTCTCTGAGGCTCAGCTATGTCACCTCTAAACATCCCAAGCCACTCCCATGACAAGTGGACACCCCTCTGCTATATGGGGTCACCCAACCTGCCCACCACCAGACAGCTCTGAAGAGTAAGGCGCATACAGGCCTGGCACAGGGTGTGGCACAAAGTCACTCACTCAGCGGGGCTCCCCAGGCGGCTCAGTGGTAAAGAATCTCTACTCGCCAATGAAGGAGACTTGGGTTCAATCCCTGTGTTGGGAAGATCCCCTGGAGGAGGAAATGGCAACCTACTCCAGTATTGTTGCCTGGAGAATCCCATGAACAGAGAAACCTGGTGGGCTACAGTCCAGGAGGTGGCAAAGAGTTGAACCCAACTGAGGAGACTGAGCATGCACAGACACACTCAGGAACTGTCTTTGCTAGAATGACAACCACCAAGACACGTACACGGCTGCCGCCTTGCACCAGACCTGCAGCTGTGGCCTGGGAAAGCGGGAAAGGGCCGGCAGAGTCTTGGCTCTGAGATAACTGGTCCATGGGGTTTGGATTCACTGAGGATGGGGGTGGGGGAGGGAAGGTGGATGGGAGGCTCTGAATTCTGTAAAATAGTGTTAACACGGTCCCTTATATAATCTATTATTTTTTTTAAGATTTTTTTGATGTGGACCATTTTAAAGTCTTTATTGAATTTGTTACAATATTGCTTCTGCTTTGTGTTTTGGTGTTTTGGCCACGAGGCATGTGTGAGCTTAGCTCCCGGACCAGGGATCAAACTGACATTCTGGAAGGTGAAATGCTAACCACTGGCCCACCAAGGAAGTCCCAACTTATTCTTTCTTTTATAGTTTTATGATCTATTAATTTAAAAAAATACTGGATGATAAAATTGGCTCATTTGACCTTCTTTTTTGAACTCTTTTTTTTTTTTTTAAAGATGAACTTTCACCCTGAATCCTTTTAGGTCTTTTCCGTCTCCAGGTTTCCATGACAACAGCAGCTCGACATCATCAGTGTTTGGGGGAAAAAAACAGCATCAACTCTTAGAAGTGGTGATAACAGAACAATAATCTACCAGATTATTTTCTCTACAAACAACAACAAAATCGTATAAATGTATAAGCTAGGGTATTTGAATTTCCACCTTGAAGTTTAGAAAAAGAACAAAAGGTAAGCTTCTGTTCGGTTTGTTTCCCCTTAAATCAAAAGCCAGTATTTCTCTTGCAGGAGACTGACATTTGCTGTCCCTGGTTGAGAAAGACAAAATTGACAAGGTTGGAACTGCAAAGCATACAAGACGGGTTTGCTCGGCATAACAAGATTAATCATCTTCCCTTCAGAAAGGTAACTAACGAAGATTCCTGGGCCAAAATGGGGTACATTTTTTTTTTCCCAAGGGCGGCAACTAATTTATTCAGCCTTAAGGGGCAAGATGCGGAGCTGACAGAGTGTGGAAAGGAGTTTTTGGCAGAGCAAATTAGAGATCCTTTGGCTTATGGCCCCTCTGCCTCCTCTGCTTGTTAGCCATGGATCAGAAGAGAGAATTATTACACTTAGAGACACTTTGTCCCGTTCACTTGCTGTAAAAACCATATAAGAATGTTTAGCTTAAAGAAAAGCAAATTGTAACAAAGCAGTTGGTAACTGAGATGCCAGTCACTGGGGAATGCCGAACAAACTATTCAGGAGGCTCTATTCAAAGGTTTATATTATTTCCTTGACCCCTGAAACATTCCGCAACCCTGCTGAGAGGCCTGTGTCCTCCTCCCACCCCCTCCCACCTCAAACCAGCCCTAAATCTTGACTCTGGGAGGCTCGCTGGTATGGAGGAAACCTCTGCGCCAGACGCATTATAGTGGCCATTGTAAAGGCAGGGAGCAGAGGGCGGGAGGAAAGGTCACCCAGAGGTGCCGGGCACGGCAGACGTTCCCACGGGCACCTGAGTGCTGGAGGGTTCCTGCAAAGGCTACGTGGGCTGCAGACCAACCTGCCAGCCTCACACTTAGTGCTTCCAGTCCCAGTGTAGTCAAGAAGAATCCTCATCTGGATGTCGCCTGAAATCTGCACTATTCAATTCAGCTTAGAAAGGACTCCTTGACTGACTTCTTCTCAGTTCATACCCAGCAGTTTTCGTGTCCTAAGGACACAGTCCCGTCAAAGCCCCCGGGCACACCTGACTGAGGAGGCCAGCCTGCCACACCTGCCAAGGTGACATGCACAATGTCAGCCTTCCCAAGCCACCCCCATGACCAGTGTACACCCCTCCAAGGTGACATGCACAATGTCAGCCTTCCCAAGCCACCTCCATGACCAGTGTACACCCCTCCAAGGTGACACGCACAATGTCAGCCGCCCCAAGCCACCCCCATGACCAGTGTACACCCCTTTGCTCTATAACTCCTGTTGCTGTTTACTTGTGTCTGAATCCTTGTGACCCCCATGGACGGCAGCCCACCAGACTCTTCTGCCCACGGGATGCTCCAGGGAAGAATACCGGAGTGGGTTGCCACTTTCCTTCTCCAGGGGGTCTTCCTGACCATGGGATCGAACCTGTGTCTCCTGCCTTGCAGGTGGATTCTTTACCACTGAGCCAGTAGGGAACAACTATTTATGGTTCGCCCGTGAGCAGGGCAACACACACTCTCAAAGACAACAGAGGCTCTGCCCTTGAGGATGTCAAGAAGCAGAGTATGGAAAGGAGAGGAGGTGAGCCCCAGAAAGCCTGGGAGGGAACCCCACGGGGAGGACAGGCACATCTGGATGTGGGGATGGAGAAGAACTGGGAAATACTGCACAGCGTGGTGGGGCACTCTGAAGTTCCCAAGGTGCGGTCTCCTAGGGTGTTTGACTTGCCGGGATCAGGAAGCCCACTTTAGGGCAGGGAAAACTGAGGTTAAATGATTGGTCCCAGGAATCCGAAAAGGAGCCATCCACTCCACTCGGCTTGGGTTTTGAGGCGCTGAGTCCTAGAAGGGAGGAAAGTGTTTGAATCAACACATGATTTGAGGGCAGCAGAGAAGGAAACACCTGGGGCCGGGCTCTGCAGACTGACAGCTGTGAGTCCTGGTCAGGGGACTTAACCCCCAGCTCCTCAGCTGTGAAAGAGGCCAAGCCTGGCCATGCAGGGGGACCGCTGGTGCGGGGCTGGGCTGGGCAGAGAACGACAACACATGGTAAGTTGCAGATATTCAGCAGATGTGGAATAGCCCTGTCCAGCTTCACAGGCCAAGAGCCAGGCCTTGTTACTGGGAGACACAGATTCCTGCAGAAGGAAGGGAAGGAGGCAGGGAGGTGGGTGGATCTAGACGCGTCAGTAGACCCTCCCTGAGCTTCGCTTTTGCAGGACAAACCTTGGCACATCTGGCTGCCTGGCCCTGTGGGCAGCTGCGACGAACGACTGTGCCACGGGGCCCTCATGGCACCCCCAGGGCACCACCCACCTACCAGCCAGGCTCTCCCATGAATGGTAGTCCAGCGCCAGGCCAGCATCCACGGAAACGGTCCTCAGCAGGCCCTGCCCTGGGCATGCACCAGCCTGTCATTGGGTCCAACTGGTCCACGGACCCTTTCCCAGTCCCCTGGGGCTTGACGGGCTTCTCATCCAGGTACTGACTCAGAACAAAAGCCAGCAGTGTATTACCCGCTGTACTACCCAATACCCCAGAAGGGTCTGGGGCAGCACCAGTCATCACGCTTGAAAATGGCTCTACAGAAGAGAAGAACTTTCATATGAAAAGAGAGGGCTAGAAACCCTTAAAAGCCACATGTTTCAATACAGGGGAGGTTTTTCCATGCCCCCACCCCCATAACCCTCCACCAAATGATGTCTGATCAGGCCAAGTCTAAGCAAAAATTGAGTTACCAAAAGACATATGGTGCTCAGAGCCTTCTGGGTTTTGAAATCACAGATAAAGGGTTACGGGCTGATTTAGAAGCTAGTTCTCCCTCGGGCCACTGGATCTTAAGGCATCTGAGATAAACACACAAGAGGGAAACCACACAGACACGGCAGAGCCCAGCCTGGGTTCCCCCGTACCTGTCAGAACACTGGATGTGACTTTTGGGCACGTCCCCACCCACGTTTTCAGCCAGAATGGAAAGCCCACACAAGTGAGAGGCACTGCTGTGAAGCCAGCGGTCTCCCCACTCTTTATGACGACGGGGGGTGGAGAACAGGAATCAGAAACAAAAAAAGCAAGGCACTCTACCCAAGATGTGGCCTCCAAAAGAGCAGGATCAACATTTGGTAAAGATGATAATTAAGCAGATCAGGAAATCTGCAGGTTTAAGAAGAGGCTACGGAATCCAGTAAAGAATCTTGTAATGGCTTACGCCGCATCTGGAATGCTGGGTGTCAGGTTTCTAAAAGCGAGGGGTATCTATACAGAATTTCCCAAGGTCCAGGAAAACCACCACCACCACAACAAACTGTACAGAACAGAAGGTACAATTATCTATATCATATTTTTACAAATAAAGTCCTCTGATCAAGGTTTATTACCAACCAGATCAATGCAGACACTTACACATAGTAGGGGACCCTAGGATTTGTCAGGAGGCTGGATTTGGGGTCTGTCACTTCCTGAACCAAGTGGTCTTGAGGAAGTAACTTAACACCCATCAGTCACCTGATGGAGCTCATTGTCTGTTACGTCAATGTGACAGGAGAGTATTTATCTAACTCTCCTCTGAGTTTGGTTGTGAGAAATAGATCCAAAGGTACTTTAAAAACTATAAAATACTAGAGTGGAGGGTTTTAGGCAGTTTTACGCTGGAGTTACGTTTTATGGTCAGTAAATGAGATGAAACAGCATGTATTAAATTACTCTTGAAACATCCCTTCTTGAGAAGTCTACAGTGTTCCACGCTATGGTTCTGCATAAACTATAGTGTCTCTCAATGAATCCTTTCAATATGGGAACAAATCACAGCAGCTGGCCTGTGTTTAGAGGCCATGTCAACCCCCAAAAGGTAAATAAACAGAATAAAATTGTGTGTATATACATACATATACATTTTTTTTACCAAGTGTGTACACAAATATGTATAAATCCATGAATGCCGAAAGCTCACACACTGACTCCACTCTGTGATAACTAAGAGGCATGCAACTGTGAGTTGCGTCACTTCTGTAAACAATAACGGCATGTTTCTGGGAATACTGAAAAGCTTTTCAGTATCAGGAAGTTCTCCCTTTGCCTTTCGTGATAATTTAAAGATAGCCAGGCCCCTTGTCTAATTTTAGGGTTTGGTTTTTCATTCAACAAGCATTTACTAGACACACATACGACCCAGGCTTTGTGCAGAGCAACGGAAGGAAGCAAAAAGACAATACAGGCCTCCGCCCTCAAGGAACGTGCCAGCCGGTGGGTGGAAACAAAGGCCGTGCAGATAACCAGAAGGTGGACTAGAAGGAACCAAACAGCATTTGGAGGGGTATGTGCTGGAATTCGGAAATGCAGAAGTGACCCTGGATAGATCACGGAAGATTTCAGCCAGGAGATGGTGTGTAGGCTGGGTCCCCAGGATAAACTACTTCCATATGGAAACACAAGGGGATAAGGATGGATAAAGCAAGACTACAGAGCCATGGAGACTCCTGGCATGCCGGAAAAGTGACACACACAGTAGACAGATGGATGACTCTAGCACTGACGGGGTGCCAACATGGCATCGGGAACCAGGCTAGACCAACACAGCTGCAACCATCAAGACGACACAAAGGTAACACATTCATAAATCTCTACATCTCAATTCTAGACAACACTGCTGGAACTCTTGCGATTGCCCTCTGACCCTTCCCTGTCCTCTGTGCTGGGAGGCTAACCTTGGCAGGGGTGGGGGATGCAACACAGCCCCCTGATCCCCTCTGGGTTTGCCCAGTGGGACAGACAGCAGCAGATGGGCGGAAGGGAGGAAAGTGAGGTCAGGGTGTTTATTTTTCATCACTGGCAGAATCGAGATTCGAACCCAAACCTGTCTGTCTCCAAAGCCCATGTTGAACCTCGGGGATGTAACCTGGTAACAGACCTCAGGAGGCCTTGAGAGAAACGCACAGCATCTTTTGTACTAATTCTCAAGAGTCAGTGACTCATTTTGGACACATGCAGCCTACGCTTGCTCATCTTTTTAAACAGTCTTGCGAGTGTGATGCTCCACTCAGACATTCACGTCAGTAGATGATGCCAAATGTGCAACAGCCATCTTTAAAAAAAAAAGCACAAAAACTCAGAGATATTCCAAGACTCTGGGCCAGATCCTTTCCTAGACCCTGGGTCTCACACCTGCTGTTTCCTTTCTTAGGTTCTTAGCTAGTTGAGAGAGAATGCATGCTATTGGTGATCAGAAGGCGTATGTCATGGAATTTCTCTAGCAAACATATGCCCTTCATCATCTTTCTAAACTGCCCTAAAATTTTTTCCACCACCACCTCCCCCATTCCTAAGAGAGCTTAGACACTTGTCACCATTCTCTGCTTGTCAGAGCGGCCTTTGTCGCTGGTGGGTCGTGTACAGGACAGTGTGAAGTCTGAGCCCTGTTTCCCAGGACTCTGCACCACCCTCCTGGAGCCTGGTCTCGCCCTGACACCAGGGCGGGGAGGGGAAGAGCAGACATTTTATTAGAGGGATTCCAGAGACAAGATGTTTAGACTTTGCCCGGGACAGGCTGAACAGAGCTGCTGGCAACTCACGTGGGTGCGATCCAGTGACGCCCAGCAGGGGCTCTGACTGCCTCGAACTCTGAGGTAATTACCCCTCTCCCCTCGCACCCAGCTTTGAACCCTTAGTCAGACATTGTTCGGTTTGGGATTCTGTAACTCGTGAAACTGGAGTTTTACAAAAGGTTCTGCAAGGGGAATAAGCCGGTTACAAAAGGACAAATACTGTAGGATTTCACTTATATGAGGTCCCTAGAGTAATCAAATTCTTAGAGACAGAAAGTGAATGGAGGGTGCCAGGGCCCCAGGGAGGGAAGAATGGGATTCATTGTTGAATGGGGACAAAGTTTCAGTTTTGCAAGATGAAAAGGGTTCTGTGGCCTGATGCTCGTGATGGCGGCACACCATGAGAATGGACTTCGTGCTGAACTGTACACTCGAAAATGGCTAACACGGGTCAGTGTCATGTTAAGTGCAAGAGTCAGACCCGACTTAGCGACTAAACCACCACCACTGCCACAACTAAAAACTGAAACAGGCTTCTAAAAAGGGCAAGGGAGCGATGAATGAGATGAGGCTGCTGGAGGGAAAAACAGAAAGAACCAGAACTACCGACATGAGGAAAGGGATTTGGGCATACCTGGTTCATGTTGAGGTTTGACAGAAAACAACAAAATTCCATAAAGCAATTATCCTTCAATTAAAAAATAAATAGATTTTTTAAAAAGGAGTGAACAGTTTCATTAACGCTTTACTATAGGAGAGGGGACAACGCACAGAGCACGCTAAACCTCTGTAAGTGAGCAGTTACCAGGCCGAGATGATCGCTTCCTAGTTCTACTCTGAGATGACTCACTCTTCGGCCCAGCACTCAGGAACTGAGGGCCCTGATGGGACTCCCTCCGGGATCTGCCGGTCTGGAGGGAAATCAGGGTTCGCAGGGCACGGGGACACAGGCGCCAGGCTTGGGGCCCCAGGAGAGCCTCGCCTAGATGCATTTTTGTTTTAAGACTTTATGAAACTCGTTACAGTACTGCTCCAGGTTTATGTTTTGTTTTTTTCTGGCCATGAGGCATGCGGGATCTTAGCTTCCCAACCAGGGATCAAGCCCGCACCTCCTGCACTGGAAGGTGAGGTCCTTTTTTTAAACTGGAGGAAAACTGCTTTCCAGTGCTGTGCTGGTTTCTGCTGTACAACAGCACGAATCAGCCATAAGTGTACATAGATCCCCTCCTTGCAGGCCTCCCTCCCTTCTCCTTCCCACCCCTCTAGGTCACCACAGAGCGCCAGGCTGGGTTCCTTGTTACATATCATATAACGACTTCTCACCAGCTATGTACCCACACACACGGCAGGCCAGGCTGGGCTCCCTGTTACGCATCATATAACGACTTCTCACCAGCCTGTACCCACACACACGGCAGGCCAGGCTGGGTCCCCTGTTACGCATCATATAACGACTTCTCACCAGCCTGTACCCACACACACGGCAGGCCAGGCTGGGTCCCCTGTTACGCATCATATAACGACTTCTCACCAGCCTGTACCCACACACACGGCAGGCCAGGCTGGGCTCCCTGTTACGCATCATGTAACGACGTCTCACCAGCTTGCACCCACACACACGGCAGTGCAGACAAGTCAGTGCCGCTTTCTCCACATGTCCCACTGGCTGCGCCCCACCGTCCACAAGTCCTTCCTTTACCTCTATGTCTCCATTCCTTCCCTGCAAACAGGTTCATCAACAAGCTTTCCCTAGATTCCATATATACGAGTTACTATACGATATTTGTTTTCTCTTCCTTCAGTTCAGTTGCTCAGTCGTGTCCGACTCTTTGTGACCCCGTGAATCGCAGCACTCAGCCATAATAAAGAACGAATTTCAGTCAGTTCTAGTGAGATGGATGAAGCCAGAGCCTGTTATAGAGAGAGAAGGGGAAGTCCTCACCACCGGGCCACCAGGGAGGTCCCACTGCCGAAATTCAGGACACACGAAGGAGGTAGGGGAGGTGTGGGGCAGGGTTCCTGCAGGGAAGCCAGGGGCACAGCGTGTGGGAACAAGTGTCAACCAGCCAGGCTCCTTCAGACACCACCCAGGGGGTGGCATCTTAGGGCACCTGGGAGGGGAGGCCGCCTCGGGTCAGGAGAGCAGGCTGGAGGCCGTTCCCGGACGCTATCCCGCATCCTCGGGGCAACGGGCAGCTCCCTGGGGACTTTGGGTAACTCCGAGAGAAGTGAGACTCCTGCTCTACAAAGCGCGGCAGGCCTGCGATTTGAAGGGAAACGCGGGTGAAGACAAGGAAACGTGTCCGGAGACTCCCTTGGCAAGCCGGTGAAAGGACCTCAGATCCAACTAGTAACAAGTGCGTGGCTTCTTCCAGAAGCAAGGGGCCAACGAAAACCATCTACATCCCTTCGTGTCTGTGACCAGTCCCGTCTTTGGATCCATCACTCACTCATCAAACATAACTGAGCACGTCATAGGCTATGGACCAGGGAGCCAAATGCCTGGGTTCAAATCCCAGCTCTGAACAGGACAAGCCAGGTGGCCTTGAGCAGGTTTCTCAAATTTGGGGGGCTCTGTTTCCTCACCAGTCACAATGGAGATGAACACGGAAGCCACCTCAAAGGGGTGGTTGTTATTGTTCAGTCATGTCTGACTCTGCGACCCCATGGACTGCAGCACGCCAGGCTTGCCTGTCCTTCACCATCTCCTGGAGTTTGCTCAAACTTGTCCATTGAGTCAGTGATGCCATCCAAACACCTCATTCAGTGAAGGTTAAACAAGGGGACAACGGTACGTGCTCAGACCATGTGACATGTGACATCTGACGTTGCCCGGTGAGACCTCCAGCACTGTCTGTGTCTCCCGCTCCTACACACACACACACACACACACACACACACACACACACAGAGTGCCTGGCCCTGGGCAGGGAAAGATGGATGGGACACAGCCCCTACCTAGGAGAAGCACAAGCTCTGGCTGGGAAATAACAACTCTGTGTTGTCAGAGCTGTAATTAAGTACAAGACGCAGTCTGAACACACATTTTTATATAATTAAATTATATCAACTCAATAGAAGGCTGTTTTCTCGGCAGGCAAAGAAATGACACACAGAGCCAGATTTCAGTCTTTGAGAGCGGTGGAGTGCAGGCAAGGCTGCTTAATTACTTTCTAAAGGACAAATTTGGTGAAGCCATGCTCACTGATCATTATCTTTATTATATGGCCCGTGCAGTCCCGGGGGAGTAGTCTCCGTGTTTCACACACGGGATGGTTCAGCATGACAAGGGACTTCATGCTACATGAAGTATCCTTACTCAGTTCTGTTCCTAAGGATTTTCAACTGTTGGCGACACCATAAGCGGGGCTACTATGCACAGGCATGCGATAGATGACACTCCTAACTCTACCAGCGCGTCCCTGGTGCCTCAATGGTTAAAAACCCACCTGCCAACGCAGGAGACTCAGGTTCAATCTCTGGAGTGCAAAGATCCCCTGGAGAAGGAAATGGCAACCCACTCCAGTATTCCTGCCTGGAGAATCCCATGGACAGAGGAGCCTGGTGGGCTATAGGCCACGGAGTCGCAAGAGTCAGACAGGACTTAGCACCTAAACAATGACAACAACAACTCTAAGCAACTGCTCAACTGGAACATATCTGTCTAAGAATGGTAAAAATTCTTGTTACACAAAATAATTTGGGGGGGGGCTGATTTAACAGTTCAATCCTTTTTTATGGCTAAAAATGTTGATATTGCCAAGAACTACTTCACTGGGTCAATTCCTCTGGCTGAATATAATTTGTGTTAAGCCTATGAAACCACCTCGTGTTGTTGTTCAGTCAACTGAGTCGTGTCTGACTCTTTCGCGACTCCATGGACTGTAGCCCACCAGGCTCCTCTGTCCGTGGGATTTTCCAGGCAAGAACACTGGAATGGGTTGCCATGCCTTCCTCATAACATATATATATATATATATATATATATACACACACACACACACACACACACATTATTTCAAGGATATGTAGAAGTGGCACCTACTTAACTTTGATTTAGCATATGCGTTACAGGTGAGGTGTTTTGACCAGTGCGTGTATATTTCACAAGCCCACAACAGCCATCAGGACACCCACCAGGTGCAGACTCTGCTGAGGAGCAAAAAAATACAAACACGACCACCGGCAGCCTCTGCCTGGAAAAGGGTGACAGTCTAACGGGAGATCTGAAAATAAATCACCGTGACAGGCCTCTGGGATCATGGTGATGACAGAGGTTTAGTGGCCACCAAGAAAGGACCCCCTCACCAGACTCAGGAGCTGGTGGTGGTGGCTGGGGAAGCACCTGGGAGTTGAGACACGCAGCCGCCTCTTGGGGCCTTGTGTGCCAGAAAGGTGGGGAGACCCTGAAGACTTTCCAACAGGAGGGAGTTTTCTGGCTCAGATCGATCTTTCAGAAGGAGTATTCTAACTCCACCTTAAGTGAGCTCACCTTCGCCATGCATTCTGGTGCCATCTATACACTGCAAGTGTGAAGTGTCAAAGTGTTACCCGCTCAGTCATGTCCAACTCTGTGCAACCCCATGGACGGGTAGCCCGCCAGGCTCCTCCATCCATGGGATTCTCCAGGCAAGAATACTGGAGTGGGTTGCCATTTCCTTCTCCAAGGGATCTTCCCGACCCAGGGATCAAGCCCACGTCTCCTGCATCACAAAGGTTCTGTACTACCTGAGCCACCAGGGAAGCCCCAATCTACATACTGATGGCTCTCAAACATCTCCTCTCCAGGACAGACATCTTCTGGCTCCGGTTTCTGCCTCCCACGAGCCAGTCAGCCCCTCGGCTTTAGGTCCCACAAGCCCCAGCTGAACCGTTGTCTGCCTGTCCGCCCTTCCAGCTCCTTCTAGCTTGGCCTGTGGTACTCACTTGGGCGGACATGTCAGGGGCCCGGGAGGCATCCTCAGTTCCTCCTCCTCCTGCCTGTAAAAGCCAAAGCCCAGGTGCGGCCAGCCCCCAAGCAGCCCTCTGGTGGGAATCGCCACCATTCTCCCCGGGTTCATGGGGAGCCCCCCTCTCGCCCTCAGCAGCCCCCCCAGCCCCTCCTCTGCACTGCGGGGAGAGGCAGTCTCCAAAACTCCCTGAAAATCTGACCATGTCACTCTATCGCCTCAAAATTCTCCACCACATTCTCTCTGCTCCCCAGAAATAAGACCAAACTCCTAACGTGGCCCAAAGGCCCCACAGGACACTCCCCGCCTCACTTCAACTCTGTCCCATTTCTCTTTCTCTCGGGGGAAGACTTTCAGTTTCCAAAAAGGTCCTTTCCCGCCCAGGGCTTCACACCCAGTCTAGAATGTTCTTTCCTGCCCTCTCCCCACCCCTGTGGGTGAATGGCTTCCACTCCCCAGGGAAAAGCTCACGCAGGCCTTTCTGGGTCCCATGCCCGGCCCCTCTCCTGAGCCTGCTTCTCAGCACCATCTATGTCCAGGGTCGTTAAACAACTGACCGAGAACACGATGCTGAGCGTCCAGCTCCTGAAGGGCAATGTGCGCTTCCTTTTAAAAGCCAGGGCCACGTGGATCCCTCGTGTGGCTGGAACCCTTAGACCTGCGTAGTGAGGAGCTCGGTGGGTACTCAAGCACGTGTTGAGTAAGAAAAAGGAGCTGAGACTGGAGGCGGAAAGGCTAGTTTGGGGCCGCTGCCCTTACAACACACCCCAGATGAGCACTGACCGGGGTCTGAGTAAAGCGGGGGCAGGAACGATGAGATCCGTGGGAGAGGAGAACTCTCCCGTGGAGATGGGAGGCCGGGGGAAAGACGCACGCAGGACACTGCCGAGGGAAAACTGATGCTTCTAGGGAGGACATGTTTTCAACATTTTTCATTGTCCTCGGCACATTGTAGGGACGCACTCAAAACTGCCTCCATCTGCCAAGTGAACTTAAAGGCCTCTCTCTCCATGAATACTCGTCTGATCGTCTCTATCCTCATTATCCTTAACTGTGAGCTGCCCATTGTCTGCGAAAGGTTCTTTGTGGGAATAATTTGCAGTCCAGGACAATGATGCCTTCCCCTCCAGAGGGCACAAAATGAAGGATACAGCCAGTGCTGGACCCCACCGCAAGGACGCGCCACGACTGAGACACCACCCCGAGAGCCTGGCTCCTCTGTTCTCCCTGCTCTGCAGGCAGCCAAGGTCTCCTGTGGAACTCCCCACCTGGGGCAGGCTCTGGCCTCAGCGATCCCAGCCTCTTGCATCATCCAAGGCTAATGGTCAAATCTGCGCCTTCACAGAGAGGATAGTTTATTAAAGACAGCGAGTTTAAATCTTTTCCAGAAAGCTGGCAGGATAAATATGCTACTGCATTTTAAGACACAACTAAGTACTCTTGTAAAAATGTAGCTTTCCCCACAAATAGTATTTTCCAATAAAGATAGGGCTTGAAAGGAAACAAAATTGAAAGTATGTCTACCTAATTCTTGATTGGAAAATAAATACTTTAAAGAATGAAAATCTTCTAAAGAGCTATTTATTTACAGGAAACCAAAGAGGGTACGTACCAGCTCCGGGTGGCATATAAGACAGCCCCCGTCCCACATGACATTGAAACAAACATGCAGCTGTCAGCAGAATATTAAACTTACGTATCAAACATCTAGTGAGAAAAACATGACGCTTTGGTGGGGAGAGTATATTGATAATACTTACATGCCATTTACAATTTGCAGCATACTTTTAAAAAAGTTTTCCATGTGTCTGGTGGCATTTAAAACATTTTGCTAATCCTAGAAATCCTCAATTAATAAGCTAGGATTTTAAAGATGAATAATTACAGTTTTCCTGAAAGAGACTTTTGTAAGTGGCACAAAATACCATTGGTTTTAAGTCCTTAGAGAAGCTGTTTTTGCTACTAAAAGCAAAGCTTTAATGTTCAATTTTCAATGCTACCGTAATTAAGTTTTTCACGCTTCTAGTTTTATAGCTCGAACAGACTTTGACAGTAGAAACAAAGATGTTATTTCTTTTTTATCCACTCTCCACTCAACTAAAATGTTTATTTTTTAAGAGACTATATGAGAAAGCTTATATTGTCTCAGAAATTAACAAGAACTGACTGATAGTTACTTTTAAGCCTGGTTTGGTGAACTTTCCATCAGAATGCCTGGGTTTGTTTATAATGTCATAAATGCTTGTGGTTTGGCTATAAAATAGATTCCCTGCCAGAATATCAAGTATACCAATTAAAAATTCTCACTTAGTATGGGTGCTTACTTGGCATTTTCCTGTAAAAACTATTTTCTTTGGATTTTGCTAAGAGACAAAATCTAACTCAGTCCTCAGCCACCACAGAAGAATACATGAGGTTTGAAAAGACTTCATTTTGTTCAGTTCAGAGTGATTTCTTCACACGAGTTCCTTGACCTTGTTTCAAACCCAACTATTTGCCAACATGAAAATTCTATCAGAATCAGAGTTAACAAAATCAAAGATGCCAAAATATTTCTAAGATTTTAAATAAAGTATTCTTAACTCCCTCAATATAAATGCTTAGAAATAAAAACAAGTTTTCATTTCATAATGAGAAAAATAAATGGCAGTAGCTGTGGCCATGAAATTAAAAGACGCTTAAAGCACTCCTCGGAAGAAAAGCTATGACCAACCTGCTGCTGCCGCTAAGTCGCTTCAGTCGTGTCCGATTCTGTGCGACCCCAAAGATGGCAGCCCATCAGGCTCCCCTGTCCCCGGGATTCTCCAGGCAAGAACACTGGAGTGGGTTGCCATTTCCTTCTCCAATGCATGAAAGTGAAAGTGAAAGTAAAGTCCCTCAGTCGTGTCTGACTCTTAGCGACCCCATGGATTGCAGCCCACCAGGCTCCCCCATCCCTGGGATTCTCCAGGCAAGAACACTGGAGTGGGTCGCCATTTCCTTCCAGGAGGAGGGTTCAGGATGGGGAACACGTGTATACCTGTGGCGGATCATGTTGATATATGGCAAAACCAATACAATATTGTAAAGTTAAAAAAAAAAAAAAAAAGAAAGTGAAAAGGGAAAGTGAAGTCACTCAGTCGTGTCTGATTCTTCGCAACCCCATGGACTGCAGCCCACCAGGCTCCTCCATCCATGAGATTCTCCAGGCAAGAGTACTGGAGTGGGTAGACAGCATATTAAAATGCAGAGATATCACTTTGCCAACAAAGGTCTGCAGAGTCAAAGCTATGGTTTTTCCAGCAGTCATGTATGGATGTGAGAGCTGGAACATAAAGAAGGCTGAGTGCTGAAGAATTGATGCTTTTCAATTGTGGTGTTGGAGAAGACTGTTGAGAGTGCCCTGGACTACAAGGAGATCAAACCAGTTAATCCTAAGGGAAATCAGTCCTGAATATTCATTGGCAGGACTGATGCTGAAGCTGAAGCTCCAACACTTTGGCCACATGATGCAAAGAGCTGACTCACTGGAAAAAAACTCTGATGCTAAGAAAGACTGAGAGCAGCAGAAGGGGATGACAGAAGATGAGATGGTTGGATGGCATCACTGACTCAGTGGACATGAATCTGAGCAAACTCTGGGAGATCGTGAAGGACAGGGAAACCCGGTGTGCTGCAGTCCCTGGGGTCACAAAGAGTCAGACTCAACTTAGCAAGTGAACAATGACAACGAAGTTCAAAAGATTACTGCAGTGGCTTCAGAATGTCACTGGGAGCAGGAGGGAGCAGGAAGGAGCAGGAGGGAGCAGGAAGGAGCAGGAGGGAGCAGGGACTTGACAGGCTGTGGTTATTAACAAGTAGCACCTGCAGGGGAAGTCCAGTTACATCAGAAGTGGGAGCTGAGCCATGTGTAGGCTGTAGAAAGGAACATGGGAAGATCTCTCACAGCACCTTTCCAGGCAAGACAGAAAAAAAAGCTATCAGCCAGAATCATAACCTTTAAGGCAATGACCAACTTCCATGTTGTTATAACACTGAAATATTTTATAAGTGTTGGGAGTATTTACAGCATTACGATACAGATTACAATTATGCTGTATTGCAGGAAATTACCCCTAAAATAAAAAAGGAAATTCCCCCTTAAAAAGAAAAGGGGAAAGTATGGGAAAAAAAGGGGGTTAGCCACAATACATGTAAAACAGACAAGAATTTTAGGTGAAAACCAATAAAAGGTAACAATGTGAAATGGCAAGCAAAAGAACTAATATGGTCTTGGGCTACATTATTAGAAGTATAGACTTTAGAACAAGGGAGGTGAAGTATCCAGCTCTACTCTGCTCTATTTAAAAACCGTGCTTGGAATACGCAGATATTCAGCTGTGTCAAATTTAAAGAGGCATATAAGTGAGTGAGTGAAAGTTGCTCAGTTGTGTCTGACTCTTTGCGACCCCTGGACTATACAGTCCATGGAATTCTCCAGGCCAGAATACTGGAGTGGGTAGCCTTTCCCTTCTCCAGGGGATCTTCCCAACCCAGGGATCGAACCCAGGTCTCCAGCATTGCAGGCGGATTCTTTACCAGCTGAGCCACAAGGGAAGCCCAGAGAGGCATACAGACAAAAGAAAAGAGGTATGGACTGGGCAACCAGGATAATGAAGGGTCTAAAACTGTGTCTTGTGAGGATTTCTTTTTTTAAAGGTAATGTTTAGCTGGAATCAGACCTGAGAAGGAGCTATCATGACTGTCTTCAAACATGGGATGACCTAGTACATAGAGAAGAGATTAAAGCTATTTCCTATGGACCCAAGGAGCAGAACTTGGGCCAAATTTTGACTGCTTTTAGCAACTGACGGTCTGAATCACACAAAGAAGGAATGGACTGCATGCAGAGATAGTGAGTTTCCCGTTCTTTGGAACTGCTCAACCATGGGTTGAATAACCTCTGGAACAGAGATCTCAAGCCCTGGAGGGCTGGGTGAATGGAATCAGGGGATGACATGACAGGCAAGGAGGACCAGAGACACTACCCTCTCCCCGAGTTCAGCGGGGGATGCTCCCCGTGGTTTATCTGCCTGACATTTGGGTTCCTGGGTGAGCTGTACTTTGACGAAACATTCAGAGGCTTAAGAAAGTAAATCATGAGATGAGATCACCCTTAAGTCCCCTGAAACTCTGAAATTCTTGTAACCTACAGCAACTAAGCCAACGTGTACACTGACTTCTTTTGAAGAACTGTGATTGATGGAAGAATCCAAAGTGACTCACAGAAATGAAATAGCAACAGTATGTTCTTCCCACCCACTTCCTTCCCTCTTTCATCCAGTTTCTTGACTCCCCAGTCTCATACCAACAAGGTATAATAAAAAGAGCTTGATGTTTCAGTTCAGTTCAGTCGCTCAATCCATGTCCAACTCTTTGCGACCCCATGGATTGCACAGGCATCCCCTGTCCATCACCAACTCCCAGAGCTTGCTAAAACTCATGTCCATTGAGTCAGTGATGCCATCCAACCGTTTCATCCTCTGTTGTCCCCTTCTCCTCCCACCTTCAATCTTTCCCAGCATCAGAGTTTTCCAAGGAGTCAGTTCTTCGCATCAGGTGGCCAAAGTATTGGAGTTTCAGCTTCAACATCAATCCTTCCAGTGAATATTCAGGACTGATTTCCTTTAGGATGGACTGCTTGATGTTTAGATTTCAAAAAATTCAGACTAGTTCCTCAAAAATGTTAAACCAGAGCTACCATACGCCTCAGCAAATCTATTCCTAGGTAAGTGTGAAAGTGCGTTAGTCACTCAGTCACGTGCAGCTCTTTTCGACCCCATGGACTCGAGCCTGCCAGGCTTATCTGTTCATGGAACTCTCCAGAGAAGAATACTCAAGTTGGTTGCCATACCCTTTTCCAGAGAATCTTCCCGACCCAGGGATTGAACCTAGGTCTCATGCACTGAAGGCAGATTCTTTACCATCTGAGCCACCAGGGAAGCCCTACTTCTAGGCATCAACCAAACAGAAATGAAAACATATGTTTACACAAAAACCTGGATATGAATGTTCCTAATAGTATTATTGATGGCAGTCAAAAAGTAGAAACAACCCAAATGCCTATCTACTGGTGAACAGAGACATAAAGCAGGGTTCTTCCTGTGGTCATGTATGGATGTGAGAGTTGGACTGTGAAGAAGGCTGAGCGCCGAAGAATTGATGCTTTTGAACTGTGGTGTTGGAGAAGACTCTTGAGAGTCCCTTGGACTGCAAGGAGATCCAACCAATCCATTCTGAAGGAGATCAGCCCTGGGATTTCTTTGGAAGGAATGATGCTAAAGCTGAAACTCCAGTACTTTGGCCACCTCGTGCGAAGAGTCGACTCATTGGAAAAGACTTTGATGCTGGGAGGGATTGGGGGCAAGAGGAGAAGGGGACGACAGAGGATGAGATGGCTGGATGGCATCACTGACTTGATGGACGTGAGTCCGGGTGAACTCCGGGAGTTGGTAATGGACAGGCAGGCCTGGCGTGCTGCGATTCATGGGGTCGCAAAGAGTCGGAGACGACTGAGCGACTGAACTGAACTGAACCCATATAACAGAATATTATTTGGCCATAAAAAGAATGAAGTACTGACACATGCTACAACATGGGTGAACCTTAAATCATTGTGCTAAGTGAAAACAGCCAGATAAAAGGCCACACGTATGATTCCATTTATACTGAATATTCAGAATCCAGAGGGACAGAAAGATAGGTTGGTGTTGCCAAAGGGCCAGGGCAGTGGGGAATACAACCTAGTGGGTGCTGGGGTTTCTTGGGTGGTGATGAAAATGTTCTAAAATTAGACAATGTTGATGCACGCACAATTCTGTGAATGTCCTAAAAGCCACTTAACTGTATACTTTAAAAAGACAGAATTTTTATAGAATGTGAATTCTCTCTCTCAATAGCTGTTATTAAAACAAACCAAAAGAATTCATACCGGTATCCAAGCCTTACTAGTTGTGTGGCCTTATAAAGTTAGAAAAATCTCTTTGAGCCTCAGTTTCCTCCTATGCAAAAGGAAGGGTTTGAAGAAAAAATGGAGTAAAAGGTGGCAAGTATTTCCCAAACAGGAAATTGGCTTATAAATGACGGCTTTAGTCCACTTTCCAACTATGGTCGTTTTTTCTTAGGCGGACAGAAGGTTGTGATTTCTAGCTCACTTTACAGAGTCCTAAACAGTTTCGGAGAGAAAAACACTGCACACATTTCCTACTGAAGTGAGACAGCCAGTATCTAAAAGGAGCATGGATAGTCTTTTCATGAGGCTAGATACCGCCTATGTTGACATTTAATATCCATTACAAATTAAGTACGAGAGACAGTAAGGGAAAAAATACAGGGGAAACTAGAGACTTCACTCATTAGAACAACGTTTTCTCTTCCTTCCTTTTCACGTTTATTACTAACCTCTATCTTGATCGCACCAGGAAGACGTTACCTGTGGCAGTCATCCAAACAGCAAGTATGGGAGGTATTTTCTGAAGCTAACAAACAGCTATGACTTTTTGGTTCCCGTCACTGTTGAAAGCATGCAGTCTGCTCAACATGTGAACACGGATGGGTTCATCTCTGCGTGGTGTAGTCCTGCCATTGTCATGGAAATCTCTAATTCAAAAAGAATTTTTTTTCACTGTAGCCAATAAAATACCCAAATGTTTAATTTAATGCTTGGTGAAATGGTGCTCCTGTGATCCACTGCTTTCATTGAATCATCATAGTCATTAATTGGGTTGTACTCATTTATATTTTCACTTAGCAAAGGCCTCTTAAAATGAATAATTTCTCATCCAAACATCTGGTGCCTAAAACATCACCAGTGTGACACTCACTTCTACCTCAGAGACCATTCTTGCTTTAAACTTTATTCATAAGGTAACCGGAAAAAAAAAAAAGCACAGAGCTAAGAGCTTTGTAAAGAAAAGTAATTTAACTGTTACGATTCAGTTGTATTTTGAATTGCTCTTATTGCTTGTTTCTAAGCTATTTTAAAGTCATTGTTTTCCTATGGGGACATGGGTAGGGAATGGATGGATGGCAAGTTTGGGATTAGCAGATGTAAACTATTACATACAGGGTGGATAAACAACAAAAGTTTCACTGTGTAGCACAGGGAATCATATTCAGTATCTTCAGAAAAACCATAAAGGAAAAGAATATAAAAAAAGAATAGATATATGTGTATAACTGAGCCATTTTGCTGTACAGCAGAATTTAACACATTGTAAATCAACTATGCTTCAATAATAAAGTCATTTTTCTTTAAACTGTTAGCTATACAATATAAAATCTGGTTTTTACTTTCTTCTAGACACTTACCAGTAAAATTCCTTACCAATATTTCTGACACACAATAAGAAAAGGCAGAAATCCAGAATGTTCATGAATAGATGCCCAACTTTATGACTGAACTGCTATTTAGAAGCAACATGACCAGCCCCTAAACAACTGCTCAAATATCTACTTAATGTTGTGGAGGATAAAACCGTTTCCATGACTCTCAACTACATATAAGAAATTCCAATGGCCAGAAGGGCACCAAATACATTCTATCCTCCTTCAGCTCTGAAACTCTTGTTAAATTTGGAGAGCAAAAACTTTCATCCTTTCTGCTGAAGAGGCCATTACAAGTTAATGAAGGCTCACATGTGATTAACATGAAAATTACAAGCTGCCAAAACTATAAGACTATATACTCTCCCATGAAAAAGATGATAAATTTCGCCAGAGGTTAAAGGATGAATCAACCCGGTGATCTTAATTGCCAAGGCTAATACCTCCTATTTGCAAACAGGTGTCGAATAACTAGAGATATTCGCCTAAATCACAAATACAACTGCAAAATAAATTGCTCAAGCCGTCAAAGCGTCTAGAATTCCAAATGATTCCACCTGTACTAGAGGCACATTCTAGAAAATACACGATTTTTTTTTCTTTAACAAGTTTCTGAGATCCTCTAATAAAGCAATAAATCCAACATATAAAAATTGTATGGTTAACTTTTGTGCGTGAATGGTTCTGATAAACCATGCAGTCTGCTGTGACTATCTTTTTCAACCCTACTAGTGAAACTAACATCTTTGAAACGTTAAGATTTTATATAATTTTTAAAGATGCCATATTGATAGCTATTACTATTTCCTCCCTGTAAATAAACAAACAAACAAAAAACCCCAAAAGTATCACCCCGTAAACAGTCGAAACACTTTGAAGCCCGGTTCACTCTGCCTGTCCATTTAAACAGCTCTAGATTGCATGAAAGTGTTGATGGTTTCATCAAAGTAGAACGGAATGGATCTGAGTCCATGCGCAGCAACCACTGCACACATCATCGAAGGAGCGTTTTGTTATTAAGTGATGTGTTTTCCGAGTTCTTCTTCCAGACATTTCCAAACAGATGTGAGTTTGGAAGCAGAAAGCAACACGTCCCCGCGGAGCCCCGGGACTCCCGGGCCTCCCCACGCGCTGCCCGGCCGGTGCGCTCGCGCGGGTCTCTCCGGGACCGGCCGCTCCCTGAGCGCACTGGCCGGAGCCCGGAGCGGGAGCCGGGAGCAGCGAGCCGCGCCGGGGCGGGGGCAGGGGCGGGGGAGCAGCGAGGCCCGGGCGGCCCGGGGGCTCGGCAGCCCAGCACAATGCGCCCGCGGCGGCGGGAACCGCGCGCCCCTCCGCAGCAACTTTGCGCGGCCTCCCCGGCCGCCCCGGCCTCGCCCCTCGGCCCGCTCCGCGCCGCGGCCCCCCGGCCCGCCCCGGCCGCCGCCCCTCCTCACCGTTGCAGAACTGGAGCAGCGAGGACGTGTCGTACAGGCTGCTGTAGCTCGAGAAGCCGTCCTCCATGCTGAGGCCGCCGGGCAGTGCCCGCTCCCTCGGCCCGGCCACGCCGCCGCCCGATCACCCCCACACTGAGCCGCGCCGAGCCGCGGCCGGCGCTGGCGCTGGGGCCGGCCCTGCCGTGGCGGCGGCCGCCGCCGGTTACCATGGCAACCCCGGGCCCGCCGCCGCGGCCGCGCGAGCCGGGCGCCCGCTCCGCCCGCCAGGGGGCGGCCTCGGCGGGGGGACGTGGCCGGGCGGGGCCGGGGCGGGGCTGGGGCGCCGGGGAGCCGAGGGCGGTGCGCGGCCGGGGCGGGGGGTGCCGCGGCCGGGCCCCGCCTCCCGGCGCGGCCGCCGGCTCCGGGGTTGGGCAGGGGGCGCGCTGGGACAAAGGCGAAGCGGCGGCGGTGGGGGCGCGGGAGGGGGCGCGTGGGGAGCTGGGGAGTCGCACCCCACCCCACCCCCTGCCCCGGCCGGGACAACCCCTCCTGCGGTCCCGGCGCCCGCGCTCCCCGCAGGCGGCTCCAGGACCAAACATGGACAACTCGCGGGCCCATCTCGGCCGGGTGTCCACGTCGGAGCAGCTCCACTTTTGGCCACGTCCTGCCAGGCGCGCCCCTCTCTCCGCGCGTTCTTCCGCCGCGGCCAGGCCCTGCCTCGAGTGAGAATCGGCGCCGGGCTGATGACTCGGCTCCAACCGGTGCGGCTTCCCACGTCCAAAAGGGGCCCTCCAGATGTCAGGCTGGAAAGGCCGGGGTCTTTAAGGCGAGCTAAAACATCTCCCGGGGTCCCTCCCACCCCTGATCAGCCCCTGGGGTGGCGGGGAGATTTGTCACATGATACACTTGTTAACTTGTTACAGGACCCATGGAAATCTCTACTTACTCTATCTCAGAGAGACAGGGAGTCGGGACAAAGTACCACAGAAAGAAAGAAACGCACAAATCCACGGGGTTGTAATGTTTCCAGTTCCTGCGCATATGTGCCAGTCACTGACCGTGGACTGAAGTGAAGATGCTCGCACGTGACAAGTGAGAGAGAGTGTGAGTTTGACAATCCTCTGACTTAGTCCGGGAGTTGGCGATGGACAGGGAGGCCTGGCGTGCTGCAATTCATGGGGTCGCAAAGAGTCGGACACGACTGAGAGACTGAACTGGACTGAACTGAACTGACTTTGTCCAGACGGTGTAACATTTTTGCTCCTGGTTACACAGTAGCTACAATTCACTTACGTGTTCAATTTTTACTGGTTTCCGGTTGTAGGTATTAGCTCCTGTGCTGTGCTTGATCTCTCAATCGTGTCCGACTCTTTGTGACCCCACGGACTGTAGGCCCGCAGACTCTTCTGTCCATGGGCTTCTCCAGGCAAGAATACTGGAGTGGGCTGTCATGCCCTCCTCCAGGGGAATCTTCCCAACTCAGGGATTGAACCCAGCTCTTGCGCATTGCAGGAGGATTCTTTACTCTCTGAGACTCCAGAGAAGCTCAAGGTTGAACACAAGTAGGTGAAATGAGAACTGAGTAAAAAGTTACTATTAGGAAAACCTGGGGGCCTGGCTGGGGTTCAGAGGTGGATGGGGACCTCTCTTTGCAAAAGCAGAGGGCAGGGGCAGGGATGGGACCCTGCTGCTCTGTGCCTGGCACATGGGTTAGCAGGACTAGCATTAGATGCTGTGGACAGACGGGAAAGGCTGAACCCCATCCTGGTCAAGGAGACCAGGAACAGAAGCCCACAGGGATTGTTAAGAGGAAAAGTACACTGGGATGGGGATGGAATGAGGTGGGGTGGTGGCATGACCCTCAAGGGCCACAGGTGCTGTGGGTCTAACTGTGACCTGGGGTTGGAAGGACAGGGTTAATGACTGTGGAGGAAGCAAGCAGCAGGGGCTGCTGATAGGCCCTAGGGCTGACCTGCTGTGAGCGGACAGTCTGTATTCAGACAGTGGGGAAATGAGAGTGGCCTGAGCTAAGAGAGAGCCAGCAGAGCGGCCTGAGCCAGACCTGGCAGGAGACAGAGGGAGGCAGGAGGCTTGCACGCCAGCAGGTGGCTGACACCAGCAGTGTTGGAGATGAGCCTGAGTGCTGAAGCTGCAACTCCAATACTTTGGCCACCTGATGCGAAGAGCTGACTCATTGGAAAAGACCCTGATGCTGGGAAAGATTGAAGGCAGGAGGAGAAGGGGACGACAGAGGATGAGATGGCTGGATGGCATCACTGACTCGATGGACATGAGTGTGAGCAACCCTGGGAGTTGGTGATGTACAGGGAGGCCTGGCCTGCTGCAGTCCGTGGGGTCACAAAGAGTTGGACACGACTGAGCGACTGAACTGAACTGAACTGAGTGTGAATAAGACCACAAGGGCCAGGGCCTGGAGCTAGAGCACCCCAGGGTGTCTGCAGCTCTCTGGAAAGGAGCACTCAGGGCCCGGACAGTCAGAGGGAAGAAAGAAGCTGAGGGATGGGCCGGAGGGAACCTGCTCTAGGACGATGCAGCTGGAGAGGCAGGAAGGCCAAGCACGGGAGGACAGCAGACCTCCCACTAGAAATGCCCTGTAGCAACTGGGGATGCAGACCAGCTGGCCAGTGAAAGAATGAGAAGTGGGAATTGTCTGCAAAGAGGCTGTGGCAGGAATACTCTAAAGGAGAGGATGGAGGGTGGGAAGGGAGCTGGACAGAGCCTGGGAAAGGGAGGAGAGAAGGAAATTCCGAAGGAGCTGAGAGCCAGGACATCAGCCTAGTGGGCTGTCTCATTAAGCAAAGAGCACAGAAAGTTGCACAGAGGTGGGCCTTTCCACAAGGTTCTCTGCTGGACAAGTCAAGGGGGATGAGCCCAGGCAAAGGGCTTCGATCTGGGGGTAGAGGGTCCCCAGGTGACTTGGAGCATCTTGGTGAAGCAGTGGGGACCGGAGCCGAGCTGCTAGACATCAAAAGGAGAGCACATAGAGACTCCCCTGGTGGCTCAGTGATACAGACTCCACATATCCACTGCAGGGGGCATGGCTTTGATCCCTGGTTGAGGAATGGAGATCCTGCAAGGTACATAGTACAGTCAAAAAATAAAAGGGCTAAAATTTAAAGAGAGAAAAGATGATCAATATTGCCTTTAATTTTCCACTTCAGACAATGCGAAATATGTAAATTCTTTTGATCAGTGTAAATCATTAAGAATGCTCAAAAAAAGAAAAGGAGAATCCTCGTAGATGTACGTTTCAGAACTTTGACAGAGAAAAGACATAGAGGCCAAATACAGAGGGCAGAGGTGGCAGAAGAGTTACATGAAGCCTCTACCCTGACCCAGTACGGCCGGACCCTATGCATCCCAAAGGCAGGTGCTGGGGCTTTTTTGAATTTATTTTTTAATTGGAGGAAAATTGCTTGACAATTGTGTTGGCTTCTGCCATACAGCAATGCAAATCAGTCATAACTTTATATATTGCCTCCCTCCTGGAGAGGGGCTTTTGAAGGCTGGGGCTTTTGAAGGCTGGAACTTAACACAGGTGCACATTTGAACTTGGCGCTTCTGTTTTCTCTTTTCCCATCTTTCTCCCCTTCCAGTCTGACCTTTATACTTTTGCTTCTCCACTTTGAGATTTTATACTTTCGGATACTTTGGATAATTAGTGTTTAGAAACTAATGTGTGGCATTCTCTGGAAAGGAAGGAATAATCATGAATAAATAATTAAAAGATGATTCTCTTTAAGATGGTTAGCATTCCTGATTTATAATGTGAAAGATATGATATCCGGTGGCCCCAAAGCAGAAAGGTTGGGGAGTAAAGAAAATTCAGAAGTGGAACAGGGGAAAAATTGAGCTGGAGATTTTCTTAGAGGATTTTACTTCCGATGGAACAAAATGACAAATAACAAGAACACAGCCCACTGCTCTGAGATGATGAAGATCATTTATTACCCTCTTAACCTAGAGTATTCAACTGCTATGGTTTTCCCCTCAATGGTAAAAGCTTACTCTAACAAAAGCTAATTTTAGTATAATCACAAGGACATGCATGTTCAGTCAACTAAGTATAATCTACACAGCATTTTTTAAAGATCTGTGGAGGAAAAAAAAAAGAGAAAGTTCAAGAAAAAAATCTCTGAAAACTTAATTAATAATGTGAGATTTTGCGCCCAAACATCTTAACAGACTGTTATTCCACATCATTTTGAGATAGTTTATGGCCCGAGTCCAAAACATATTGTTGTTGTAATAAATGATGTATGCTATCTAGGACAATATAACCATAGCATTCCATGACATTAATAGCAGCATTGGTACAACATGTGAAAAAAGAAAGAAAAATGGGAGCTCTGTAGCCTTTATTCATGGAAAAGTAATAAAGAAAAATTACCCCAAAATGGAGAGCCTGTGCATCTATACTTTAATTCATCATTCCTCCAAAAATAGTTCTACAGTTCTAGACACCATGCTTGGGGTTGGGGATATAGCACCAAAAAACACAGTGCGTTCTAAACTGCAAGTGTTATGAAGTTAAAGTCACATCAGCACTTTGAAACAGAATTAACTATAATTAAAATAAAAGAAAAGAGAAGCAGAAAATTCCATTCTGGGTGTATACCCAAAGAAATTGAAAGCAGGGTCTCAAACAGATGTCTGTACACCCATGTTTACAGAAGCATCATTCACAATGGCCAAAACGGGGAAGCACCCCATTGTCCATGGATCAAGGAAGAGATAAAATGTGGTCTATCCATACAATGGAATATGATGTACTCGAGAAAGAAAGGAAACTCTGACACATGCTACCACACAGATGAATCTCAAGGACATTATGCTGAGTCAAATAAGCCAGTCACAAAAAGACAAACGCTGGATGATTCTACTTACATGAGGTCCCTGCATGTGTGAGTGCTAAGTCGCTTCAGTCGTGTCCGACTCTTTGTGACCCTATGACCTGCAGCCTGCCAGGCTCCTCTGTGCATGGGATTCTCCAGGCAAAAATCCTAGAGTGGGTTGCCATGCGCCCCTCCAGGGGACCTTCCTGACCCAGGGATCAAACCCACATCTCCTGTGTCTACTGCATTGGCAGGCAGGTTCTTTATCACTAACACCATCTGGGAAGCCCTATATGAGGTCTCCTGCTGCTGCTGCTGCTGCTAAGTCGCTTCAGTCGTGTCCGACTCTCTGCAACCCATAGACGGCAGCCCACCAGGCTTCCCCGTCCCTGGGATTCTCCAGGCAAGAACCCTGGAGTGGGTTGCCATTTCCTTCTCCAATGCATGAAAGTGAAAAGTGAAAAGTGAAAGTGAAGTCGCTCAGTCGTGTCCGACTCTAGTGACCCCATGGACTGCAGCCTACCAGGCTCCTCCGTCCATGGGATTTTCTAGGCAAAAGTACAGGAGTGGGGTGCCATTGTCCCCAGAGGAGTCAAATTCATGGAGCCCGAAAGTATCAAAATACTGGTGCGCAGGGGACTGGGGGAGGGGAGTTGGTGTTTAATGGAAACAGAGTTTCCATTTGAGATAATGACAAAGTTCAGGAGATGGCTGGTGGTGATGGCTGTCCAACAGGGCGAATGTACTTAATGCCACCAGACTGTGGACTTCAAAATGCTTAAAACGGCAAATTTTATGTGGTGTATATTTTACTATGAGAAAAAAAATAAACAAAATGGGAAATATCAGGGTGCCCTGAACATAGTAATAACAAGCGTTTTCCCCTCAAGCGTTGATCTTTACCTGAACTGTCTGTATGTGTGCTGAGCTGGGAGGTAAAGGGTATCTCTCCCTGTAGGTGACATAGAATACTCATACAAATAAATACGTCAGTGCAAAATGTGGTGAATGTGATGAAACAAACCAGAAGGAGGGGTTTCACATGACTCTGGAGGGTCTGAACTAGACTAAAGAGTGAACGGAGACACAGCAACAGTGGGCAGAGAGCCAGTGGGTGCTGCCTCAGGTAAGTAAGGCTCCTCTGGGGCGCTGGACAGGAGTTGGGGCGGCCTGTACACACGGGACTTTGGGTTTTAGTCTAAGAGCAAAGAGAAGTTGCCTTTTAGTTAGTGGTTTGGGTTGAATTGTGCCCTTCATCCCCTTTCTGAGCCAAGTCCCTGTTGGTTCAGATGGTAAAGTGTCTGCCTGCAATATGGGAGACCCAGGTTCAGTCCCTGGGCTGGGAAGATCCCCTGGAGAAGGCAATGGCAACCCACTCCAGTACCCTTGCCTGGAAAATCCCATGGGCAGAGGAGCCTGATAGGCTACAGTCCACGGGGTCACAAAGAGTCGGACACGACTGAACGACTTCACTTCCACTTTCCCCCTTCATATGTTGAAATACTAACTGCTGGTGCTTCAGAACGTGACCTTTTTCGGAGACATGGTCTTACAGAGGCAATCGAGTTAAAACGAGCTCAGGTGGGCCCTGATCCAATAGGACTGGTGTCCTTGTAAGAAGAGGAAGTTAGGACACAGACGCACACACAGGAAAGATGGGGTGAAGCAGACGCAGGGAGGAGACGGCTGTCTCCAAGCTAAGGAGAGAGGCTTGGAGTCCATCCTTCCTTCCCAGCCCTGCCCACACCTTGACTTTGGTCTTCTGGCCTCCGGAAGTGTGAAACCGTGAACTTCTGTTTCTTAAGCCTCCTGGGTATTCCAAAGATTCAGAAAGCCATTCACCACTGATACTAAATTATAACAGATAAATATACTTTCTTATAATAAGACTGTTACTCCATAAAATGAGAGCTAATCACAGATTCCTAACATCGATAAAGAATATTAAACTCCGTGGTCCCCAACCTGCCTGCTGACACTGCAGTACTTTTCTGCAACATCCCTGACAAATGGCCGCTCGGGCCATTTCAGAGTTTACGAGCTTGAATTATTAAAAAGGTGGTTGGTTATTTTTATTCCAAACCATCTTTTCCAAAGTGTCCTGCATCGATCCCACTTCTGCCCCGTCCATTTCATCTCCCCTTGTCCTGAGGCTTCTGTCTGTGCTAACACCGTGTGGCCAGGTTTCCTCACTTCTGCTTACTCCAGGGTTAACTTGCCCAAAGAGGGGTTAGCGATGTCGTTTCATTCTCTGATGCCTGCCCCATGAAGCACACACGTCCCCGCGTGGACTTCCAGTCTGTCGGTGCTCCTGCCGCAAATGCTGTCTTTGGCATCTGACACGTGGCTGCCACACCATGCACTGGGCAGCCTCTACCCCTGACTCTCACTCATGCCCTGCACTTGAGTGCTCTGGACCTCTGCCCATGCTGTTCCCTAGTCCCTGCCTGCCTGCTGGCAGAGAAGCTGCCCCATCTGGGAGGCCATCGTGGGCCTGCTACACCCCCACCACGTCTCCTGGAACCTGATTGCATCCCTTACGTCAATCCACCTTGTCTTTGAGGAACTTGGGAGTGTGTGTGTGTGTGTGTGCATGCGTGTGCGTTCACGTCTCCCAGGAGATTACATGCCTCTGATGCCCATCATGCTTGACACAAGACAAAACGTACTTGGCAGTCGTAAATGCTGAGTGAATGAATGAAGGAATCAATGAACCCTCGAGACAAAATCAGTTTTCTGTTACACACGCTAGACTTGCACATGCTTTGAAGGGAGCGCTCATCTACTCCAGGGTCAAGTTCTCCATTTCTTCCCTGTCCACCATGTGACACAGTTTCTAGACCCCTTGTGCGTGTAGATATCCACACCACCTAACTGGACTCCCTTCTCCTGAATCCTTGTACCCAGACCTGGGTACAGTAACCTCAGAGGACTGACCCGAGTGGCCTTTCCCTTATATAACTTGGATATTATGATTCTATTGAAACAGCTGAAGTTTGTATTGATTTGCTTATTTTTTTTAGCCAGGCTATATGCTGTTGGTTCATATTGAACTTCTGTTCAATATAAACCTATCAGTTCAGTTCAGTTCAGTTCAGTCGCTCAGTCGTGTCCGACTCTGCCAGTCTTCGTCAAATGGAATTACTGTTGGGTCTTCTCCAACCTTTACTGAGTTAATTGACATTTTTAAATCTAAAGACGAGATTTATCTTTACCCCTGTAAAATGTCATTTTATTGGTTTCAAGCCATCCTTTTAACCAACCAAAATCTTTTAAACTCTTCTATCTGGCATCTAACACATCAGCATTGGGACAGCAGTGAACGTGCATGGCAAACACATTAAAGTCTCCTTCATCTTCATAATCGATAAACGCATTAGCAGCGCATGGCAGGGGCAGGGCTGGCCGGAGTGAAGCTCTTATGTCAGCCACATCTCACCAGGTGTATCTCCACCGATCTGTTTATTATAAATATTCTGAATGTGTTTGTCCAACCAAATATCGTCACCTAAATATTTGTTCACCCAGCCTATTTTCCCCCATATCATCCTCGGGATTTTGGGAAGGCTCTTTACCGATGCTTTGCACATCCAGCCTGGTAACCCTATGAAAAGAGGGAATGGGTTTGGTTTGCCTCTTCGCAATAACATTTCCTTCCAAGTGAGTTCACACCAGCTTCTCAAAAATCTGTTAAAATTATTGCTCGGAACCCATATTAATATAAAATTTATCATCTCTGTTTTCAAGAACCCAACTTATTCTGCTTTGGGGAAAATCATGACATTTTTCCCTTCCCAGTTTTCTGTGACTCCCATCTGGCCAAATTTGAGACCTTTTGTGGAGACCTGGAGAAGGGATTAGCAGTCACTAAGCTTCCCCACCCTCTATCCCTCACCTATCTTGGACCCTTGACAATTTCTCCTAAGGGACTTAAAAAAAAAAACTTTTCCCAGTTTTCAAATTACTCTCCTTATTGGAGAAAAAGAAACCTGCAAAGTCCAAGATGTGCAGACTGGATTTCAGAGTCCTTCAAGGCCCCCATTCCTCAGTCAATTCATTCTTTAAAAGTATATAGAAAAGAAGAAAGGGAAAGTCGCTTAGTCATGTCCGACTCTTTGTGACCCCATGGACTATACAGTCCTTGGAATTCTCCAGGCCAGAATACTGGAGTGGGTAGCCTTTCCCTTCTCCAGGGGATCTTCCCAACCTAGGGATCGAATCTGAGTCTCCTGCGTTGCAGGCAGATTCTTTACCAGCTGAGCCACAAGGGAAGCCCAAGAATAATGTGTATTTATTTTGGCCACACTTTACTACCTGTGAGATCTTAGTTCCCTTACCAGAGATCAAACGCAGGCCTTCAGCAGTGGAAACGTGGAGTCCTAACCACTGGATGACCAGGGAAGTCCTTCATTCTGCTTTTCTTTCCCCAAACACCCTGCAGGGGTTGGCCCCTGGGCTTCACTTGCGTGGCCTCCTGGAAATGTCCTTCCGCTCAGCCTCTGAGCTCGTACACTGTCCCCCACCCCTCTGTCCGGCCGGAGTCCCTGCCTCCTCCATTGCTAACGGCTGTCAGGACCTTTCATCTGGGCTAAACCAGCCTCCTTTTTGAAGTTCTGTAGAAACTGGGCACCCTGGGGACAGGGCTATGGCTCTTCACTCTGTTTTTATGCCTCCTCCTCCAGCAACAATGGCACCCCACTCCAGTCCTCTTGCCTGGAAAATCCCATGGACGGAGGAGCCTGATGGGCTGCAGTCCATGGGGTCGCTAAGGGTCAGATATGACTGAGCGACTTCACTTTCACACATTGGAGAAGGAAATGGCAACCCACTCCAGTGTTCTTGCCTGGAGAATCCCAGGGACGGGGAGCCTGGTGGGCTGCCGTCTATGGGGTCGCACAGAGTCGGACACGACTGACGTGACTTAGCAGCAGCAGCAGCAGCCTCCAGCAACCAACACGAGTTTTCCTAGTTCTCTCCCCGGCTTCAGCCCTGGCTGGAAGCCTTACAAAGGCACGATCTCCGTAGCCCGTGAACCCAGCTCCCTGACCACCTATGCACAGACTGTCCCAGACAGACTGGTGAGTGAGTGGTGCCCGACAGACCACGCTGTGTAAAAACACACAGGCTCGTCAGCATTGTCATCCTGTCACAGAAATGTTGCCGCAAAGCCAGAACTTCTGAGCCTTTCACAGATAATGGCTCACCATCCAAACAGATATGAAAACTCCTTGTTATCTCAGAAACCTAGGGGGGTTTTCCCTCAGCAGGTTATTTACTCCAAAATGTTCTTAATGATTTACATTGATCAGAAGAATGTACGTATTTTGAAATCTCTGAAGTGGAAAATGAAAAGCAATGTTGGTTGGTTTTTCTCTTTTAAAAATTGTAGTGCTCTTATTTTAATTATTTATCAGAGTACAGTTGCTGTACTGTATTGTGGAAGTTTCTGTTGCACAGTGAGGTGAATTAGCTCTATGTATATAAATGTGCCCTCCCTCTTGGACCGCCTTCCAACCCCCTGCCTTTTATTTTTTGGCCTAGCCACACGGCATGCAGTATCTTATTAGCTCCCCACCCGGGGACTGAACACAGGCGCCTGGCAGTGGAAGCACAGAGTCCCATCCATTGGACCCCCAAGGACCTTCCGGTTTTCTCTTTTTCTAAATGACATTCCATTCGGGAAACTCAGTGTTCAAATCGTCTCTTATCTATAGTGTAATGCAAGTACCGCTGTGGATGGCAAACGAAATTTCCTTTGAGGCATCTCCACTGAACAATGTCATTTTCAGGAATTTTTTCATTTGCTCCATCATGCTGCCTGTGAGGTTTCATGGCAGTTCTTGGCATAGAGCTGATTAACCACAGAGTAAATAGTCTAATGTTGGAATATTAGAATCACTCATTTCAGGGTGCTGGGGCAGCCGGGTTTATGCTTACGTCCTGGGTCTTCGTCAATAGTCAGTCCCCCTTTGACTCTGAATTATTTTAGTTGGGATGGCAGATTATATTGCCATCCTAGCTAACACGGAAAGATGTAGACTCTATCCATTTAATGCACTGAAAAAAATTATGGAGGTTCGTACAGTTATATTTACTATGCCATCCTAAGCTGCCTCACAGCGTCAAAACTGCAAGAATTAAAGAGAACTTGCCAGAAATCTGAATCATTTATTAGGAAAGTCAAGTAAAAGCTCCTCTTCTGAGGTTTGCCCGGTGTCTTCTCATCACCCCCATTATGGCCTTTTTCATCCTGGTGGCCGAGATACATAATGTTTATTTGCAATTAACAAAGAGTCCTGGAATCCTTGCTAATTTATTTGCCTATGGTCTGCAGACTCTAATTATCCCACTGATTAAGGCAATGGTTTAAAGGGTCTTCTGAGCAGAGATCACTGGTAAGACGTTGTTCCATCACCCCCAGTTATGGGCTTGCTCATTGCACTCATTTTTTAAAAAAGAATGAAGTGTGAGTTGACTTACAGTGTTGTGCTTCTGGTGTACAGCAAAGTGACTCAGTGTGTGTGTGTGTGTGTGTGTGTGTGTGTGTGTGTATTTATCGTTTAGTTGTTAAGTCGTGTCCAACTCTTGTGATCCCATAGACTATAGCCCGCCAGGTTCCTCTGTCCATGGAATTGTCCAGGCAAGAATACTGGCGTGAGTAGCCACTCCCTTCTCCAGGGAATCTTCCCGAGCCAGGAATCAAACTCGCGTCTCCTGCCTTGGCAGGCATATGTTCTTTAGCATCGAGCCACCTGCGAAGCCCTATGGTTTATTACAAGATATTTAATATCGTCCCTTGTGTGTTCTGATCACAGGTGTTTGCCTGGTGCTGACTCTTGGCTCACTCATTTGCACATGCTGAGTGCCTGCTCTGTGCCAGGAACAGGGGACCCAAAGGAGACCAGAGCAATGCCTGTCTCCTGAGGGCCTCGTGGTCCGGGAGGGGAGGAAACACACAGGAACACACAGGTGGGGACCAGGCACGCAGGAGCCCACTGGGGGAGAGAGCCAGTGCTGTCCAGGCATCAGTGACTGTCCACGCCACAGGCCTGTGGGGAGGTCGCAGTGCCTCAGTGTTATCTGCAGGGGAATCCCGCGTGAGCAGAAGGGCAGGTGAGAGCCAGGCTTTGAATCTGGCCTTGTCATGCCCCAAACCTTACTCTGCAGCTCTGAACTACCACCTCTGCAGCTGAGGATGGGCTAAGAGAGCCTGGGGGAAGGAGGGAAGATTTACCTAAGAATAAAAACTGATGACCTGGTTGGGGACAGGAAGGAACACCTCAAGATAGGATGGGGCCACGGACCTCATCCCGTGGGGAGCAGTCCCTGGATTCATGTACCAACAGGACATGTTCTGAAAGTGTTCGCTGCTTGGGCTGGGGATGAGGGAAGGCACAAGGGTTACTGAACCCCCTCCGGGGGCCAGGGCATGTGGAGAAGGAATCCCGGGTTGGGGCTGGTGGATGGGATTAGAGCTCTAGCTTTGACGGATCTGAGAGCTGAAATAATTGGAGAGGGAGACGGCGAGTCATCTAGGTTAAGGGGCTAGAAACGCACACCCAGTGTGTCTGAGAAGTGATGAACCATCTAGCTCTGTTCAAGTCAAGGATGGGACGAGGAGGTCGGGCAGGAGGGGTCAGGCATTGCGGAGGGCCTGGGACCCCCTGCTAAAGGGTTGGACTTGGCCCGTGAACAATGGGGAGTCCCTTGGAAGCCTCACAATGAGGCTGTGCTTCAGGACGATGGACAGAGAAGTGCATGTGAACGGAACCAGAAATCTCGAGGACAGACTAGCGGCTGCGGGCATAGCTCTAGGGGAGATGGTGAGAGTCGGTAGGGCCAGCACCCGCCTCCCAGGTGGGTGGGGAATTGGCTGGTTGGACCAGGTTACAGACACAGAAGATACCCAGGGAGGGTCTCAATCTGAGGGGATGGAGTGGAGGGCAGAGTGGGATGTTGAGAAGAGGGGTGAGTGCCCATTTCCTTCTTCAGCAGATCTTCCCGTCCCAGGGATCGAATCCACGTCTTCTGCCTTCGCAGGCAGATTCTTTACTGCTGAGCCACGAGGGAAGACTGCATGTACTACCAGGTTATGGACACAGGAGAACAAGGGAGGGTCTCACTCCGAGAGGATGGAGTGGAGGGTGGAGGGGGAGGTCCAGAAGAGGGCTGAGTGCAGGGAGAAGACCATGACCTTGGCAACGAGGGTGGGTTTGGGGATGCAGAGGCTGGAAGGGTGAGCAGTGGCAAGGCCTGAAGACCAGCAGTGACCAGGAAACAGTCAGTCAGACTGGGAAAGGAGCAAAGAGCTGGAAACCCTGCCCCATGGGGCAGCATGGTCAGGAGGGGCCTTCTCAGGACGGGAGGAGCCAGCGTGGATGACAGGAAGGACGGGGCAGAGGAGGGGTGACGTGAAAGAGAAGGTCGCTCAGTCGTGTCCGACTCTTTGCAATCCCAGGACTATACAGTCCATGGAATTCTCCAGGCCAGAATACTGCAGTGGGTAGCCTTTCCCTTCTCCAGGGGATCGTCCCTACCCAGGAATTGAACCGGGGTCTCCCTCATTGCAGGCAGATTCTTTACCAGCTGAGCCACAAGGGAAACCCAAGAATACTGGAGTGGGTAGCCTATCTCTTGTCCAGGGGATCTTCCAACCCTAGGGATCGAACCCAGGTCTCCCACATTGCAGGCGGACTGGGGGCTTCTCTGATAACTCAGTTGGTAAAGAATCCACCTACAATTGGGCTTCCCTGGTGGCTCACCTGGTAAAGAGGAAGGGGAGTTGGTGACAATTTAAGGAGAAGGAAGATGGCGGCTGGAACAGACTTCCAAAGGAAACTGTCTATGGGGAGGAGAGGTTGGGGGGAGGGGTGGTCACCTGGGAAAGAAGGAGGGATTGCACGTCTTCTGGGAAGAGGGTCAGAGGATGACAGGGGCAAGATGCCGCAGAAAATGCGAGGTTTCATTCATTTGTCAACAAATCTTTGTTGGCAACATGATCATCCTGGTAAGGATGTCCTAACAGTGACTTTGCAGGGAAAAACAGCAGAGCACACGAGCCAGTCTCCATGGTTTGCTGCCAACCACATGCCCACGGAGCAGAGGACAGAAGAGGACACACCCTCAGGCCAGCTTCGCAGGCTGGGAAACAAGCAGAGCAGAAGTACGATTTTGTCTGCTCCAAACAAGCTGAAACTGAAGCCAGCAGGCTGGGGGCCACCAAGGAGCACCCCGCGTCCCCCAAGAGAGCCCCCAAAGATTCAGGAACCGATAGCACCACTATGGAAGTGGAGACACAGGAGAGGCTGAAATTAGGAGGGTTGACCGAAAGTCTGCAGAAGCAGCTCTGGACTGAATTGTGTTCTCCTAGATTCCTATGCGAAAGCCCCAACCTGCAAGCAACTGCATTTGGGGTTAGGGCTTCTGTGTGCTCAGTTGTGTCTGACTCAACAACACCGTGGACTGGACTATGGCCCTCCAGGCTCCTCTGTCCCTGGGATTTTGATTCTCTCAGCAACAATATTGGAGTGGGTAGCCATTCAGATATTCTTCTCCAGGGGATCTTCCCAACCCAGGGACTGAACCCTAGTCTCCGATATTGCAAGCAAATTTCCACTGAGCTACCTGGGAAGTCGGTTAGGGCTTCTAGGAGGTAATTAAGATTCCATCCGTACTAAGTTGCTTCAGTCCTGTCCGACTCTTTGCAACCCCGTGGACTGTAGCCCACCGGGCTCCTCTGTCCATGGGATTTCCCAGGCAAACACACTGGAGTGGGTTGCCATTTCCTCCTCCAAGGGGTATTCCTGATCCAGGGATTGAACCCACGTCTCCTGTATCTCCTGCATTGGCAAGAACGTTCTTTACCACTGGTGCCACCTAGGAAGCCCCAAGGGGACGCTGTGGCTGCATGGGCTGGAATTAAACGAGGTCATAAGGGTGGGGCTAATCTGATAGGATTGGTGGCTTTCTCCCTCCCCCAGGTCACAGACTTCCACGCTCCAAGACTGCAAGAGACAAGTGTCTGATGTTTAAGCCCCAGTGTGTCATATTTTGCCATGGCAGCCTGCGGCGACTAATACAGCAACAGATCCCTCCCCAATCTCCTTCCTTTCCCTGTAGAAGACTGGAGATTTAATCTCGGAAACCAGTGAATGACGGGGTTTTCCCCACAAATGGATAGCCAGAAGGGAAGATTCTGAAGATGAAGAACACGTGATGGCCTAAGGCTGAACGGTAAGACCTCCCCCAGCCCCTTCCCACCCTCAGCTCCTGCATCCTGGCAGCCCACTGTCTGCTGTCCAGGCCAGAGTGTGGAAGACCCTTCTTTAGGGACCATGACAACCTCCTGGGGAAAGACCTGGAGGGAGAGAAGGGTCAGGAGTCACAGTTGTTGACAAGTCCTCCCATGGACAAATCTCATCTGTGGACTCAGCTTCCTGCAGCTTTTGAATGTTCATCTCTAACATTTGAATGGGGAACCAAGAATCTCTAAACAGCTAAGAAAATGTAAAAGGAAGAAAGGGCAGGGGAATAAGAGGAAAGGGACAATGCAGAGAATAGAAGGAAATAAAATAATCACCAGCGTCCTCAAAGGTTGAAGTGACTGCAGCCATAAAACAAGGACAAGAGGCTAAAGTTAGATGATAAGAATGGGTATTGGGAAATTTAAAATATGGTAGAAATAAAATCTCCACAGAAGAGTCTAAAACAGAATTAAGGACTTCCCTGATGGCTCAGTGGTAAAGAATCCGCCTGCCAATGCAGGGGACATGGGTTCGGTTCCTGGTCCGGGAAGATCCACGTGTCATGAAGCAAAGCAGCTTGTGAGCTGCAGCTACTGAAGCCCGTGTGTCTGGAGCCTACGCTCCACAACGAGAGAAGCCATGGCAATGAGAAGCCCGTGGACTGCAACGAAGAGCAGTCCCCACTCGCTGCAACCAGAGAAAAACCATGCAGCAAGGAAGACCCAGTGCAGTCATAAATAAACACAGTAACTAATTTAATTTAATGGAGCATGATATATGCAGGCTTCCGTGATGGCTCAGACAGTAACAAATCTGCCTACAATGGAGCAGAGCCAAGTTTGATCCCTGGGTTGGGAAGATCCCCTGGAGAAGGAAATGGCAACCCACTCCAGTGTCTTTGTCTGAAAAATCCCATGGACAGAGGAGCTTGGGAGGCTACAGTCCAAAGGGTCGCAAGTCAGATATGACTGAGCAACTAACATACACAAGATATACACACTACTATATACAGAGAGAGAACCAAGAAGGACCTACTGTATAGCACAGGGAACTATACTCAATATTTTCTAACAATCTGTAAGGGAAAAAAAAATCTGAAAAATAATATATAAATACATATACACAAATATAACCTAATCACTGTGCTGTATACCTGAAAGTAATATGACATTATAAATCACTTATATGTCAGTGAAAAGAAATAAATAACAATAAAACAGTTACACAAATCTACCTGAAAAATAGAATAAAAAGACAAAGCAATATAGAATATAGGAGAAAAGTTCAACAGTCATATCGGGAAGTACAGTGTCTGACTAATAGGAGTTTCAGAAAGCACCAATGAAGAAAATGGAGGGAAATCCTCAAATAAATAACTCAAGAAAAACTCCCAGGACAAAGGGACATGAATCCCTGCACTGAAAGAGCAAGCTATGTTCTCAGCACAATGAAGAGAGAACCAAGCAGGAAAATTTCTCTCTCTATTTTAGAACGCGGGAGATAAAGGGAACATTCAAAAAGCTCCAAGAGAGAAACAACAGGTCTTGGACAAAAGGGTTGAGAATTAGAATGAAACTGGATTTCTCAACAGCAATAAGAGGAGCTGGAAAACAATGTACTTAGTCACTCAGTCATGTCCGACTCTGAGACCCCATGGACTGCAGCCTGCCACCTGTCCATGGGGATTCTCCAGGCAAGAATACTGGAGTGGGGAGCCAATCTCCTCCAGGGTATCTTTCCAACCCTGGATCAAACACAGGGCTCCTGCCTTACAGGCAGATTCTTTACAGACAGCCACCAGGGAAGCCCCAAGAATACTGGAGTGGGTAACCTATCCCTTCTCTAGGGGATCTTCCTGGAGACCCAGGAATCTAACCAGGGTCTCCTGCATTGCAGGCAGATTCTTTACCACTTGAGCTACCAGGTAAACCCAGAAAACAATAAGGAAATACAAGAAAGTAAATTTTAGGGGAAACTTGATTTCAACCTATAATTTCAAACCACTCAACCAAGCATGTGAGTAGAATAAAGGTATTCTCAGCCATACAAGTTCTCAAAAACTCAGGTACCGTGTGTCCCGTTCCTCAGGAAGCTACTGAAGGGTGTGCGCCACCAAAATGAGGGCGTCACAAAGAATGAAGAGCTCATGAGCTCCAGGACACAAGGAACCCAGGAAAGAGGTAAAAGGAACCTCCACGAAAACAGGTTGAGAGATCCTAAGACATCACTTGTGCTGTCGACAGTAATAATTGTGCTACTGGGCAGCCAGTCAGATTGCAGCCAGGAGACAAAGGCTCTGCAGAAAGGCTGCCAAGAAGATGAAACTGGAAGCTATCGAAAGGAGATTCACACTTAAGCCAGAGTACTTGGGATGACTTAGTGACAAGCACAAGGAAAACAGAAGACTCACTCCAGGACAACCAAAAATTGTAGAAGAAAGTAAATTCAATCAAATGGTGTACGGCTTAACCATGAATAGTGTTCCACAGTCGTAATAATATAACACATAACAATTAAATAAAAAATGATGACATAGCTGTATTGGAAAGATGGGGAGGAGTACGTGTGGGTGTACAGTGAGTGATGGAAAAGAGAAGTAGGTCTTCATCTTCCGTGGTGGGAAGTAAATAGATAACAAATTCCTGAAATCCCCGAACCTGGAAAAATCAGGAAGCATCTGTATACCCGTGTTATTTCAAGAAAGATAAATACATTCCAAAAGGAATGGGTGAAATATTTGGGAGGACAGTTGATTCTGGAAAGTGGGAATGGCACAGGGAATAAGGGAAGGTAACTGCTATTTTTTTTTATTAAGCCGTGTAGACCTGCTTGATTTTTAAAAATCTGTGCATCATGACTTTAATAAATTTAAATTAAGTTTAAAATTATATGTATATCTTAAAGCAAATTCTTGAGCTTCAATTTATTTATTTGTTCTTTTTTCCCACACAAAATAGTCTTTTTATTTTTAGTTATCTTTTATCAAGGCCTTCATTTATTCATTCAATCAAACAAATGTATATTGGGTCTTTTTTTTTTGCTATTCAGAAACACAATTTATTCCTTGGCTTTGGAACATTTTTGACATTTAACCCAATAGGGTAAAACTGTCTCTTGCTGATTTGCTCTTCAGTTCATTTGTTCGTTGGTTCATTCATTCATTCACTCTACAGACATTTCCTGTGGGCCTTCTTCGGGAGGTCAGGTGCCGTGCCAGATAAAGACGAGGTCTCAATTTCTGCCCTTAAAGGCCCTTCTCTTTTTATAAGAAACACTTCAAGGAGGTTAGAGATTTATGGGCCTTTTCAGTTTGTTTTGCATATACGATGGGTTTCTGAAGAACTCTAAATTCTACATTTGTAAATCACTTGAAATCTTGGGCGAATGTATGGCTGGAGCTTGCTATTTAAATCTTTCGGGGGAAAAAAATCCTGCATAATATACGTGTAAACTCGTATTTTCATATATTGGCCAGTCTGGTGGGAAATAGATGTGGCAGCAGGAAAGGTAATTTGAGAACGAATTTATGGGTGATGTTATTGCCGTTTGGCAAGAAGGGAATTCATTTATGACCGATATTACTAATGACAACAAATGAGAATTCATCTCTATTCCATACACTGAGCTGTGGTCCTTAATTGCATCATTATGTGCATCCTATTAAAAACTAACCATATCCCATAAATGGGATGCTAACATGTTCAGCTTTACATCATTGAGATTCTGCATGGATTAAGTTCATAAGTTTTTCATCATCTCCTCTATAACAGATATGCTTGCTGCCTTTCAGCGTCATTGATGGGAGCAGAGAGGAGCACCTCTTCTATACATTTAATAAAGGAACAGCTGTGTTACCTGCTAAGATTTTATTTTTGCCTGTAGGACATTTTATTGCACCAAATTAGAGAAGCAGTAAAACATTCTTAAAAGATAGCCATCGTTTGGAAAAACCATCTGTTTTAGTTGGAAGAGTATACACAGAAACCATACCATGAAAATTTGCTGCTGAAAATGTTCTTTCTCCCAAATGTTACTTTTGTGCTATGACTATTTATAATGTCCTGGATGAATCTCCAAAATGTTTTATTCAAAGTCCCTGTTGCTCTCCCAAGACTGCCATTATGTGGGAAAGAGAAGAGGGTTAATGAGTTCCACTCGAGTGTTAGGCATGCCTTTCAAATTGGAACAAAAATCATCCCAGAGTAATGAAGACATCTTTTCCACCTGGTGGTCAGACTGCCCGCTGAAGTGCAGTTCTGATCCTGTTACTGCTCAGCTCAGAGGTCCCCTGTGACCCCCCACTGCCTGCTGAGTGAAGAGCCGGGGGCCAGGCCAGCCTTCCCTGTGCGGGATCTCGCACACGTGTCCAGGCCTCACATCACTAGCCTGTGAAATGGACCTATTCTCTAGATACCAAGCCGCTCAGTCCCATCCCAGCCTCTGTGCTGTCCCTTCTCTTTGCTCCCTGCTAGGGACTGGACTGTGTCTTCCGGCATTTCCAGGTCATAGCTCTAATCCCCCCTGGTGACTTATTTGGGGACAGAGCCTGAGAAGAGGTAATGAAAGTTCAACGGGGTCATCAGGCCCTCCTCTGATAGGGTCTGTGTCCTTCTAGAAAGAGAAGCCTTCGTGGGACTTGCCTGGTGTCCCTGGTGGTTGGGGCTTCACCTCCCAATGTGGGGGAGGCGGGTTTGATGCCTGGTCAGGGACCCAGGAGCCCACATGGCTTGCGGCTGAAAAACATAAAACAGAAACAGTCCCCTCGGCACCTAGTACTGTCCGGGGGACCCTAGCCCCTCCAGACTTTGCCTCCTCTTCCCAGGGGGCTGTGCACTCCCGGAGGACAGACTCACTCCCTCTGGAATCTCTGGATTTAGAAAATAGGTTTAACATGAAAACACAGGTTCCTGTAACTTTTCAAGAAGGCTCTGGTGCTCTGCCTCCGTGTCTCGGGCCATGTGCCAGCAAACTGCGTTCCTAATTATCCAACAGTATTAAATGCAAAGTGTGTGTCAGTATGAAGAGGAGAACCACCTCTTTTTTGGTATCTTGTAACCAGAAAACCTCTTTAGGATCACTGGACTAGTTTCCATTTTAAGCTAATTAGTAAATTGCATTTTTGGCTCTTTGGCTAGGTTAAATTTAGCTCATCTTTTCCCTTCAAGTCAAGCTGTCAGTGGGATCTTTGCAATTAAAATTTTCACTCTCAACTTTCTTTCCCATTCGGTGGGAGGAGGTTGGCAATGCACCCCGTCTTCCCGTCCTTCTTCCCTTCAGCTTCTCCCCAACCTGGGCCGTCTCATGCATGCAGCCAGATGGCTACCCACTCCTCCACTTGCTGGCCGCCCGTGAACAGGGCTGACATCCCTGGGTCGTCCCCACCAGCAGGCAGGGCACATGCCCGGGGCTGCAGACCAGCCTCGGTCATGCATCAGACTCCAAAGCGTTATTAAAAATACACGGTAACCGGCAGATAGTTAGTGGGAAAGCTGTCATAAAGCACAGGAAGATCAGTTCGTGCACTGTGATGACCTAGAGGGGTGGCGAAGAGGGTGGCTGGGAAGGAGGTCCGAGAGATGGGACACGTGTATACATATAGCTAATACATCTCACGGCACAGCAGAAACCAACACAGCATTGTAAAGCAAGGACACCCCCAATAAAAGCATATGCCTCCCCCTAAGACCACGAGCAGGAGCCTGGAGGCCCCCCAGTGTGCAGGGCAGGAGCCCCTTTGCTGCTGGACATGGGCAGCTGAGGGGTCCCAGGGGAGGAGGCTGGGGGCAGGAGGAAGGGATGCCATAAGCAGAGGATGAGGGCTGGGACTATGCTGCAGAAATATCTGAATCTTCCAACAAATGCCAAGGCCAATCCAGGGTGTGCCCACTGACGCTGGGCCCTGCCCAGCCCCAAGGATGCCCGAGGAGGTCATGGCAAGGGGCCCGGTGAGTTCATGTAGATGTCACAAGCCCACCCCACACGGCCGTCCCTGAGACCCCGCTAGAATTCTACTCTCTCATCTCCAGGCCCTCAGCTCTTGGCCTGGAACTCCACTTCCCTCCCTCCCACCCCATCAGCCCTAGAACCCCACAGAGGGCTCTTCCACAGCTGCCCCCCTACCCAGGTGCATTTCAGAAGCCCCGTGCCCCAGCCTCTCAGCAGAATGGCCTGAGAGTCGGAGTGCGGGGAGCTCTCACCCAGCCTCCGTTGGGCAGAAGATAGACACCAGGCCAGTTCCTCCCAGGGCGAGCAGCTGCTGCCCCTCCTCCAGTGGAGACAGGGCGTCACGGCCCAGCCTTATGAGCGCAGGGCTCGCATCTGACTCCTCTCGTGGTCATTAAGGAAGATGGGCTGGCGATTTCCAAGAAGAGAGGAGGAGGGCTCCATTATGCGGGCACTAATGCCTCTCGGGTCTCCTGCGCTGCTCCGGGGAGCGGGCGGGGTGCGTGCGGGGGCCCGGCTGGTTCCTCTTCCCATCCACCCTCTGTTCTCTGCGCATCTGGGTGATGGCAAGTAGGGCGGAGGAAGCCCCCCCAGGGGACTGGCTACGGTGAGTGAAATGAGCTCTGTGGCCTGGGGAGTCTATGGAGCAGAGAAGGAATCGGGGAACAAGCGCCTGCATCTTTGCAGTCAGAGCCACTTGGAATTAGCAGAGAAGTACCTATGCCAAACTGCAAAGCGTTTTTTCCCTCCCAGGTGTGGGACCCTGGGTGAATGCCCAACCCTGTCTGGCCGACACAGGAGGGAGGTGGGTTCCAGAACGGGCCTCCCGTGGTCCCGGCTAGATCTAGAGCTCTCAAGCACCTATCCTTGGAATGATGTGGAAGGTATGGAGTGAGGTTTCCACAGCAGGAAGGGAATTTAATTTCAAGACTTTGCCTTATTCTGTGATTGTCCAGCTGACATTTTTCTAACCTTTAGTTTATGATGGCCAGAGTAGATGTCACTATTTTTAAATTTCCTTATTCAGCAAGATGGCCAGAGATGTATGAAGTCTGTGAGTCACGTTTAGCAGGAGTTCTGGGTCCTAAAGGACTCACACTGCAGGCTTTGGTCACAATAGCCCTGGTGGGGTGTGCAGGGGGAGGAGACACAAGTGTCCCCCCTCATCTGTGGGGACAGCATCATGAGCACCCTGCTCATAGTATGCTCAGGACACAGAGCTTCTAAACCTTGGGCAGGAGACTGAGACGCTCTTGTGTTTTATTTGCTCGGTGAGCTCTTACAGTAGGAGCCCCTGCTCCTGTCCGTCAGGCGTCAGGGCAGAGCGGGTCAGACGGGATCATGACCCCCTTGTGGGTCACAAGATCAATTTAGCGGAGGACTGAGAGCAGCCTTTTTTAAATGAGAGACTGTGAAGCAGAACAGAAATTATCAGAGTAAATCATCTGTAGGAATGTAGTAGGTAAGTATTAATCCATGAAACTTATGTTTCAAATATACATATTCAAATATTTTAAAACACGTATACAGATATTCTGCTTCTGTGTGGAGGAGTAAATTGCTCACAAACCAAGCATCCTACGGACAACGTGTACGAATCCACAAAGTGTGGACAATATAACAGAAACTACAGAGCCCCAGAGGGTACACATAAGCAGAAAGGTCTTGGGGCAGTGTCAAAACTCAGAAGAACCAACCCACAAGAGGCACGCTTCCCGTTTCTGTGGCTTTGCCCTGAGGGCGTCCACCACATTTGTGGTGGGCGCGCAAGGCAACTACATTCCAGTGGGAGGCCTACTGTCCTCGTGGACGGGGGAGCTGGGAGAAGGAGACATAGCCAGCCCGAGTCCCTGGAGAGCTGGCAGGAGCCCCATGATGCAGAGAGCTGGAGAAGTAGGAACCCAGAGTTCGTGTGTAGACCCCTGCCCGAGTCTCTGGCGGATCCCCAGGCCACACGTGCGCATGGCAGACTAAAAGCAGTCTCAGCTGAGAACTGAGCCCACCCCCCACTACAAATGTCATAGAGAGCAAAGTTTGGGCCTGGCCAAATTAATTCCCTACTGACACAAAAACATCAGCTTTCTTCAAAACAATATCACAGAATCCAGTTTCCACAACACAACATTCACACTGTCCACGACACGATCCAAAATTATCCTTCATATGAAGGCTCATTTTCAAGAATAAAGTCAGTCAATAGATACCGACCCTGAAATGAGCCAGATACTATAATTGTTAGACAAGAACTTCAAGCAGCTATGACAATAGTGAGGTAAAATACATCTTAATAAAAAATATTTGACATCCGAACCCTAACCCTATCACTTTCTCTCAGTCAAGATGTATAATATATAAAAATAAACCACTTGGTAGCATTATTCATGATAGCCAAAAGTAGAAACTATCCAAATGTCTATCAACTGATGAGGAAACAAGATGCGGTCCAACCAAACAGTGGAATAGTATTCTGCCATGAAAAGGAACGAAGTGCTGATACATGCTACAACATGGATGGACCTTGAAAGCATGAAGAGAAAGACGTCATTCATACAGACCACACAGCGTGACTCCATTAGTAGGAAATTTCCAGAACAGGAAAACCTATAAAGACAGAAATTAGATCAGATATTGCCAGGAGCTGAGAAGGGGAAATGGGGACTAAATGCTAGTGGGCATTGGATTTACTTGGGAGTAAAGCCATGGTTTGGGAATTATATGCTGGTGATGATCGCACAGCTTTGTGAATGTACAAAAAACCCACTGAATTATATATGCTCAAAATCCTTCAAGTGAGGCTTCAACAGTACATGAACCCAGAACTTCCAGATGTACAAGCTGGATTTAGAAAAGGCAGAGGAACCAGAGATCAAACTGCCAATATCCACTGGATCATAGAAAAAGCAAGGGAAATCCAGAAAATATCTACTACTGCTTCATTACGCTAAAGCCTTTGACTGTGTGGATCACAACAAACTGGAAAATTCTTAAAGAGGTGGGAATACCAGACCATCTTGCCTGCTTCCTGAGAAACCTGTATGCAGGTCAAGAGGTAATAGAACCAGACATGGAACAAAGCACTGCTTCCAAACGGAAACAAGTACATCAAGGCTGTATGTTGTCACCCTGCTTATTTAACTTATATGCAAAGTCCTGGGCTGGATGAAACCCAAGCTGGAATCAAGATTGCCGAGAGAAATATCAATAACCTAAGATATGCAGATGACACCACCCTTATGGCAGAAAGCGAAGAAGAACTAAAGAGACTCTTGATGAAGGTGAAAGAGGAGAGTGAAAAAGCTGGCTTAAAACTCAACATTCAAAAAAATGAAGATCATGGCATCCGGTCCCATCACTTCATGGCAAATGGATGGGCAAACAATGGAAACAGTGACAGACTTTATTTTCTAGGGCTCCAGAATCACTGCAGACTGTGACCACAGACTTGAAATTAAAAGACGCTTGCTTCTTGAAAGAAAAGCTATGACAAACTTAGCGTATTAAAAAGCAGAAACTCACTTTGCTGACAAAGGTCTGTATAGTCAAAGCCATGGTTTATCCAGTAGTCAGGTACAGATGTGAGAGTTGGACCATAAAGAAGGCTGAGCACCAAAGAGTTGATGCTTTTGAACTGTGGGGCTGGAGAACTCTTGGGAATCCCTTGGACAGCAAAGATATCAAACCAGTCAATCCTCAAGGAAATCAACCCTGAATTTCACTGGAAGGACTGATGCTGAAGCTGAAGCTCCAATACTTTGACCATCTGATGTGAAGAGCTGATTGGAAAAGACCCTGATGACAGGAAAGATTGAGGGCAGAAGGAGAAGGAGATGACAGAGGATGAGATGGTTGGATGGCATCATTGACTCAATGGACATGAGTTTGAGCAAACTGGGAGACAGTGAAGGACAGGGAAGGCTGGCGTGCTGCAGTCCATGGGGTCACAGAGTCAGACATGACTTGCTGATTGAAGAACAACAACTATTTGGCACATACACAGTTATTATTGTCTGAATCATAGACCCTTAAAATTCAACATCTAGTAGATGAAACATACACAGATCATGATACTAACAATGGAAATTGCTATGAGGAAGACTAGGAAAGGGAGAGAATTAATGTTTGCTGAATATCCACTATGTGCCAGGCCCTGTGCTCAACATACTACCCAGTTACATAATTCTTGTTACTTGGCCAGGTCTATTATCATCCCATTTTACAGATGGGGAAGCTGAGGCCCAGGGAGGTAAAATTCCTGGGTTAGTGTCAGAACTGGAATTTGAACCAGCCCTGATGCCTACAAAACGACCATAGGAGGACAGAGAAGGTAATTCCTTTACTTTTGAGGAAAGCGGAGAAGAATGTACAGGAAAGTTTAGGTGCTGTTGGAACAGGTAGGACAAGAGAGGTGAGGAGGAGGGAAAGCTTGTATGTGATATTGATGGATATCAGGTGCCTGGAACTTGGAGGAGACAAGAAGGACTGGTGAGAAATGGGGCTGGAGGCATCTACAGGGGCTACGTCAAACTAAGCCCCCATTTCCATTCCCAAGTAAAGGGAGAAAGGGAGGCAGTAACCGAATAAAGAGGACTTGGGGATCTCACTCATCTCCCCCTCCTTGGCTGGCTGCATGTAGGAGACACAGCCTGGGAGGAAGCTTCCCCACACTTAAACTGAGGGGCCCCAGTGTAACACCCTGAGAATAGCTGAGCTTTAAGAGCAGAGACATCTAGAGGAAATCAGACACTTGTCCAAATGCCGATGCACATATTCCCTGGTCCAGAATGACGTCTTAAAGGATGGGGATGTGAACATGTAAACAGTTAGCCTCCCCTTCAGTATCTTGGAGGCCCCCAAAATGAATGAAATCAGATGGATCACATAAACTAAGGAAGCCGGGGCTGTCTGCATGAGATGCATGTCCAGGGCAGAAAGGGACTCCCACAGATGAGAAGGCACTTGGGTCCTTGCCCACTGCCAGGGAGGCCAAGGTTATTGAAGTTCAGGGCCAGCACTGCCTACTGAGGGTGACTCTGTGGAACTCCTGGCTCTGACTTCCACAGGGGCCGCCATAGCAGGAACCCTGAGGCCTGGGCCATGCCCTTTGGGTCAATGCTTTTCTTGGCATCTCAAGGATGAACTCTGCCTGCAGGAAGACCTCAGCCTGGGTCAAGTGTCCCCCGAGGTGACCAGGATGCCATCTGCAGAGCAGGCCTTGCTGCCTGCGGGCTGAAACACCCTCCAGCCCCCAAGTGCCCAGCAAAATCCCTGCTGGCCTGACTCGCCAGAAGAGATGATTAATGCTGCTCACTTTCCTGCTTCTCAGGCAAGTATTAACAGCTGGCAAACGGAGGTCCAGAGGCTGGCTGAGAAAGGAGGACCAAAGGGTCCCTTTTCAGTCGATCCTAAAGGAAATCAACCCTGAATATTCACTGCAAGGACTGATGCTGAAGCTGAAACTCCAATACTTTTGGCCACCTGTTGCGAAGAGCTGACTGATTGGAAAAGACTCTGATGCTGGGAAAGATTGAAGGTGGGAGGATGAGGGGACGACAGAGGATGAGATGGTTGGATGGCATCACCGACTCAATGGACATGGGTTTGAGCAAGCTCCAGGAGACAGTGAAGGACAGGAAGCCTGGCATGCGGCAGCCCATGGGGTCACAAAGAGTCAGACATAATTCAGTGACTGACTGAACAACGACGAGAAAGTGATCTCCCCGTGTCGCTGGAGGGCTCTGCTGTTCCTGGCTCCTGGCTGTCTTGAATCCACATCAGAACCACTAACCAAGGCCGATTCGGGTCACCCTGGAACCCTGAACTGATGACAAAAAAGACACATCTGCACTGAGGGTTCTGCCCAGTGGATTTCTAAGTCTTCCCTCCTTGACCAGCAGTTCTGGTGCCTCTGAGCAGGGCTCCTCTTTGTGCCCACAAACTGAGTGCTACGGTGTATGTGGTCATTCCTGGCGTGGGGCCCATCCACCCTCTCCCCTCCTCCTCCCTTTTCTGTGCTCCAGCCGTGTGGAGAGTTCCTGAGGCTGCATCAGGCTCTTCTCTGCCTCTCTGCCTTTGCCCACGACCTTCCAGGTTTCTTCTGAAATCCCTTCCTCCGGGGTAGCTCAGTCAGCTCCATAGCCCCCCACCTTCCCAGCTCAGACTCAACCCCCACCCCCGGCTCACACAGCTGCTCCGTGAGATGCTCTGAGCCCCCACCTCGCCACGCAGATCCTTCCTTTCTCTGGGTCCCCTCTGCCAACAGTACATCCTCCTGAGAAGTTCACGTCACATGTGCCGTTATAACGAGCGTGATCCCTCAACTCTAAGACACTTTTTTTTTCTGTTTCTGAAATAACTGACTCTTACGTCCAATGCACACCTTCTCCCCTTTCCCCACCCCCGAAGAAGGTGCTGTGAAATCACAGGCTGGTCTGAGAATCGGGGTGATTCAGCGCCCCACCCCCCGAATCACCTCTGTGCCCTCACAGCCTGGTGCAGCGAACTTGGCAAGCATTTGCTGGATCCAAATTTGAATTCAACTCAAGCATTTCTTGAGGCCTACACTAAGTGAAGTCATGTGTGCTGCAAAGTAGAGTCCAGGATAAAAAGTTCCTCCCTCTAGGAGGTCATAGGTGTGTGTATGTGTCTGCATGTGTGTGTGTGTGTGTGTGTGAGAGAGAGAGAGAGAGAGTGGAGGGGGGTGGTTGGGGAGAATGTATAAAATGTCATCCACATTAACACAAGATATAACCACCTGCCATAGAACCTTCATGTGGACTAAACTTGAGGTTTTGTATTTGTTTTTGGTTCTTGTTTGTTTGTTTTTTGAATAAAATTTTACAATTTGTGTCCTTACAATAAAGTCACTTCGGTCGTGTCCGACTCTTTGCTACCCCATGGACTGCAGCCAGCCAGGCTCCTCTGTCCGTGGGAGTCTCCAGGCAGGAACACTGGAGTGGGTTGCCGTGCCCTCCTCCAGGGCATCTTCCCCACCCAGGGATTGAACCCAGGTCTCCTGCATTGCAGGCAGCTTCTTTACCACTAGCTCCACTTGGGAAGCCCCATTAATGTCTTGAATTTTGTCAATCAGTTCTTCTGAGAATCTTAATTCCTCCTCACCATTTCATTTTGTGGGGAGAGGAACCAAGTGAAGAGTACTGCCCAAGGTCAATGTCTGGAAAGTGCCAGAACCAAGACCAGTGACCCAGCTGTTCTCATTCCCTGATCCCCGCTCGCTCTTGCCTAAACTGCCTCATGGGACCTCTAACTCTTGTCTTTAAAATATAAACATGAAGCCCACTCTCCAGCAGAAGTCTAATCTCTGTTCTGTGACATTAGAAGTCCTGAAGTTTTTCTTTATGCCTTCTTCTCACACAGTCGCCATGGTGATGGGAAAATATTATTCGGTGAAGGAATTATGGGAATATGAATCAGCAGAACCAGCAAAAGGGCCTTTGGAAAACCGTGACTCCCAGTGGACAGGCCGTATTTTCAAAGTAAACACTCCAGAATGATGGATTGCACGTCGCTTCCTATAGAAACCCGAAGGCCAGCCTCACTCCATTACTGATAGCCCTGCTGTCTCCAGGCAAACACTGGTCCCCTCTCCTTTTTACAAGAAGAGCCCTGGCCATTTGTTAGCATGTTTGCTGCCTGGCAACACGGGGTTGTGGATATCTGCTGGCGTCATTAAATTTTAAACATTTTTCCTTGCCAAGTGGAACAAATTATTGATGTTGATTTGGGTGGATATTGAACACTGTCCAACAGAATTTCAATGGCGAAGAGGTCAAGCCTGGTTTTTAAGTCTAAAATGATGGCCAAACATTAAATATTATTTGAATGTAATGACTGGCTTATCCTGCTCTTGATAAGCTTCCCTAAAATTTGTAGTAAATCTATGTGTGATTAAAAAAAAAACATCGATTGAGTACCTCAAAAAAATTAAACATAGAATGACCATGTGACCCAGCAATTCCACTTGTGGCTGTACACTCAAAACAACAGAAAGCAAGTACTCGAACAGATAGATATTGTACAACCATGTTCATAGCAGCGCTGTTCACAATAGCCAGAGGGTGGAAACCAGCCAGGTGTCTGCTGACAGATGAATGGATAAACAAAATACGGTACCGCATGAGACGTAATATTATTCAGCCTTAAAAAAGGAAGGAAATTCTGATACACGCTACAACACAGATGAAACTCACGGACATCATGCTAAGTGACAGGCACAAAAAGACCAACGCTATGTGATTCCACCCACAGGAAGATCTTAGAGGAATCAAATTCACAGACCCAGGAATCCCCATACTGGGCATATACCCTCAGAAATCCATAACTGAAAAAGACACGTGTGCCCCAAGGTCATAACGAGACTATTAGAGTATCGCTCTTTACTCTCCTTTCTCCGCACCTTAGTGGGTATGATGGTTCAATTTCCGTGTCAGCTTGATGGGACTAAGGGTACCCAGATCACTGGCAAAGCATTATTTCTGAGTGTGTCCGTGAGGGTATTTCCAGAACAGCATTCGAGTAAAGGAGCTGGCCTTGGGAGGGATAGGGTAGGAGTTCGGGGGGCACGTATACACACTACTGTATGTGGAACATAGACAAGAAGAACCGGGACTTTCCTGGTGGACCGGTGGCTAAGACTCTGCTCCCAATGCAGGGGCCCGAGCTAGACCCCCGGTCAGCGAACTACATCCCACATGTTGCAGCTACAGAGCCTGAAAGCTGAAAGGAAAATCTTTGGTGCTGCAACTAAGATAAAATAAAAAATATAAAAAACAAACAAAACAAGGACCTACCTCTAGCACAGGAAACTATAATAAATATCTTGTAATAACCCATCATGAAACAGAATCTCAAAAAGATGAGACACACACATATGTGTGTGTGTAACTGAACTACTTTGCTGTACAACTCAGATGAACACAACAGTATAAATCAACTATATTTCAATAAAATAATAAAAGTTGGCCTTCCCTAGTGCAGATGGGCACCTCCCAATTCACGGAGGGCCTGAATAGAACAAAAAGTGGAGGAAGGACCATTCATTCTCTTCTCTTGACCTGGGACACCCAGCTTCTCTGTCCATGGACATCAGAGCTCTTGACTCGGGCTGGGACACACGCCTCTGGGCTGACTGGTCTCAGGCCTTCAGGCCGGGACTGAATGATGGGCCCAACTCTCCTGGTTCTGAAGCTCACAGATGGCAGATCACGGGACCCCTTGACTCTGTAACCAGCTGAGCCCATCCCTATAAGAAATCTCCTGTTTCCCTCTCTATAACGCTATCGATTTCTCTAGAGAACCCTGACTAACCCCTGGGCTCTCCTCAGCCAGCTGCCGGCCGTCTCCTCTTGGAGGAAGCGTCTAAGGCCCTCAGCTGACCCGTGATGTTGGCACAATGTGCAGAGAAGCCCTGCCCTCCAGGGAGAGCCTCCAGGGTCAACAGCCTCCTGCAGCCAAAGGCAAATTAGTGTGAAGGGCAGGCAGCAATGTCTTGGGTCCCTGGTGTCCCCCACTGCTCTAAGCAGCCCTCACATCACTCTCCACGCTCATGTGTGCTGTACAGCTGTGCTGAAGCCCCCAGCGGCTAAGCAGTGTGAATGCGTGTGTGCATGCTAAGCCGCTTCAGTTGTGTCCAGCTCTGCAACCCCATGGACTGTAGCCCACCAGGCTCCTCTGGGATTCTCCAGCCAAGAATACTGGAGTGGCTTGCCATGCCCTCCTCCAGGGGATCTTCCCAACCCAGGGATCGAACCCCCATCCCCTTCCTCTCCTGTATTGCTAGGTGGGCTCTTTGCCACTAGCGCCACCTGGAAGCCCAAGGAATGTGAATGAAAGCGGAAGTGAAAGTCGCTCAGTCGTGTCCAACTCTTTGCAACCCCATGGACTATACAGTCTATAGAATTCTCCGGGCCAGAATACTGGAGTGGGTAGCCTTTCCCTTGTCCAGGGGGTCTTCCCAACCCAGGGATCGAACCCAGGTTTCCCACATTGCAGGTGGATTCCTTACCAGCTGAGACACAAGGGAAGCGCAAGAATACTGAAATGGGTAGCCTATCCCTTCTCCAGGGGATCTTCCCAACCCAGGAATCGAACCAGGGTCTCCTGCATTGCAGGTGGATTCTTGACCAACTGAGCTATCAGGGAAGCCCCAGTAAAAGCTAAAATCAGTTGAAATGTCTGTGCAGCTTAGTGGAGAATCAGGAGAGAAACCCCAGCCTGAGGGTCGTGTGGAGGACACCTGCTCTGCCCCCTGGGCCCGCAGTGGCCACAGGAGCTATTCCCAGCACGTCCCTGAGGTGCAGGGTGCGGCGTGGCCTTGGTGCTTTCCCAGGACAACACGGGGGACCCGGCTGTGTGTGTGCCTGGGGTCTGCCTCCTTCAGCCTCTGAGACCCATCCGGGTGTCCACCTTTCATTGCTTTTTATGGCTCAAGAGCGGTCTGCCGCAGGAAAGCCCTGACTGTGGTCAGTTTTATTGTGGATGCACATCTGGGCAGCTTCCAGTTTGAAGTCATCATAAAAGTGCTTGCTGGGACGTCCCTCGTGGCCCGGTGGTTAAGAATCTGCCTTCCAGGGCAGGGGACTCAGATTCAATTCCCGGTGAGGGAACTAAGATCCCGAAGGCTGCGGAGCAACCAAGGCTATGCACTGCTGCTGTGTGTGCTGGAGCCTCTGCGCTGCAGTTAGAGAAGCCCCCCGAGCCCTGCAAGAAGACCCAGTGCAGTCAAAAATAAGTAAAAATTTTAAAAAGAAAATAAAAAATAAATAAAATAAGGGTGCTGCCGTGAACATTCTTGTCTTACAGTGAATACGTGTATTTATGTCTCTCTTCACACACACACACACACACACACACACACCCCTGCTTACATACATGTACACATATCATGCATACATACCCAGAAGGGAATTCAGCTTGAGCAGATAATCTCAGTCCTTCAAAATGCCTCCAACAGGCTACACTCTACCAGCACCAGGCCTGAGCTCCAGCGGCTCCAGAGCTTTGCCAGTATTTGCATTTCCTCTCAATGTCTAAAACAAGCAAAGCTCATCTAGAGTGAGAAGTCTGACTGCGTTTGCCTCTGAGGGGCAGTGACTGGAGGGGGTGCCAGGGGTATTCGGGGGCTGTAATGCTCTGTCTCTTGATCGGGAATCAGGTACTGGTTACATGGGTGTGTTTTCACTGTGTTAAGCTGTGTTTTCACAATCTGTGCACTTTTCTGTATGCAGTGATCAGTGTCAATTTAAAAGTTCGTTGCTGTTGTTCAGGCATTCAGTTGCGTCCGACCCTTTGCGACCCCACGGACTGCAGCACTCCAGGCTTCCCTGTTCTTCACCATCTCCTGGAACTTGCTGTAACTCATGTCCATTGAGTCAGTGATGCCATCCAACCATCTCATCCTCTGTCATCCCCTTCTCCTCCTGCCTTCAATCTTTCCCAGCATCAGGGTCTTTTCTAATGAATCGGCTCTTCACATGAAGTGGCCAAAATATTGGAGCTTCAGCTTCAGTATTAATCCTTCCAATGAATATTCAGGATTGATTTCCTTTGGAATTGACTGGTTTGATCTCCTTGCAGTGCAAGGGATTCTCAAGAGATTCTCCAACACCACAGCTCAAAAGCATCAATTCTTTTGTGCTCAACCTTCTTTATGGTTCAATTCTCACATCCATATGTGATTACTGGAAAAACCATAGCTTTGACTATACAGAGCATTGTTGGCAAAGTAATGTCTCTGCTTTTTAATATACTGTCCAGGTTGGTCATAGCTTTTCTTCCAAGGAGCAAGCATCTTTTAATTTCATGGCTGCAGTCACCATCTGCAGTGATTTTGGAGCCCAAAAAAATAGTCTCTCACTGTTTCCACTGTTTCCCTAACTGTTTGCCATGAAGTGATGGAACCAGATGCCATAATCTTCATTTTTTGAATGTTGAGTTTTAAGCCAGTTTTTTCACTTTCCTCTTTCACATTCATCAAGAGGCTCTTTAGTTCCTCTTCGCTTTCTTCCATAAGGGTGGTATAATTTGTGTATCTGAGGTTATTGATATTTCTCCTGGCAATCTTGTTTCCAGCTTATGCTTCATCCAGCCCAGCATTTCACATGATGTACTCTGCATGTAAGTTAAATACGCAGAGTGAGAATTTACAGCCTTGATGTACTCCTTTTCCAATTTGGAATCAGTCCGTTGTTCCATGTCTGGTTCTAACTGTTGCTTCTTGACCAGCATACAGGTTTCTCATGAGGCAGGTAAGGTGGTCTGATATTCCCATCTCCTGAAGAATTTTCCACAGTTTGTTGTGATCCACACAGTCAAAGGCTTTAGAGTATTCAATGAAGCAGAAGTACATGTTTTTCTGGAATTCTTTTGCTTTTTATATGATCTGACAGATGTTAGCAATTTGATCTCTGGTTCCTCTGCCTTTTCTAAATCCAGCTTGAACATCTGAAAGTTCTTGATTCACATACTGTTGAAGCCTAGCTTGGAGAATTTTGAGTATTACTTTACTAGCGTGTGAGATGAGTACAATTGTGTGGTAGTTTGAGCATTCTTTGGCATTGCCCTTCTTTGGGATTGGAATGAAAACTGAGCTTTCCAGTCTTGTGGCCACTGTTGAGTTCTTCAAATTTGCTGGCATATTGAGTGCAGCACTTTAACAGCACCATCTTTTAGGATTTGAAATAGCTCAGCTGGAATTCCATCACCACTACTAGCTTTGTTCATAGTGATGCTTCCTAAGGCCCACCTGACTTCACATTCCAGGATGTCTGGCTCCAGGTGAGTGATCACAGCATCATGGTTATCTGGGTCATTAAGATGTTTTTGTTTAGTTCTGTGTATTCTCGCCACCTCTTCTTAATACCTTCTGCTTCTGTTAGATCCATTCTGTTTCTGTCCTTTATTGTGCCTATCTTTGCATGAAATGTTCCCTTGGAATCTCTGATTTTCTTGAAGAGATCTCTAGACTTTCCCATTCTATTATTTTCCTCTATTTCTTTGCATTGTTCACTTAGGAAGGCTTTCTTATCTCTCCTTGCTATTCTTTGCAACTCTGCATTCAGATAGGTATATCTTTCCCTTTCTCCTTTGCCTGTTGCTTCTCTTATTTCTCAGCTATTTGTAAGACCTCCTCAAACAACCATTTTGCTTTTTGCATTTCTTTTTTGCGGGGATGGTTTTGATCACCACCTCCTCTACAATGTTATGAACCTCTGTCCATAGTTCTTCAGGCACTCTGTCTATCAGATCTAATCCCTTGAAGCTGTTTGTCACTTCCACTGTGTAATCATTAGGGACTTGATTTCAGTTATACCTGAACGGCCTAGTGGTTTTCCCTATTTTCTTCAATTTAAGTCTGAATTTTGCAATAAGGATTTTGCGATCTGCCATCTTGATTACATACATAATAATACAAAGTTTATGGAAAAAAGTAAACTTAAAAATTATCTGGGGCACAGGGGTCATTATTGTCCCTCTTTTAGAGATGAAGATGCTGAAGATCAAGGTCATGACCTAGTGCTGAGTTCACCGTCACAGTCAGTGTACATGAAGCCCCTTTCCCGACCCATCCCCACATCTGTCCCGTCAGCGCCTCATCTCTACCTCATGTTTCTCTAGTTGGTCACCAGTTTCCATTCACACTACTCTTCAGGGTGGATTTTATCGCCCTCAAATTTCGTGCTAAGTCTGCCCTCGATTCTAACCCAGGTGCGATCACTGTGAATACTCATTCTGTGATCTCCCAGGCCGCCTCCCGGCCCTGGGCTCAGTATTGTCCACGGATTTGATAAGCTTGCCTTCCACGTGTCCTTCCAGACCCTCCTACAAACGCTAGGGATCTTACTCTATCTGGGGAGGGACGCCAGGTCGCACACATCCAGTGAGAACTCTGGCCAGAGTGCCGTGGGCTCAGCGTCCCTTGCTGGTCAATGTCTGACACCCACCCCATGTCTCTGTCAGCCTGCCTTCTCCCAAATTATACATCAGCGTGCTATCTGGTAAGCAGTCCTCCAGTGACAAATATTGACACAGCACCTCCTATGGGAAGGCCCTGTGCAGGCAACGGTAGGGATAGAGAGCTGGACTGAATTTGGCTTCTAGGGAACTCACAGGAGCAAAGTGATTGACTTTGAACTCTGGAGCCAGACACAGTGTTAGTCGTTCAGTCGTGTCCTGGGTTGCAGGCAGATTCTTTAGCAGCTGAGCCATCAAGGAAGCCCCCAGCCTGCACTCAAATCCTGCCCCTCAAAAGTTGGGTGACTCTGCCTAAGTTACTCAGCCTCTCTGAGCTTCAGTTTCCTCATCTGTTAGTAATAGAGCCTCCAAGGGGTGTGATGAGGATTAAGTGGGTTAGCGATTGCAGAGCTCTTCCAGGAGAAAAAGTCCTCATGAGCTTTGTCTGGCATCGCTTGTGATTCCTCATGTCTCCTTTTCCTGCTCACCCCAGGCTCAAGCCTTGGTCGTTTCTGTGGCCCTCAGGCAGCGAAGAGTGAGACCCACACCCAAGGCCCCTGGGTTAGATGTGTTTGAATCCCAGCTCTGTACTTACTGGCTGAGCAAGAGACTGTCTGCACAGCCTGCTCCACACGGGGACCAACGGCCCAGGACTGGTGCTTGCTCAGTGAGGCCCAGGTTCACATGGGTGGCTGTCAGTGTGCATTTGGGAGCTGAGTGGGCGTGGATCCCGTCTTCAAGGTCTTTACCAGGGGGCCGGGGAGAGAAGCCCGCTTCGTGCTGCAGGGGGCTAGCAGGAGTGAAGGAGGGACAGTGGATAGATGGTCGTCCACTAGCAACACAACGTAAGGAGTAAATTAACGAAAGGCTCCAAGTAATTTCCTCTGAACAATGAGGTTTAAAATCCTGCACTGTAATGCCCGACATAATGGACTGATTGCACACATAACGTTCTGCAGTCATTAGAAGCAGCGACTGTGGACACAACATAGCAAAGTGGGAAACTCTGCACGGTGCTGAGGGGAAGGGCCTGGAGACGCCGTTCCAGGGGCCGCTTGACTGGCAGCCATGCTCAGAGTGGGAGGGCCACGTGGCAGGTGGCGCTGGGCTTCCAAATAAAGGGACTAGAGTGGATTTCATTTTCTTCTTTTTTTTTTTTCTTCATTTAATGAATTTTCTCTGTAGAGGCTTTATTTCTTTTCTTTTTTTTAAGTTTATTTTTAATTAGAGGATAATTGTTTCACAATGTTGTGTTGGTTTCTGCTGTACAACAGGGTGAATCAGCCATAAGTCTACATGTATCCCCTCCTTCCTGAACCTTCCCGCCCCCACCACCACCCCATCCCACCCCTCTAGGTTGTCACGGAGCACCGGCTTGAGCTCCCTGTGTTATACACAGCTTCCCATAAGCTCTCTATTTTGCACATGGTAATGTATGTTTCAAGGCAGCTCTCTCAGTCCGTCCCATCCTCCCCTTCCCCACTGTGCCCACGAGCCGATTCTCCATGTCTGTGTCCTATTCCTGCCCTGTGCATAGGTTCATCGGTACTTGGTTTCATTCCTTACACACATTTGGAAGGTGACTTTTTGAAAAACTGGAGTGGTTTAAGCCCAGCCCCTTAGCTCCTGGTCCATGAACGATGACAGTGCTTTTGAGGGGTTGGCCCTGGCCCTGCAGCCCCCGAAGACGGCTGAGGCTCAGCTGGCCTGGAAGCAGTGACCGAGTGTGGGCGGGCATTCTCCAGACCTGCAGTGCCCACTCCCAGCTTCGGCCCAGGACAGGCCCTTCCCTCTCTGTCCAAGGCCTGGACCGTACGATGTGCTCCAGGTTCCTGCCCAGGCCGCTGGGAGGCTCAAATGAATGAAAGGTGAAGTGGTCACACATGGTGGCCATGCTGTAGGATAGGGGCTGGCAGTCACAGAATGATCGCTCAGAGGAGAAACCTCCTGGCCCAGACATGCAAGGCCAGCAGAGCTGCAGTTGACAAGGAGCCGCTGAACCATCTGAGAACCATGCACTCGGTGAGGGCAGGAAGTGGGCACATCTGGCAGCAGCTGGGCAGGAGGAGGGAAGGTCTCCTAGGGAGAAGCAACCCCCAGCCAAGCAGGCCCGGCGGAGCACACCTCAAACCCCAACCCTGACGGCGTGTGTGCCCATCGTGTGCACCGCATTGCCTTGGGAGGCTGAGATGGGCTCTGAGGGTGACGGCCTGCACTGGGGGAAGCAGAGCTCCTTTCCCCGTTCCTCCTGCTGGGGAAACCTGGGCCCACCCTGAGTCCTCGCCCAGTGCTTGTTGCATGAAGCTGGTTCCACCTGCCCTGAGCTCGCTCGGACCTGGAGGAGCGTGAATGCTTTAAATGACAGGTAAATTACACATCCGGGCATCAGCTTCTCAGCTGCTGGGGCCCCGGAAAAGTCCAAGTTCAAAATCCAAGATGGACGGGCCTGAAGCAAGTCTCCCAGGTGAGCGCAGGCCTGCTCTGACCCCAACGGCCCCTCTAGATCTGCCAACCTTGCCATCAGAGAAGCAATAGGCAGGACTCCAGACTCTGTGAAAATCAAGGAGTTGTGTTTTGACGGAGCTAGAAGAGGCCTTCTGCAAGCTCATTGTGATGGGGAGGGAGGGAGGCGGAATCTGTGCTTTACAAGAAGTCCTCAGGACTAAGGCAGGACTGAGCCAGTCCCGGCCTCCTTGGCCTCCCTAGGAAACCTCCGTATCAAATGCATAATTTATGAGGACGAGCCTATGCATATTCATGAGCTCGCTGCCTTCCAAGGCCAGTGGCTGCCTGTGAAAAATCCTCCCGTAATGAATTATTGCATGAAAGAGCTGTGGAAGCCGAGGCCAGGCCCCCAGTCCTCAAAATTACTACAGTCACTAAAGCTTGCTTTGAAGAAAATGCTTCCAACTGTGCCTGCCTTTGGTCAAATGAGGGGAGGGGGGCGTCCCAAGAGGCGCTGGTGGTAAAGAACCCTCTTGCCAATGCAGGAGATGTAAGAGATGCGGGTTCGATCTCTGTGTTGGGAAGATCCCTGGAGGAGGGTACGGCAACACACTCCAGTATTCTTGCCAGGAGAATCCCACGGACAGAGGAGTCTGACGGGCTGCAGTCCATAAAGTGACACAGAGTTGGACCCGACTGAAGAGACTTAGCTCGCACGCGCGACCTTAATGAATTGCCCCTTCTGTGCCACAGTTCAGGAAGGACAAACAAGAAGTTTGCAACCACATGCTCTCTGTCCCTCTGCAGCAGAGAACATCCACAGCCTAAACCAATGCACAAACGAAGGGGGCGGGGTGCAGAGAAGGGAGGCTCCACCACAGGGAATGCGTAAGCCCCCAGACTGCATACAGCAGGGTGCACCAGCAGCATTTCAGGGAACCTGAGGCAGGTCTCCATCCCCAGAGCAGCTCCGCATACCCAGCAGGTGGGACCCGAGACCACGCCCTCCCAAGCCTCTGACTTGCAAGAGCCTGAAATGCCCTCTGGCCAGTTACCATCCTTTCCGGGGCCTCCGTCCTTCCCATCTGTTGACTGCAGAGGCTAATCCCTCCTTCCATTGACTCTGAAACACACTTTTCACATGTGAGCACCTTGGAGACAGAAGCGTGCCCTGCCATCAATGTCTTGGCTGGGGTCAGCGTTTGAATGGCAGTGTTTCCTCTTTCTTAGTGGTCTGGAAGACACAGTGTGTGTTATCATCAGTAGCGCTAGTGGTAAAGAACCCACCTGCCAGTGCAGGAGACGCAAAAGATGCGGGTTCAACCCCCAGGCGCAATGATCCCTGGAGAAGGAAATGACAATCCACTCCAGTATTCTTGCCTGGAGAATCCCACGGACAGAGGAGCCTGGAGAGCTACAGTCTACAGGGCCGAAAAGAGGCAGACACGACTGAAGCGACCTAGCATGCACACAGTTAGTGCATCCTAGGCACTGACGGCGCTGATTTCCGTCCTAAAGGAAATCAGTCCTGGGTGCTCATTGGAAGGACTGACGTTGAAGCTGAAACTCCAATCCTTTGGTCACCTGATGCGAAGAACTGACTCATTTGAAAAGACCCTGATGCTGGGAAAGATTGAAGGCAGGAGGAGAAGGGGACGACAGAGGATGATATGGTTGGATGGCATCACCGACTCAATGGACATGAGTTTGAGTAAACTCAGGAAGTTGGTGATGGACAGGGAGGCCTGGTGTGCTGCAGTCCGTGGGGTCGCAAAGAGTCAGACACGACTGAGCAGCTGAACTGAACTGAACTGAACTGAGGCGCTGATGAAATACAGCAGTAAGCTACCATTTACTAAGTACCTACTGTATGCCAAGCACCAGGCCCATCACTGAGCACAGGGGCTGGCACATAGTAGGTGCTCAATAAACATGAGTTTCCACCCCTTCTCAGTCCTAGGAAGACAGGGCAGCCCTGCTCTTTGCAATTTGTCTGGTTGAAAATCTGTTCGTGAAACTCCTGTAAGTTCACACTGTATTCAGGGAGCTTCGCGGCCTTTGAAGCTTTAATTAAGCACCAGTTGAATTTAGATTTGGGGTGGGAGAGTTGAAAAGTTTTCCCAAACTAGTCACGACCCAAATAGAATGTTACTCACGAACCCTAAGACAGTGATTCATTTTGTATTCTGGCTGGCATTTCTTGCTTACAAGCAACTCACATGTGACTCAACTTTGATTTTGCTATTAAACATTAACCAGCACACTTCCTCATCCCAATAAAAGTCATTTTGGAAACCTCCCTGCAGCTGAGCATGTGCACCCACAAGTGTATATTCTTGTGTTGAGTTCACCCCAGAGGGCCCCGGGGTGTACCACATAGAGCCTGATGGGCCGGCTTTGTTGACACATGACCCAGGGCCCTGTGCTCGCTTTAATCTTCTGCTTGAAATTCTTAATAATGTTTGAACAGGGACACACGCATTAATTCTGCGCCAGGCCCGGCGAATTGGGTAACCAGCCCGGGTGTACATGTGCATGTCTGCATGTCTGTGTGGGCGTGAGTCCATACAGATGGGGTGCAGGCCTGTGTGAGGACGTGTGCAGTTGGGGGCCTGGGAAAGTGGACACGAGGTGGCCACCGCATGCCAGAGGGGGCCGGAGAGCATGGCCCACAGCCCATGTGGAAGCTTCAAATGCAGATTCCAGGGCCCTGAGCGTGGCTCAGGAATGCAGGACTTCATCGAGGCCCTCCCTCGAGGTGACTACAGACAGTTTGAGAACCACCAGCCGTAGGTCTGACGCGTTGAGAGTCAAGGCCCTGACCCAGCGGCATTCTTTAAGGATGTGTTTAGAACCTCCTGTAGCTCAAAACCATCTCACTGTCCACTTCATCATCTGAGTTCAGGTTCCCAAAGGATCAGCAGCCCACAAAGAATGCCAAGGAGCCTGGAGGACGCTCACCGCGGGGAACTCCGTCCAGAGCCTCCCTCAGCGTCCTGGGCTCCAAGCCAGGCGGTGACTCACGCCCGAGCAGGACAGAGTGGCCTTGACCACCAGCCCACCCCACCCACGCCCCTGCGTCGGCAGGGTGGGGCCACAGCTGCCCCTGCTGTGACTTGGATTTATCAGCGTGGGCCCTGGAGTCGGCCCTGTTCGCCGGTGCCTGTCCTTGCCCATGTTCCTGGCCTGACCCCTCCACACACTGAGACTCCCCCTAAAGCACAGGCGATTGGCATTGGCCAATGGAAGCTCATGCCGTCAGAGATGCCACCTTGAGAAGCCCAGGGAAGGTCCTCATTGTACCCACCTGGGGCCCAGCTGGCACCTGGTGACCCCACCAGAATAACTCCATGCCCAGGCTCCAACTCACTGAAAACCATCCCAGGTCAAGACGCTGCCCGCTTGCTGAGCTCGTCAAGGCTGGGAGAGGGGCTGCGGGGTAGCAGGCTGCTGCTGCCCCGGGCACCCCCGTAAGCTCGCCAAGCTGCAGTTCCTTCCCCTGTGAAACAGCACATCCCTGGGCCGGCCTGGACCCTGGGCCTGGTTCCTGCCCCACCTCTCTCAGGCCACACCTTCTCCAGGCAGCCCCTGCACCTCTCAGAACCGCAGAAGCATCTTAGTTTCCCATCCCTGCCCCATGGGGGTGAGGGATGGAGTTCCCCTGGTGCAGGTCCTCAAGCTTTGAGGGGGGGACCAGGAGGGGCCCTCCGTTTCCCAGGAGGGAAGTGGCCCCAAGATGGGGAGGAGGCTGACCCAGCACCACACCCCCAGCCTGAAGCCGTGACGGAACATTTTCCGTTGCCCCCGCCCCATTAAATGATTTCTTCCATAGTCGCCACTGCCAAACACCTACGGTGTGCCAGGCACTCAGCAGGCTTGCTTCTGGAGCCTCTGAGATGATCATAGAGGTAGGCAGGGATACCACAGACGAGGCAATGAGGGCTCAGAGAGGTTAGGCGTCTTGCCTGAGGACACACAGCTTATGAGACCCGAGATTGAAAACCCGGGCCTTTGCAGTGACGCCTGGCTTCTCTAAGCAGCGTCAGCCCAGCCCCGAGCTCCCCTGGGCCTCTGGGACTCCCACACCACCCGAAGCTGCGTAGCTCCCATGGGTCCTCCCTCGGCTCCCTGACACAGCCCAGGTGGCGGGGAGCCCAGGCCAGCTCTTCTATTATTCACACCTTGCTCTGTTTGCCAGCAGGGACCTGGCCCAGAGGTCCCCGCTTTGCCAGGAAAGATAAGGCGTGGACACCTGACTCTTCCTCCTCTGCGCTCCGTCTCCATTTCCCCGAAGAACACGACAGCCTGTTGTTCCTGGCTGAGCGCAGGAGGCAGGACCTCCCTCTCCTGAAAGGCAGACCAGCCGTCAGCAGGATTACAGGGCTAGAGTTACGGCTTTTCCTGGGGGCCACCTGTTCTCTCCTGTAACCCTGCATCGGCACAAGGGGAGGGTGCCTGCCCACCATGGGGGCTCAAGCGGGGCTGCCTTGGCTGCCAGGAACCTGGCTTCACGCGAAGCCTGTGAAGCCCATGCAGCTCTTTTCAAGGTCGGTGCTTCGAGTCCCGTATTAGAGGTGAAGAACCCGAGTCTTGCTCAGACCACACAGCTGGTGGATGGCTTTGCTGGGGCTCCCTGCCCTATGCTGGGTGCCAGGCTGACTCATTTTGTCCTTTAAACAAGACTTGGAAGAAATGAACTCATGTATGAGTGAGCCTTGTCCACCCACACTTCTGGGTCTAACTTGATACTTGCATCAAGCAGAAATTGGCAAGAGAATAAAAATTCCAGGCCACCAATGGGAGCCCCTGAGGGTCAGCCTGCAGCTGGCCTGGGAGTGAATCAGAGCCCCTGCCAGGGGTCTGTTGGAGCTCCTGGCTCAATGGACGCCTGCGGTCTCTAAGTATCATGAGTATCACCAGCGGGGGAGCAGGAGTGGAGAGGTGGCCTTCCAGGCTAGGAGATGGGTCCCTCCCAGCTCCGAGAGACCCCATCAAACTGATGACACTGCTACCCATGCCAAATCAAGGTGATGTCACAAGAAGTGGCTTCGTATTGGGACAAATTATTATCTTCAGAAGATCAACAGGCACTCCAGGGACACCTGGACGTGAACAGAACATGGCAATGTCTTGTGTTTCCCAACCCAAGTGGTGAGAGTCTTTAATATCACCCACTGTAGCTCCACCTGTTTTACACATCAGAAAACTGAGGACCAGAGAGGGGAAGGGATTTATCCATGAGCCCCCAGGACTGAGGAAGGTCTCAAATGAGGGGGGCATTGGTTGGAAAGCTCTCCGGCTATGCATCCCAGCAGCCCTGAAGTTGAACCCTCATGCCTCCCTGGACTAGCAGTGTGATGATCCACATCCTCTGAGCCTCAGTTTTCTTGTCCATAAAATGGAAGTGAGAATAACACCTAGCTAGCAGGGTTGTAGGGCTGGCTTAATAGCTCAGTGGTTAAGAACCCATCTGCCAATGCAGGAGTCTCGTGGGTTCAATCCCTGGGTCAGGAAGATCCCCTGGAAAAGGAAATGGCTACCTACTCCAGTATTCTTGCCTGGAGAATCCCAAGGACAGAGGAACCTGGCGGGCTACCTTCCCTGGGGTCGACAGAGTCGGACACGACTTAGCGACTACACAACAACCACAGCGTTGCAGAGAAAAGATAACAGAGGTAAAGGCCTCGCAGACAGCTGTCGCCCCTAAATGCTTCATAAGGAAGGGCTGCTGGAGGAACAAGGAGCATCAGCAGCATCAGAGAAATAACAGGACAGTTTGTTGGCGGAAAACAACAAAATTCTGTAAGGCAACATCCTTCAGTTAGAAAAAAAGAAAAGACAGTTTGTTGAGCTGTGCCAGGTGCTGGGCATAAAGAGGACTCGCACATAACCGCTGCCCTCAAGATGAGAAGCATGGAGCGATGGAGGCACCCAGAGGAGGCCCCTCCTGCCGGAGAAGGAGCGGGTGGGAGGGAAGAAGGGCGCGCCTGGGAATGATAAGGCATTCCAGGAAGAGGGACCAGCCCGGGTCAGGACCGGGAGGAGAGAAAGGGTGTGGCATGTGTGGCGAGTTCCATCTGCTTGGCGGCACTTGGGATGCAAGGGGGTGGGGTGCTGGCAGTCCTGGGCAGGGAGCCCCGGGGGGCCGGCAGTGTCAGGCCACCAGCGAGGGTCAGTGTGTGCCTGGCCAAACGGCTCAGACTCAACTCCAATGGGGAATTCTCCCCGAAGGGGTTCACTTGCTGATGGGGCCCCAGCCCCCTGGTCTGAGACAACAGGTGGCCCCTTGGAAAGGGCAGGGAGGGGTGGGGCGATAGCATGGGGGACAAGGACTCACCAGGCAGGACCCCCCCACCCCCAGCACAGGCGGGGCTCACTGTGCCGCCTTCCTGGCCTCCTCTTCACGGTCATCCCAAGATGAGCCCCGAGTTACAGATGGGGAAACTGAGGCTCGGCCAGGGCCGGCACCGGGCAGGGAGTCACAGCGGGGCTACCTCCCACCCAGGCCTTGCTCTTACCCACAATGCTGCCCTTCAGCTTCCTGGACTATTTCTTCCATTATTCATACTGAACTGTATGGGTTTATTTCCTAACTCAAGCTTCACTACTTTAAAAAAACTGCTGTTTCAAAATGTGCATTTTTTAGTCAACGATCTCTCTTGGTAAATGTCACATTGCTCTTGAAAACATGTGGGTTATTTTCAAATATCTTTTGATATTCATTTCTAACATAATTCGGCAGAGATGCGAGAACAGACTCTGTATGACTTCCATACTTTTAGACCATGAAATTTTTTGCACCTTGTTTTATGTCCCTGGATATGTCCCTGTGTCTCCTGGCTTTACAGTCTATGGGAACTTGAATACAATTTGTGTCCTACTGTTGTGTGAAGATTATATAAATCTTCATTATGTTGAATTGGTTCATGGTGCTTTTCAGTTCCGCTATATCCTTCTACTTTTCTGTATATTCATTCTACTAATTTTTGAGTGTTTGATATTGAAACTCCAACTAAAATCTTAATTTATCTATTTAAAAAAAGAGCTGTAGTATATAGTAGGGCTATATGTAACTTTGTTTTGTATTTTGGAAGTCTCCTGTAAATGTGTTATCACACTTTTAAAAAATAAAAAAGTGTGCATTTTTAATACAAATTTTAAAAGGTAGCAGCTGATTCTTCCTGGAGTCAGCCCCCCTGCGCATCGCCTCCCACCAGCCCCATTTTCACAGAGTCATAAACCACTTTCTTAAAGGGGGCCCAAGGGGGGATAATTGCCCTTGACAAACTGTGGTTCATCAGCCAAAAGGGTTTGGGCTCTGGAGGCCCAGAGAGACAGCAAGGAATCGCTAGACCCTGAAGCAGGCACTGCTCCCCTGGGACAATGCCCCCCTCACAGCCTGGACCGGCGGGACCAGGACCCTCTCTGCTGTTGCAAGCCTGACCTTTGAGACCCTCACCCTCAGCCTCTCAGGCTCCAAGCACAGGGCTCAGAGATGTGCTGGGGGCACACCTAGACCAGCTGGGTCCTCAGTCCTGTGAGCCTGGGAGGTGCAGGGTGGTCATCAAAGGAGATATTCCTGGGGGGTACTCTGGTTGTTGATAAGGAGCCCTACTGGGGTTCTGTGTGTGTGTGTGTGTTAGTCAGTCAGTCGTGTCTGACTCTTTACTACCCTATGGACTGTAGCCCACCAGGCTCCTCTGTCCATGGAATTCTCCAGGCGAGAATACTGGAGTGGGCTGCCATTCCCTTCTCCAGGAGGGGATCTTCCCAACCCAGGGATCAAACCCAGGTCTCCGGCACTGCAGGAAGCTTCTTTACCATCTGAGCCACCCGGGTAGCCCCTAGGTGGGCTTGAAGAATTACCCGCTGTTGATCTAAAATTCACATTGAAGGGGACACGTGAGTTCTATCCGGTAGCCCCGGTGTTGGTCACAGGAGTCATGAGGGAGTGCCTGCAGATGAACGCACCGTGTGCGTGTCGCTGGGGAGTCCAGGGACAAGGACTTGGAACTCGGAGTGTCTTTCTGGGCACAGAAGCAGAAATGCGTCTCCCGGGGCTTGCTGCCTGTGCTGTCTCCAGGCAGAGGGCTCGGAGCTCCCAGAGCGTTTGAGCTAAGAGCCAGCCGATGGCATTTTAAACCTCAGCCACTTACTGGCTCCATCAGGAGTGCCTCAGGAGCGGCTCCATCTGGGACACGGTGATTAACGACTCCAGCCTAGGCTGGCAGAAGGCCTTGGCTTTGACACCTCTCATCTTCTGATGCTCGGAATCACTGGAAATTAACATCTCCACCTGCTGCCGCTTGCTTGTAAAACCCGAGTGAGGTCCCGCCACTCCTCTGCTCTCAACCCTTCCGCGGCTCCCATCTCACTGAGGGTCGAAGCCAAGGACCCGCCTTGGACTGCAAAAAGGTCCTCCACCACCTTCCTGTCCCGCCCCCCGGGCTCATCTCCCCCCATGCCCTTTTCACTCTGCACAAAGCGCCGGCGCTGGTGTTCTTTGTAAAGATCAGGCATCCCCACCCCGGGGCCTTTGCCCCTGCGGTTTCTTCTGCCGGGAACTCCCTTCCTTCGGATATTTCTAGGTTCACCCTTCAAGGCCCCCAGGTTCTTCTCAGTTGTCACCTTCTTAGAAAGACCTTCCTGACCTCACTCTCTGCAGTGAGAGAGCGCTCTCTCTCTGGCCTGAGTCACTGCCCTCCAGCTTTATCACCCTGGTCACCACTGTACATCCTTCGGCTGTCTATTTTGTTCGTTGTCTGTACACAGCAGTGTCAGTCCTGGGAGGGCAGGGACCACACATGCTTTACAGCTGATCAACCAATGTTTGTCGAATGACTGCTTGACCAAATGCTGCTGCCGCCTCTGCTTCTGTGCCGGGTCACCCAGGACCTTCCATACAGCAGGCCTTGATTCAAGGACTCACTTTGTAATAGGAAGACCCACATGTGAGGCTATCTCCAGCATCCTAGGGCCTCATCCCCAAGCCTGGATGGTAATGCTTTCTTGACCCCCCACTAGCCCTCTGATCTGGAGGACCCTTCTCTCTCTTACCACCTCCCACTTGTCCCTTAAGACTCAGCTCAGGATCACCTCCTCCAGGAAGTCTTCCCTGACTATCCCTCACAACTTGGAGTCACAGCAGGTGGCTCTCTGGGCTCTCATAGTCCTTCTCAGTTGTCTCCCTGCCCAGCTATGACAGACAGCCCTCTGTGTCCCAGGACCCAACAGTGGCCTGACTGACCACTGGTGCCCAGGACACGACTGGCAGCTAAGTAAACAATGGCTTACATAATTTCTTTTTCTTTTCTTTTAAAATTCTTCTTCATAGAGCCTGGTGTTTCACTGGAAGCTCTTTACAGACACTGGCTCCCGGTTCATTTCACAGGCAGGGAAACTGAGGCCCAGAAGATGGAAGGCATGGGAACTAACTCCTGTCCAGCATGTTCTCTGAACCAATCACCAGTGGCTCAGCAGGGGGTCTCCTTCCCTGCCTGCTCCCCCAGCTGCTATGGGACTTCCAGTAGCTGTGGTTTCGGGCCTCACGGCCTGCACCGAGGCCAGAGCTTGCTGGAATGCTCAGCCCAGACTGAGTCCGTCCGGAGAGAAAAGACTTGGAGCTTTCACAGGAGTCCCGAAACTTCCCTTTCCATCAAAGAGAAAAACCTGAAGCACAATGAGAGGGGAGGGCGGGGAGCAGAGGAGCAGGAGGGAGGGAAAAAGGCCGGAGGCTTCAGGCAAGGAGGATGCCGGCTAGCTCTCCCTTGGGATAAAGCCACCTGGGGTCATCTAAGACCCTCGGGCCATTTCCCTGGCTCCCCAGCCAGAACTCCAGGAGGCTACAAGTTTCTCTGAGGAATCCTATGCTGGTGCTTGTAGTGGGCTGAAGACGAAGTGGACCTCAAAGATATCAGGCCCCAATCCCTGGACCCTTTGAATACTATATATGAAAAGGGCTTCCCTGGTGGCTCAGATGGGAAAGCATCTCCCTGCAATGCAGGAGACCCAGGTTTGATCCCTGGGTTGGGAAGACCCCCTGGAGAAGGGAATGGCAATCCACTCCAGTATCCTTGCCTGGGAAATCCCATAGATGGAGGAGCCTGGCAAGCTACAGTCCATGGGGTCACAAAGAGTCAGACACAATGACTCTTGTGTGTGTGAGCAACTAACACACACACACACACACACACACACACATATATGGAAAAAGGGTCTTTGCAGCTGTGATTAAATGAAGGATCTCAAGACGGGGAGGTTATCCCAGATCACAGGGGGGCCCTAACGCCACCACAGGCGTACTTATAAGAGGGAAGCAGGCAGCGCTTTGATGCACAGAGCAGGCAACGTGGCTGCAGAGACAGAGATGGAAATGATGGGACCATGAGTCCAGGCTGGGTGGGTTCACGTCCCAACCTGAATTACCTGGTTTCAACCTGACTCCCTGGGGCTGGGGTGCAAAAGCCAGGCCCTCTTGTCTCAGACTTCATGGTGCAGCATGTACCCCAGAGCTTTCACAGGACCAGGCTACGTGGAAGGTCCTGAGTGACCTGACACAGAAGGAGAGGCGGCAGCAACATTTGATCAGTCAGTCATTCAACAAACATTTACTGATCAGGCACAGCGGAGGCGTGGTCACAGCCTGCACTGGAGTGGCAGACAACGAATAAAAGAAAGCCAGATGTGTTTCTCTCCAAAGTCTGCCCGTGGAGTTGACAGTGTGTATGAATTACTACTGCTTATTTTATTAAACTATTAATAAAATAATAGTTATTAAATAACTATTATAATTAATAGCTAATAATAATAGTTATAATAGTTACTAAACTATTAATAAAATAGTGACCCTACCCCGTTTCTCTCCCTCCTTACTGCCTTCGCCTAAGAGCCTTTCGCAATAAGCCATGTGCACGGGCTAGAAGCTCTGCTTCTGTCTGATAGAATCCCCCACTCTGCCCTTGACCACGCGTACTGCTGCATTCACACTTAGCAGCCACCCTATAAGGCAGTGATCCCCAACCTTTTTGGCACCAGGGCTCAGATTCGTGGAAGACAATTTTTCCACAAACCAAGGAGATCAAACTAGTCAACTCTAAAGGTAATCAACCCTGAATAGTCATTGGAAGGACTGATACTGAAGCTGAAGCTCCAATACTTTGGCCACCTGATGCAAAGAGCCGACTCATTGGAAAAGACCTTGATGCAGGGAAAGATTGAAGGTGGGAGGAGAAGGGGGAGACAGAGGATGAGATGGTGGGATGGCACCACTGACTCAATGGACATGAGTTTGAGCAAACTCCGGGGGATGGTGAAGGACAGGGAAGCCTGGTGTGCTGCAGTCCACGGGGTTGCAAAGAGTTGGACACGACCTAGTGACTGAACAACCACCAAGCGGGGTGGGGGTGGTTTGGGGATGATTTAAGCACATTGCATTCATTGCGCATTTTATTTCCATTATTATTACATCAGCTCCACCTCAGATCATCAGGCGTTAGATCCTAGAGGTCGGGGACCCCTGCCATAATGTATCATCAGCCTTGTTTTGCACATGAGGAGACAAAGGTCCGGGGAGATTATATGACTTTTAAAGACCGCACAGCACCAGGTGGCAGAGCTCACGTGCCAGGGCCAGCCTGATTCCCTGTCCCTGCCTCCCACCTGTGCCCCACGTGACTGTGGACGCAGTAGAAGGACCAGGAAACACCTGGGACCCCTGCCAGCTGCAGCATCCACCCCAGCCCCGGGGCCTGGGGTCCCCCTGGGATATGACCCGCCCTGCCCAGACTGTCGACTCAATTGAGCATTCCAGGGTGGGATCCAGTAGAGAATTTGATTGTTCCCTCCGGGGCGGCCTAATGAGCTTGCTGTCCGGAGGTGCATTTGTTTTCCACCCATGACGATCTGACTGCCTTCCCTCACCTCCCGCCCGGCTCCTGGCTCAGGTTTCCGCTACACAATCGGCCTGACCATCAGCACCTCCGCCAGGCCCCAGGCTCCCGCCCAACCTCGTGGGAGGACGCTCCTGGCCCAGCTCCAGGGTTCTCTATTGACAGACGCAAGCGTGCAAGTCCAGGAAGGGCAACGTCACAGCCCCAGTGAGCAGCCAAGGGGAAGAGGCCAAATAACTCACGATAAGAAAAACCACAGGTGCCCCCCCCCAGAAACCCAGATGACGGCCCAGCTTGTCCTCCCTGTGCGTGTGGTCTGGACACCTGCCTCGTCTGCATTTCACCAGGCTGCAGAGGTGCGGCCGGGTTGCTTGGGCTGCCCAGCTGAGCAGAGGTTCAAAGCTGGTCAGGAAATCATCCAGGGCTGGGGCAGGGCCAGTCAGCACCTTCTCTGTTAATGCTTGTCCCTTTCGTTTGGCGCTTGCAGAAACTTCTGGATTTCCACCTTTCTCCCGATCCCTCCTCCACACCAGCCCTCAGAGGTAGGGCTCGGAGCTCAGTCTGCAGCTTCAAGCAATGTTTGCCGGCAGCTTCTCTGCACCAGGACCCTGGAATTATCTCACTGAATCCTCACCACAGCCTGGGAGGCAGGTCCTTCTGTCATTATCCCCGTTTTACAGATGAGGAAACTGAGGCATAATGTCTGAGAGCCGAGAGGTGATGGCCAAGAAGCATGGGAAAAGATGCTCAGCGCCATTAGTCACTAGGGAAAAGAAACCAAAACCACCATGAGGGACTTCCCTGGTGGTCTGGTGGTTAAGAATCTGCCTTACAAGGCAGGGGAAGCAGGTTCGGGGAACTAAGCTCCTACCTGCCACAGGACAACTAAGCCTGTGTGCTGCAAGTGAAACCTGACACAGACAAATATAAATACATAAAATAAAATATTTTTTAAAAATACCCATAGTGAGGCACCATTTCACACCCACTGGGACGGCTGGAATCAGAAAGATCACAACAGGGCTTCCCTGGCGGCTCAGTGGTAAAGAATCCACCTGCCAGGGCAGGAGACGTGGGTCTGATCCAGGAAGATCCCACACACCTCAGGGCAACTAAGCCCATGCGCCACAACTACCGGGTCTGTGCTGGACAGCCCAGGAGCTGTAGCAACTGAAGCCCGCGTACCCTGGAGCCTGTGCTCTGCAACGAGAAGCCCATGCGACTACAGAGTAGCCGCTGCTCAGCACAGTGAGAGCCTGCTCAGCAGCGAAGACCCAGCACGGCCAACGATAAATAAAAAGAAACGTTAGAAAAATAATAAAAGAAGCAGGAGTGATGAAATCTCTTTGAAAAGATCATAACAAGTTCCAGAAGGATGTGGGGCTATCAGGACCCTCATACGCTGCTGGTGGGCATGTACACAGTGCAACCACTTTGCAGTCAAATGCTGCACCACTGATGCACCCGCTGGGGCAGCCTCTTTGGAAAATACTCTGGTCTTTTTTTTTTTTTTTCCAAAAAGTCAAATGCGGTTCTGGGAATTCCACTTCCAGCTGTGTAACAACCCAGGAGAGATAAAGACCCGTGTCCACGTAGAAACTCGTGCACGACCATTCACAGCAGCATTATCTATAACAGCCAAAAAGGAGAGGCAAGCTAAATGCTCATCCACTTAAGAATGGACGAATAAAGCGAGGTTTAGAACTGCACAGTGGGACACTATTTGCCCACAAAAGGGAGTAGAGCACCGACACACAGACAAACATGAACGAGCCCAAAAGCGTGACACTGAGAGAGCAGCTGATCACAGAAGGACACGTATCGCACGATCCCCCTTACGTGAAATGTCCAGAATCGGCGAATCGATAGAACCGGAAAGTAGAGTAGTGGTTGCCAGGGGCTGGGGGTTGACTGCTAATGCCTTAGAGATTTCTTGGATTATTATTTAGTAGTTAAGTCGTGTCTGACTCTTTTCTATCCCATGGACCATAGCCCACCAGGCTCCTCTGTTCATGGGGTTTCTCAGGCAAGAATACTGGAGTGGGTTACCATTTCCTTCTCCAGGGGATCTTCCTGACCCCTGGAGGGGTCGAACCCGCATCTCCTGCATTGGCAGGTGGGTTCTTTATCCCTGACCCATCAGGGAAGCCCAGGGGTTTCTTTGTCATCAGGAGGTGATAAAAATGTTCTAAAATTGATTGTGGAGATGGTTATAAAATTCAGGTCAAATGGGTGAGTTGTATGGTATGTAAATTACATCTCAATAAGGCTGTTAGCAAAAAATTTTTAAAGTGATGGCCCAGGACTCTCCACAGAGCCTGCAGCTCTGAAAGTCACTGGTTCTACCCTCCGGCCACCCTGTGAGACTCAGAGGGGCCTGAGCTCAACTTCCCTGGGGGACTCACCCCCCAGCCGATCCCACAGTCTCAGGGCAGGCTTGGGTGCCTGGACCCCCGCGTGCTCTGAGCAATGACATGGTCTCCTGCTCTTCTGGGTGAAGGCCGCCCCCAGACCCCACAAGACGGAGAAATCTGGCTGTGTCCACTCCTCCCCTGGGTGTGCCCTGGTGGATGTTGATCAAAGGTGAGTGGGGCTCCTCCCAGGCACCCAGGACTGGAACAGTCTCTTGATGGCTCAGCTACAAGTCCTGGTGGAACCTATTTATAGCACTTTGCCTCCTGGGTTGGAGTCACGGCTGAGGCTCCTCCTCTCTCAACAAGTTTCCAGATGGAAAGAAAAGGGAAGGAATGCATGGGGGCTGCGGGATGGGCGTGCTGCAAAAGCCCTGTGTCTGCCTCCCACAGCGCTGAGTGCTGGATTTCCTCCTGGCCACTGGACAGCGCTCCCAGACGTCAGGAAGGTGCACCAGCTAGGCAGGCTTCCAACTTCCGGGTTGGAACTCAGTGGCAGTCCCTCACCCAGCGGTGTCCAGGCCTGTGAGAGGGGCTCAGTGTCCCTCGCAGAGCTGTGATGGGGTAGCAAGTGCAAGTGGGAGGGAACCACCCAGAGCAGGACACACAGCCGATGCTCAGTAAACCAGGGCCCGTGGTCTTTGGTGCTTCTCTCTGGGAGGAACTGGGAAGGCTGGGATGGCCAAGGGGTGTGGCCACAGTCCAGGCCCTGTTCCAGCCTCAGCCACACTTCTTGGGCATGAAGGTGCCCAGAGCACCCACCAGCAGCAGTCTGGGGATGCAGTGTAGCCCTGGCCATGGAGGATGTGGCTGAGCCCACCCTGGTCCAGGGGCGGAGCGAAGGGCCGCGCTTGGCTCACTCACCAAGTGAGCGGGGAACCGCTCCAGAGAGATGCTGAGCCATTCAAGGCCCTTTGAGCATCCTAAGATTCTGCTACAGGAAAGACTATCTCATGGGACACTCCTGGGCCTAGATTCTCATGGAAACCTCTCTAGCAAGAGTAAAGGACTTGCTGGAGGTCACCGAGCACTTTAGTATCAGGACCGAGCTCAGGTCCAGGTGTTCAGTCTTCAACTCCAGTGCTCTCCCCGGCAGACCCTTGCCTTCCAAAGAAATTCAGAGGGAATCTCATCCGCTGTCTTGTCTCCTGATAAAAGCCCTTCTCCCAGGCCTGCTCCCTGATCTACTGGCCTTCTTTGGAAAGGACTGAAAGCCTCCAGGCCCCCTTCAGGCTGCAAGGCTGCTCAGTGCGAAAGAGGAGCCCTGGATGGGGCCAGCACACTTGCATCCTGGCTCTGTCTCCGCCACTGTGTGCTCTGGGGCAAGTCATTCAATGTCTCTAAACCTCAGTTTGCTCATCTGTAAAATGGAACAACAGTGTTTACCACATAGGGTTATAAGGAGAATCATGCAGAATTAGCTATGTGAAAGGACTTAGGAGAAGGGGAGGCAGCATTTATGTAGTGCCTACTATACACATTCTCCTCTACTGCTCTCATAACTTGAGCCTAGTAGCACTGTGGAGAAGGAAACTGAAGTGGGTTGTCGAAGGCAAGTCTGTGGGAGGAGACCCAATTCTCCACTCCCACCACAACACCTGGCGGGACACATGAATCGGGGTCCACTCAGACTGCGAGCTCACCCCTCCAGCGAGAAGTGGCAGGAAGGGTGTTTTCAGCAAACGCACCAGCGCTTTGACATGTTTTTCCACCTGAAATAGATGCGACAGGATTCCTAGAAATGTGTTTAAACCTGGTAGAGAGTACTCTAAACAGCTTGGCTTAGACATTGAAATATGGGGCCCAGAACTGCAAGAGCGTCCACACCCCAACACGGAGTCCAACAAACTCAAACTCTACTTTTAAGTCTTGGATTTGGGTGACATCATCAACTTCTGGAAAAGGGCTCGGACCAACTCCAGTCTCTGCAAACATTATTTTTAAACCAGGTCTGATCTCATCATGCATGTGTTGTTCCTTGCCACAGGCCTCTGTTAGGCTGCATGTTTTTATTTAAATTTGCTTAGTTGTATACTCGGAGAAGGCAATGGCACCCCACTCCAGCACTCTTGCCTGGAAAATCCCATGGACGGAGGAGCCTGGTAGGCTGCAGTCCATGGGGTGGCTGAGAGTTGGGCATGACTGAGTGACTTCACTTTCACTTTTCACTTTCATGCATTGGAGAAGGAAATGGCAACCCACTCCAGTGTTCTTGCCTGGAGAATCCCAGGGACGGGGAGCCTGGTGGGCTGCCGTCTATGGGGTCGCACAGAGTCGGACACGACTGAAGCAACTTAGCAGCAGCAGTTGTATACTATTAAAGGGCTTCCCCTGGTGGCTCAGCGGTAAAGAACCCACCTGCCAATGCAGGAGATGCAAGATCAATCCCTAGGTCAGGAAGACCCCCTGGAGAAGCAAATGGCAACCCACTGCAGTATTCTTGCCTGGAGAATCCCATGGACAGAGGAGCCTGGCGGGCTACAGTCCATGGGGTCGCAAAGAGTAGGACACGATTTAGTGAGTAAACAGCAACGACATACTAAAGTCTGGTGAGGAAGCTTGTAACTAAACCGACGATGCTGAATTATTTGGTGATGTCGCAGAATCAAGGAAACAGGGTCTGACCGAGAAGGATGAAGTACAGACTCACAATTTTTGTTTTCCCATATATTTCCATAACCATTTCCTTCTAAAATCACATCCTATGTTTTTATCCGATGGTCTCAGTGATTAAACTGGCTCATGGATATCCATCCCAGCTCCCTCTTTTGTGCCTGAGGGAATAATAAATCAAGAGAGTTTTTGGCAACAAGCAGCTAAACATTTCTCTTGCTTCTGCTTTTCCTCGCTGATGCTGCGACCAGATCTTTCAGAAATTTATTTTTGGACTTTTAAAGGCAAGTTCAGATCTGAGGGAGAGAACGTGTTTTGAGAAATCTTGCCTCTGGTTTTGAGATCTGCTCATCAGAAACACATACGTTTCAGAGGCTAATTGACCATCGTGCATAAGATATGCTCTGAGCATTTCATAATTAAAATAGGCTATTTTTTAAAAAGTCATTTGGGGGTGGTGGGAGGGAGGCTCAAGAGGGAGAGGATTTATGTATACATGTCGCTGGTTCGTGTTGTTGTACAGCAGAAACTGACACAATATTATAAAGCAATTCTTGTTGCTCAGTCTCTAAGTCGTGTCTGACTCTTTTGAGGTCCCCTGGACTGTAGCCCACCAGGCTCCTCTGTCCATGGGATTCTCCTGGCAAGAATACTAGAGTGGGTTGCCATTTCCTTCTCCAGGGGATCTTCCTGACCCAGGGATCGAACCCAGGTCTCCTGCATGGCACCTAGATGCTTTCACTACTAGGCCACCTGAATGTGTAAAGCAATTATATGCCAGGTTTTAAAAACTAAATTCAAAAAGAGAGAGGGAAACTTTTTTTAAAGTCAGTTGGGAAAAAAAGTTAATAGGGTGCAGATACTACTAATCCATTCCGTAAGGGAGCTCTGTACCTGCCCTCTTGCCATTGGGTGTGGCCATAGGACTTGCTTTAGCCAATGAAATGCCAGTAGAGATCATACTGACCACTTCTAGGTGGGCGCGTTTAACTGCCAGTGTGAAGCCTCCGCCCCTTGCTGTATCTGCCTTATGATGGGAAAACTGGGTCCCTGTGGAGGCATCACACCTGCCAAGCCAACACGTAGGTGACCTGCCCTGGAGAGTCACCCAGACCTGCAGTAAACTTTGCATGAGTGAGGAATACATCTGTGTTGCTTTAAGCCACTGCGATTTGTGTTTTCCATAGTATACAAGCCTGTCGGAGTGATAGAGTCAGTACAAACCAAAAGCGGCTGTCTTGACCAATGCAAAACTGGAAATCAGTAGATACAGAAACTGGTGACTGAGATGGGCCAAAGATGTGTTATTATTTGTACCTTCCTGCGTGCTAAGTCGCAGAGTCAGACACGACTGAAGCGACTAAGTATGCACGAAGGTATGGATAATAACAGATATCTTTGGCCCATCTCAGCTACCAGTTTCTGTACTTTATTTTCCCTGCATAGTTTCAAAAAAAACAAAAAACAGACAAATGGTTGCAGACACCAACAGCTTTGGGTCATTTAAAAAATATAATTGAAACTATTTAAAATGTATCTTGCTATCTCAAGGATGCTCATTTAGAATGGACCCAATACTTTTAAAGAGCAGAAGTGGATATTTTATTTCCAGGAGGAATTCCTAACGGCTTCTAAGCTATATTTCTTGTCATGAGTGTAAAAGCTCCCGGGGGTGCTTCAAGAGGCTGGAATGGGGACAGCAGCCACGTGGATTTATTCATTTGCTCTTCAGAGATTCTCGGGCAGGGGTGAGGGCTGACACAGAGGTGGCAGGGCTCCTGAGCCCTGCTTGATGTCCCAACACAGGACACACGTGAGAGCTGTGTGCTCACCTGTAGGATTCTATGGGGATAAAGGCAGACCAAAACAAACCCTGAGACCAGAAAGGGAAGGAGGCTTGTCTCAGGTCACACAGCGATGAGCCCACAACACATCTCCCGCCACCCAAGGTTCTATGAGCGGGACAGTGGCGTCCAGGTTGGCACCGGTCAAGCTGTTTCAACAAGAGGAAGAGATGGTGGGGTGGGGTGGGGCACTCCAGGGGTGCGGGGTCCCTGGGGCTGCAGATTCCGGGGAAGGGTCCTTGGAGGAGGCAGGACCCCACCAGCCTGGACGGCAGGCCTGCTCCGAGCAGCAGGAGGGAAGGTGTGAAGCCTGCACGCAGGTGCCAAGGGGCCTGTGTTGGGGAATCGAGTCCTGGCTCATCACTCCCTAGCCAGTGACCCTGAGCCAGTCTTTCTTTCTCTTGGGGCTCAGTTTGCCCCTCCACGACATGGGGATCCATGGGTGGGAAGCGTGGACAGGGAGTGTGGTGTGAACCGTGACGCTGGGAACCGAGGGGGGTGGTAACGGGGCATCGTCTGGAAGGTCCTCATTTGCCCCTGACCCCAGCCTCCTGCGCCAGATCAGATGCTCCTCGGGTTAAACCCCTCCTGCCGTCGCCAGCACAGCACCCGGACTACCAAGGGCCGTGGGTTAAAGACTCATTCCTGGGGTCAGGAGGCTGCTACCCATGCCTCCCCTGGCCCCGGTTTACAGGAGTTTGACCGTGACATCTCATCTAACCCCCACATCACCCCTCGAGGTCATGGCGTCACCTCCACTTACAGATGAGCCGACTGACGGTCAGAGAGGAGAATGACCCGCCTGCGTCCAGGGAGCAGGTCTGCCTGACCCTGGAAATCATCCTCTAGGGACTCCAACAGGATGTGCAAACCAACCTCTGGAGCTTTGGCAGGTCACCCCACCCCACCTCCAGGCCCCTGACCCACCTAGCGGGAGAGGCAGCATCCAGCCTCAACATTCCCCCCATCTTCTCCCCCCAGCACTTTTCAGATCCTTCCATTCTCCCCCCAGTGGGCCTCACCCCATCTGCTCAGGACCTACGTCACCAGCATCCTCCTGGGCCTCCTGGCCTCTGGAGTCTCTCCTGACCCTGCACTCCTACACGGAAGCAATCCAGGCGCCTCCCTGGTTCAAGACCTTGCTGGCTCCCTGTTGTCCGTAAAAACAGAGCCCAGTGACCTGTCCGGGGTCGGGGGCAGCCCTCACTGACAGGAGGGGAGCCAGGTAGAGAGATGCTGAGGCCTGGGGCCAAGCTCACCTCTCCTGGGAGAAGACCCTTCCTCTCCAAGAGCGGGGCCTGAATAGTAAAAGCATTTTGCTTTTATCTCCTCGTGGAGATGCTCAGCACAGACCTGGGCCCTGAGGCTGGTCGGTAACCACAGAGGAGAGCAGAAAGCAGCCCATTACTCAGAGGGAGGTGGGGGCTCCCTGCACCCTGGCAGGGGGCCCGCCATGATGACCGGGAGAAGGAAGCTCGGGCATGTTGTCTCCGGGCTCTGGGATGCCAGGAGACGAGTGAGAAACGGGGTGGCCACCCCGACATCAGCCACCACCTGCCCCAGAAAAACCACTTCCCGCTGTGCAAACAGTGTGATGCAGACCCCAGGGATGGGGGCTGGGGTGGGTGGGCAGTGGGATTGAGGGAAGGTTTTACAGGAGGAGGAAAGAGGTCACTTTACTGGCTGAGCGCTTCCTCGGGTTAGGGGTGTCTGTCCTTGTCACACCCGCCAGGGCAGGACAAACGTCCACCTGTCACTGAGGCTCAGAGAGGTTAACTGCTTTGCCCAAAGCCACAGAGCCAGGGAATGGCAGAGCAGGGATTCAAGCCCTGGGCTCTGATGGACCTACATTCGGGTGCTCTGCTCCGAATCCAGTGGCCTGTTCTTGGGTGCTTGGAATTATAAAGTTGCTTTGCTGGAAACTTTCCCAAACATGGGAGGATCGGACGGCACAGGGGCTGGACTCTCTTCCTGTGGAGCTCCAGAGCTGAGAGGTCAGAGGTACCGCAAGGTCAGAGGCAGGGAAAGCCAAGCAGCAGACCCAGGATGTGAGGAGCCCCTCTACCCAGGCCCGTGATGGCACCTACACACACCGTCTCCAGTGAGGGACGTGGCAAGGACCCACTGTACGGATGAGGAAGCTGGGCCTCAGGGCGGAAGTGACCCATCCAGCACTCCGTGTCGCCAAGGGGCAGAGCCAAGTCTGGAAGCCAGGCGACTTTAGGGGAAGCACCTTCCCTGGACCCGGTGACAGACGCAGTTCTCGGAGCAGGCGAGCTCCTGCTATAAATATGATGCTGACTCCCGGTAAGCTTAGCCTCCAGGCTCCCCTGCCCAGGCTCAGGGCCATAAATCCTGGAGCAGGCCACCTGCCACTGTGCTCTTCGGCTGGGGAATCGTCCTGACAACCCTAGCAGGGTACCACGATTTTTTGACAGGCTCCGAATCATTGGAGGCAATGTTGGGCTAGCAGTCTCCCAGATGAGAAGGGCCATTGCTCAGAGGAGAGCCGAAAAGTCCTGCAAGATGGCCAGCCTCCCCACCCCCAGGGGAGCAGGGGGCGGTTTCCTAGAAAAGGCATCCGACCTGATATCTGCACAGACAGGGGCTAGGAAGCTGGGTTTGAAGCCCAGCTCTACCACTGACCAGCTGGGTAACTTTGGACGAGTCTGTTTGTCTCTCTGAGCTTTGGTTTCCTTAGTTATATAGTGAAGTCCATGCCACCGATCTCCAGGGATTAAACAGACGGCGTGTCCACAACGGCTGGGACACAAGACGCAGCAGACAGCCTGGTCCCTTTGCTTCCTTGTTTGGGTCACAGCTCATTTACTGGTTGAATAATAAAAACAGCAGCTGACAATAAGCCTGGCATGATTCTCAGTGTGCTGCATGCTCTTGGTCACTTAATTCTCCCTGGAACTTAAAGCGCTGATATCCTATTATTGTCCCCATTTAACAGATGAGGGAACTAAGGTTCCGCACCCTTGAGTAATCTGCCCAAGGTCACACAGGTTGTAGGCGCAGAGCTGAGAACTTTTCCTGCTGTCCACACGGGCACAGAGACTGGTTACTGAGAACAGGTGGAAATATTTCACATCAGCCTGCCTGGCCTAATCACTGCTGCACAGAAGGAATCCGAGAAAGACTGGAATTGCAGATGACACAGCCCAAGAGATTCCATTCCCACCCCGACCCCTACCTCCGCCATAAGCAAGCATGCATCCCTGCACCCAGGAGCTGTCTTTACTCCTGCCAACCTGGAGTGATCACAACCCAGCACATCAGACAGCAAAGACGGTCACACAGCATCCTAAAGGCGGGAAGCCAGGAGTCGCCGGCCCAGCCAGGGTGGGCAGGGCAAGGATGCTGCCCGCCAGCCTCCAATCCAGCGGACCTTCTCCCAACCCTGACAGGGAAGGCAGTCTGCCCCCAGGCTCCAGGCCACACACACACACATGCTCAGTACCCATTCCATTGCCCTGATGGGTTAATATTGTCCTGGGCTTCCTGAAATACCCATCCCCACAGCAGGGTGGTTTTACAAGCTGCTAAAAGCAGGGCCATGTCCCCGGCAGAGGGAGAGAGCTATTCCGGGTTGGTGTCAGGTGTGGGCAGAGCCAGCCAGAAAAGGGCCTGTCTGCACCCCCTGTACCCCCCCCCCGCCGCCCCATGCTGGCTCCTTTACAACCACGGCGGACAATTCCTGGCAGTCAGCGCCACTGGCGCCCAGCAGAAGAGGGTGAGGTCAGGCCAGCTTTGTCGGTATCCCCTTCCCCAAACACACACACACCCTGTTCCACGCTTGACTCGGCCAGGCCCAGGCAGGGAACCGTCCGGCAGATACCGTGCAGAGTGGGGTCTCACGCTGTTGCCCCCAGCTCACCTGAGGCCCTCTCTCCATCACAGTCTGACGTGCCCAGATTCTCCATGGTGGGTAAGGAATCCGTGGGCCACAGTCATGGCTAAGGCAACGAGGCGCGGCTGGAGGGGGCCTGGCGGGGCTGCCCAGACCCGAGGGCTTCTAGCGCCAGCCTGGGACCCCCCACTTGCCGTTCCCACAAAGACACCGCTAAGTGCTCGCCGCACACCTGCAGACACTTGCATGCATCCTCGCTGTCAATCTCCACAACCACCTGGGGTTCGTTTTCACCGCCTCCTTCCTCACCTGGAGCCACTGAGGTTCCAGGCCATTCAGCCACTTGCCCAAGGTCAGCCAACTTGGAAGTGAAGGAATGGGAATCGGAACTTGGGCAGCCTGACCCCAGAGTCCCCAAAATGTTCCCTGAATTAAGCCATCTCCAGCCACCCCCCCAACCCCACCAACCCCACCCCAGGTAGGTTCAGGGTGACGTCCACTTCAGAGCTCGTCTTCAGCTGGACGGAACCAGGGGCCACCAGCCAGGGACACGGGCAGCCAGCCCCCACTGTAGCCCCTCGCCTCGGGCAAGCCAGAGGGCAGAAACAGCTTCCTGCTCTCGCCCCACCGTGTCTGACCACCCCTCCACCTGCCTGGGTCCCTGGCCATTTCCAACCTAGAGGGTTTGGGCACCCCTGGGTGGAGGGCGTCTGCCTTGTGTAGGCAGATCAGAAGCTCAGAACTTCCTGGTCTCAGACCTCTGGGAGGTCTAATGGAAGCTGTGCGCTCCCCTGTCCCCCATCACCAAGTAAATGTTTATACACACACTCATTTGCATGTGGTTCCAGGAGCCCGCACCCTGCGCCCACCCAGGGTGCAACGGCAGCCAGGGCCCCTATGCCGCGGGTGGGTCAGCTCCGCAGCCCAGATGACAGTCGGGAGGGTCCGCGGCAGAAACGGCTTCCTGCTCTCGTCCCACGGGGAAGCCGGGGCTGCAGCACTACCGAGCTTTGAGAGTCACGCACCTCCCACCATACGCACAGCCACCACCCCCCCGCCCCAGGCATCGGGCTCGAGGAAGGGGGTCCAGCCCCGCAGCTGCCTGCAGCCTGCTGTGGGGTGGGGTGGGCCGCGTCCTCGGTGACCAGTGGCCTTGGCTCTGCAACCGGAGCCGCGGTGGGTAAATATAGCGCTGCCACTCACCGGCTGAGGGGCCCTCGCCGTCCGACATGGTGTGGGAGATGGGCAGGCAGCCGGCCACAGCCCGCAGGGACGCTCGGGGACCTCAGCGGCTGTCGCCCACCTGGTGGGGCTCCCGGCTGCGTCCAGTCCCCAGGCGGCGTCCCGCCCCAGCAGGCCCAGCCACCACCACTACCCCCCCACCTCCGCCCCATGCTGGGCCGGGCAGATAAGGAGCTCCAGGGCCAGGAGCCTGCGGGATTGGTGGATAAATCTGGGCACTGCCCTCCCCTGCCCCCAGCCTCTCCGGCAGACTCAGAACATTGCCGGAGAGACCGCTGCACCCCTGGGCACTCAGTCAGGCTGCAAGACCCCTCTCTGCCAGCCTGGGACCCCAGAGTGCCTGCAAGCTCTCTCCTGGGGACTGGTCCCACGCCCCCAACAGTGAGGGGCACTTAGGGTCCTTGGAGAAGGATGAGAGTGAGTGATGCCACCCGGAGCTGCCACACTTGTCCCCTCTCAGCTCTCCTGGGCAGCCACCCCTATTGTCTCCATGTCACAGAGGGCATGACCCATCCAAGGTTCCTTGGCAGGTTAGGGGTGTGACCGGAGCTGGGCTCTGGAGCCAGCTGGCTCCAAGGTGGCCAGAGGGTGTGTGTCTTGCCTTTGTCTGGGAGATGAGAGCCGTGAACAGCAGGGGCCCTACTGTTCTAACTGCTCCACATGGGCTGGGGGATGGAAAAGGACCCCCAAGGGCAGCCATGTAACTCTGTCTGACACAGAGGGTGCTCAGGAGATATTGGTTGAATGAACATACCACAGCAAGCCCTTAGTTTGCACTTGCTCTGTGCTTGCCTTAAGAGCCAACCCACTTCTGCTCCTGGGTCCTCCACAAGGACCAGAGACCAGGGCAATGAGGCAGGTGGAGGGCTCTGGGCTGAGTTCCTAGGGTTGGGTGCCTGTGGCTGCCCACCCCCACCCACCACCCAGGCGCGAGGTCAGCACAGAGGGAGTGGAGTGACTGAAAGGGAAGGCTGGTATCAACTCCAGTCAGAGAAATCCTGAAGGGCTTCCTGGAAGAGCTGGCATTTGAGTTCCATATTTGACGGATATTACTACTAAGTCGCTTCAGTCATGTCCGACTCTGTGCGACCCCAGAGATGGCAGTCCACCAGGCTCCCCTATCCCTGGGATTCTCCAGGCAAGAATACTGGAGTGGGTTGCCATTTCCTTCTCCAATGCATGAAAGTGAAAAGTGTAAGGAAGTCGCTCAGTCGTATCCGACTCTTAGCGACCCCATGGACTGCAGCCCACCAAGCTCCTGCGTCCATGGGATTTTCCAGGCAAGAGTGCTGGAGTGGGGTGCCATTGCCTTCTCCATATTTGATGGATTAGAAAGCTTTTTTCAGGGGATAAAAGGACATTCCAGGGAGACCAGTAGGTGTGAAAGTAAGAGGCAGGAAAGCTCAACTGGGGAGTGACACGGGGCCCTGAAGGTGTAGGGACCCCAAGGAGAGAAGAAGGTTGGTCCAGGTGGAAGGGGGGCATCCAGGGCTGGGGAAGCTAGGGGAGGCTTCCCGGAGGAGGGGGCAGATTTTCGTGCCTCAGAAAATGAGGGGCAGGGGTGGAATGGCATGCCAAGGCATCCAGCAGCTCTTCCATTGGCAGTGAGACCTTTCCCAGCCTGGAGACTGGGGGTGGGGGGGTTGAGGGTGTGGGGTGTGAAGGCAGGAGGGGCCCCCTTTCCAGAGATGGCGGGGAGGGCTTAGAGTCACACCAGCTGTCAGAGTGAACAGCAAAGACATTCACTCCCTGGGAGGTGTGTCTAGGCCTCTTGGCCTTTGCCTGTACTATCCTCTTGCTCAGGAATTTCCTGTCTTCTTCTCTAGTCTCCTCCTCTGGGAAGCCCTGTCTGATTGCCCCTAAAGGCTGGTCAGGGGCCCCTACATTCTGCTCTGCAAACTCTGACCTCACTGTGGTCACTGCCTGGTCCTGCCTGTTTCTACCTCTTGGTTGGCTCTTGCTCCTCTGAAAGGTGATGAGCTCACTGTTAGTGGAGGTGTGTAAGCAGGGCTAGACAGCCACTGGCTGGGGACACAGTGCAGAGTTCAGCATCAGGTAGACTTAGATTAAATGTCTCTGGAGTCCTTCTAGGGTAACCTGTCCTGGTCTCCCTGGACCTCTCCCTGTTTTAGCCCTGAAAATCTTCATGCGTCCGGCAAAACTTCTGTCCCAGGCAAACCAGGACTGTTGGTCATCCTGGGTCCCTCCTAAACAAGATTTTCATTTAAATGAAAAAAAAAAAAAGACAAAACAAGACTATCTGTCTCTGAAGCCCTAAACCGACCCCCATCCCCGCCCCAACCTCCTCCTTCCTTCCCACCATCTAGATGTTATCCTAAGACTGGGATTCTGGAGATAAAAGTGAACACCCAGCTGCCCTGTGCCTTGGGAGGACGTGCAGGGAAGAAAAGAGGCAGGTCAGCAAGGACAGGAAGCTTCCCTGGGCGCCCCTACCTGCAGGGCCGGGGGGAGTCTTGCCTGCTGGGTCTGGAGGACTAACAAGATACTGCAGCAGTCTATGTCCCCAGGGAGGGCCTGGGACAGGCTGGGACCACGTGCCCAGGCCTCCACCCTGCTTTCCCCTGGAGCTGCAGCAGGACGACACGAGTGGGATCAGCCTGGCCTCGCTGTGTGGCCTTGGGCCAGTCGTGGTCCCTCTCTGTGCCTCCAATGCCACATCGGTGGAGCATTTACCAGCACCTCCTGTACCCAGCCCCGGGCCAGGCTTGGGGGCAGGGACCCCACAGATTCCCTGCCATCAGACATGCCCAGTCCCGGGGAGGGAGCCGTGGCTCGCAATCTGGGCTGCTGATGGCTCCTTTGTGTGTGTCCTGCAGTGCATGTGCAGGGCCCCCTAGAGGGTGCCCCCCGAGACTGCCAGAGGCCAGGCCAGGTGCCATGGGCTCGCCTAGCACTGGACAAGCCACCGGGTTACAGAAAGAGCCCCACCAAGGCCCCTAGCATCCTCGGCAGAGGCCTCTCCTTGCCCACTGCCACGTGGGCCGAAGCACCAGGGCTGGGGGCACGTGACGTCAGAGGGGCCGGGCTCCCATGCCAGCTTCCCCTGCCCTCCTCGGTGACTGGGATGAGCTGACCCCCGCCTCGGTGTCTCACCTGGAAGCGGGAGGGGCCTTCGGTGAGGACCGGCACCAAGGCCGGGACGCCCTGGAGGACGCTCCACCTCCCACTCTGCAGCCGTCTGTCTGTCTGTCTGCTCCTGAGTCCCACCCAAACCAGCCGCCTGGGGTCCACCCGGCTGGAGCCGGCTCCCTGTGCGCAGGCCACTTCCTCTTCCTGTCCCGGCCCCAAGTCCCTTCCTGTTTTCTTTAGTGTGGGAATGTGTCCTGGGGAAAAAACAACTTGATTCCTCAGCTCTGGAGGTCACTGCCGCAGCCACGGGCCCACTGCATGCCTGTCTGTGAACACGCGTGCAGCAGTGGTGTGGTGCACACCTGTGTGCATGGGAGTGTGTGTATGTGTGTGTACATTCCTGCGTGTGTAGAGGTGGGGCCATGTGCGCACGTGTGTGCACGGTGTGTACTCTTGCACCTCCACTCTCTGTCTGCTCGGTCATCAGTGTCCCTGTCGTCGGACAGCATCCAGGCTGGCGTGGTCTCGGCTCCTGAATGTCTGATGCCGCTTTAGTCACCCACGGGCACTTGTGCTGGGGCCTGAGTGGGACATGGGCACAGCCTCCTGGGGGGCTCATGGGCACGTGGGGGGCAGTGGGGTGAGGGCGGGGCCAGGGAGGAGCAGGCAGGCACCTAGACAGGGAGCCCACACCTGGGCAGGAAGAAGGTCAGCTTCAGAGTGGAGGGTCAGCCCTGGCCCAGAGCTTGGGGCACACAGGGAACAGACGAGGCGTGACAGGGCGAGGGGCAGGCGGGCTGCCCTGCGGCCTTGGCAGTTGGCTGCAGTTGAGGTGCTGGAAGGGAACAGAGGGTTGAGGGGGTAGCCCTGAGCTGGGGTCCCTCCCGAGCCCTCCCCTACACTGTGTGGTCTCAGGGGGAAGCCACGCCCCCTTCCCAGGGAAGGGCGACCACCAGCCTCGCAGTGACCTCGCCTGGGGACCGCGAGCCCTGCACCTCCCCACACCCCCACACCTGCTCCCCCACCAGCCCCCCGAGTTCCCACTGTTCGGCCAAACTGCACCGGCACTGGGAGCGAGGGGACCCAGGAGGGTGAGAGGGTCAGGGCTGGCCTGATCAGAGGCAGGAGGGCATCGGAGCATGGCGGGGTCAAGGCGGAAGTCCAGCTTCCCGTGGGCCCCGGCTGGGTCTCAGGGGTCTAGGAACCTCCCTCCTGCTGGAGACCTGTCTCCCTGGGCCTTGGGACCCCCTGTAAATAGAGGCAGGAAGGTTTCAAACAAGAAGCCTCACCTGGGGCGTTGGTGGCCATGACTTGAAGAAGGGCAGAGGATGTGCGCATTGGGTGGACCCCCCCACCCCCACCCTGTGTGCGGCCCTGGGCAGGCCACCTAACCTGTCGGGGTTAGGGTGGGGTGTGCAATGCCCAGTAAGTGCCGAACACCAGCGGGTATTGTAATACCTCCCGGGTCTGCCCACCACCTTAGCTTAAAACAGGTCACAGCAGACGCACCCAGATGCACGCAGCCCGAGACATGCAGATATGGACGCTGAGACACACACACTCACCTCACCTGTGAGAGACAGAGATACACAGAGATGGGGAGACCCTAGACACACAGAGATACATGAGAGATACGAAGTGAAGCTGTTAATCGCTCAGTCATGCCCGACTTTGCGTCCACATAGACTGTAGCCCGCCAGGTTCCTCTGTCCAAGGAATTCTCCAGGCAAGAATACTGGTGTGGGTTGCCATTCCCTTCTCCCAGGGATCTTCCTGACCCAGAGATTGAACTCGGGTCTCTTGCATTGCAGGCAGATTTTTTACCATCTGAGCCACCAGAGAAGCCCATGAATGGACATATAGGCATGCAGCTTGCGCGTGCACTCACACACACACACTCCAGTGTGGTCCTGGGAGCTGATTTCCCGCACCCAAGGCCCTCTTAAGCTGACGACCACCTGGGTGGCCTTGGGTGAGCCTCCCGTCTCCAGGCTTCTGGCCAGGAAAGAAGCCTGAGGGACCCGTTAGCTGCTCTGGGGGTCCCCAGGGTGTGAGGGCGTGTGTGAGTTCCCTGGGGCAATCCCCTTCCCCTGGGTGGGAGCCAAGGAGCTGCCATCACTTAGGGGGTTGGGGGGCGCGGCTGGTGGGGAGGGGCTGGCCTCCTCCTCAGGCTGTTGGGCTCACAGCAGGGGTGAGGCCCCCCAGGAACAGTGAGGCCCCACCCTTGGGACCTTGTCTGTAGAAAGGGGCCCAGGGTCACTGTACAGCTGGGCCTGGGGCTGGCTAAGCAGCAGGGGCTCGATGGGTGAGCCAACCCCATCATCCCAGACTCCTCCTCAGCCAGGATCCCAGGGCCGCCTGGAGGCCCTGCCCCTGAGCTGGGGGAGGCAGAAGACTGCCCCTGATCATCGCCGCCCTTGTCCCCCCCCAATCCTAGACCAGCAGAGCTGGGCCCAAGGACAGGGAGTGGGGAGAAGAGATGAGCCTTTGCCCCTGCCCGCCTGGCATTGACTCTGGGGCCCTCCACACCCCACCTGGGAGGCCGGGATTCTGAATGAAAGGCCCTGGACCACCCCCACCCCCACCACCTCCTGCCCGGCCTCTCCATCCTGAGGCCCATGGAGCCTCCTCCCAGGCAGGCCTGGGACCCGGGCATGGCAGACGGGGTCTGCCTGCCCCCCGAGCCAGCCAAGAGCGGGAGGCTCAGGCCTCCACTGGTCCCTGTCCTCCGCAGAGACCTCAGGGCCCCCACCCTGGGGGTGACCACTCTGCATGACTGGCCGGGTCCAGCTCCCCAGCCAAGGCTGCCTAAGCTGGGCAAGACCAGGAAGGTAACCATGGTTTCCTCCGGAGAGAAGTGAGGGAGAACCATGTTCTGGGAGAAATGAGTGTTTTTAAAGCTCCAGACCATCCGTCCCTACGGTTTCCCTGATTCAGAGAAATGACCCTCCTGGGTAAGTCTCCTGTCGCCTGCCAGAAATACCCCCAGTGTCTGTCTCTCCCCCGGCCAGACTTATTTTTGGACATCCAGCCAGAGATGTCCAAGACTGTCTGGAGCCCAGGGTAAGGTCTGGGCAGATACGCATTTAGGGGGTCGAGACCCTCCTTGGGGTCAGACACTGGTCAGGAAGCCCCCTGAAGACGCAGGATTCTCGCCTCAGAAGAGAGCAAGCATCCGTGCAGCGGAGTGCAACGCAGGACCGTGCGACGCAGAACCAAGCCCCGGCTTGAGTCCCCTCTGGCCCCTGCCCTGAGGCCACCTGCAGGCGGCCAGCCCCTCTCGTGATCGCCCACACTGTTTGTGGGGTCCCACCGCCTGGACCTCCCTGACCCTGGACCAGGGTAGAGGACAGCAGGCCTGCTTGGCCGAGACCACCAGGAACCCCACCCAGTGCCTTCCCGGCTGGGCAGCTTGCTGTGGTCCTCTGGCCACCCACGTGGGCTTCCACCAAGGCCCTGCCCGGCAACTCCACGCCAGCACCCACCCGGCCCAGCGTTCAGACAAAAAACACCTACCACCCGGCTGCAGCTGGGCGGAGCCACACCTGCAGACAAGGCTCCCGAGGCCACTTCCCCCTTGGCCTGGCCAGAGACACCCCGGGGGTCCCTCCCCCCCCACCGCCCCTCGCAAGTCTCCAGACCCTTGGGGGTGGGGAGGACACAGGGAGATGACGTCCAGGGAGCATAAAATGCAGTCGGGGTGTTGCAGCAGCTCAGCACTGGGGAATCAGGGGCGCTCGGGTGAGTGGGCAGGCTGGAAGCGTCCTGAGCGTGAGCGTGTAGACCCATCGCACCTTGTCCAGGTTGACAGCGAGGCGGCGAGCTGGGAAAGGACCGTCGCTGCCCGCTGTCCTGCGGGAAGGAACAGCAGGGCAGGGAGGGGACCAGAGCCACCTGGTGCGGCGGCAGCAAACAGCTTGACCCCGGACTCAGCTTCACGCGTTTCTCTCCCCCACCTTCCCCACCCCCGGACCCTTTTTGGGTGAGTCCAGACGGCCCAGTTCGTCCCACCGCGGGCCTGCCAGCATCGCCCCCGCCAGACCCAGGCCTCCCCACCGGAGAGGGAAGATGGAGGCACCGAGTGATCGCCGCACCCCCACGCGTGGCAGCGCCCCGGCCGCCCCACCAGCCCGACCTTCTCCCGTCTCAGTGGCCCCGGTTCTGAAATGGGGACCGCGATGCCCGCCTCCCCACCGCCATCCCAGGGTCACTGGAGGCCCCAGACCACCCGCGCCTGACCGGGGGTGGGGGGGGAGGGGGTGGCCAGCGTCGCACCCTCTCGCCCTGACCCCTCCTTCGGGAGGCTGGGCTTGCTGGCGTCGCCTCTAGTGCCTCGCCCTCCGGACCTCCGGACCCTCGGAGCGGCGGAGAGGCATCGTCCACACGGCCGGGGGCCGGACGCGGATCCGAGCGCTGCGCCGGGGCGCCACCATGCGTCCCTTCTGGGAACTGCACTGAGGGAACAGCAGTCAAGATGCCGCCGCGGTTGGGTGTGCAGCCATGGCCCACTGTGGAAGACTCTGTGCGGGGCACCATCCTCGGAGGACGCTCTTAACTCTCCCACCAACCTTAGGATGTGGGTAATATTATCTGTCCTCCCTTATGATAGGGAGACTGGGGGCCAAGCCCCATAACCAGTGACAGATGGGGTAGCATTTGACCCCAGGAGGTCCGGCTGCAGGACCTTGGTCTTAATCGTGTCCATCTTGCCTGGGCTCCAGGGGCTGGTACCAGCCCTGCGCACCCTGGGGACTCCTGTGAAGTGAAAGTCGCTCAGTTGTGTCCGACTCTTTGTGACCCCATGGACTGTACAGTCCATGGAATTCTCCAGACCAGAATACTGGAGTGAGTAGCCTTTCCCTTCTCCAGGGGATCTTCCCAACCCAGGGACCAAACCCAGGTCTCCCTCATTGCAGGCGGATTCTTTACCAGCTGAGCCACCAGGGAAGGTTGGATCTCCTGATGGGGGGCGCTTAAAAAGAAAAGTTTCTGGTCCCCACCCCATAGGCTGGTCCAGCTGACACAGAAGGTTCTGGCCTTCCCCCTGACCCCCACCCCAAAGCAGGTAGATGGAAACTGAGGGGGTAGTGTGTAGCTTGATAAGGGCCCAACTTAGAGCTCGGGTCTGGCAGGGGGCTGGGAGAGCATAGGACCCTCACTCAGCAAGGAATCTGCAGCTACAGCCGCACCCGGAGGTCCAACGCCATGCCCAGAGGCGCAGGTGCAGCCGCTCTTACTGTAGGTTCCCATGTCCAGCGGCTCTATCCCAGTGCAGAGCACCCACCTGTGCCGGGCAGGTCACTGCCGCCCCCGAGCCTCAGTTTTCTCATCTGCTAAATGGGAAGATCCCTGGGAGCCATTATTCAAGACTGCAGCAAGGGTTGAGGAGCAGACGTACAGCAAGGACACCCCAAATCCACACCCTCCCGGGTATAGTGACGGGTGGGGGGGGGAATCTGTCTGGGACACGTACCCCAGGCAGGGGGCCCGGGACAGTTTCTTTCTTTTTTTAATTAGTTAACTTATTTCTGGTGTTTTAGTTTGTGGGGTTCTTCACTGCTGTGTGTGGGCTTTTTCTAGTTGAGGAGAATGGGGACTACTCTCTAGAGGCAGCACACAGTCAGAGGCTTCTGACTGCGGGGCTTCTCTCGTTGCAAAGCACAGGCTCTAGACGACAGGCTCAGTAGTTGTGGTGCCCGGGCTTAGCTGCTCCGCAGCATGCGGAATCATCCCAGACCAGGGATCGAACCTGTGTCCCCTGCACTGGCAGGCGGATTCTTATCCACTCTACCACCAGGGAAGTCCGGGGGCAGCTTCTTTTTCCTAGACAAACTCCCAAGTGCTGAAGGAGAAAATGGGGGTGGCCCTTTCCTTGGACAGGCCCAGAGGACACGGTGGGGCCAGGTTTTCCTGCCCCTTGGCCACCCCTTGGCCCTGAGCAGGAAGGGGAAATTTCTTTACCTGCCCACTGCCATGAGGGTTGCAGTCTCACTGCCTGGGCCCCAGAGGTCGGGAGGGGCAGCCCTGTGCCAAGAGATGCAGAGGGTGCAGTGGGCATTCCTGCTTAGCTGCACCAGGCTGCCCCCAAGAGAGGTCCTGGGGGTTCCAGCCTGTCGGAGGCCCTCTGGGGTGTCCATGGCCTTGTTGGGAGTAGACTAGACCACAAAGGCCCCGGGGCCCCCGAACTCCTCAATTCAAGCTCTCAACACTGCCCACAGTCCCAACTTCACCCCCGGAGCACAGTCTTCCACACAAGGGAACTGGCTTCTACTAAAACCGCCTGGGAAACTGGGCGGTCTTCTCCCGATGTGGCATCGTCTGGGCGTCTCCAGGGGCAGCTTCCAGAGGTATGTCAGCCCTCAGAGAGATCAGTCTCAACATGGCCCCCATTTTACAGATGAGAAAATGGAGGCCAGAGCGCCCTGGCCCAGTCTGGCCATTCATTTTTGCAGTCAACACATATTTATTTATTGAGCATCGACTGTGCCAGGCCCTGGGTGGGCACAGGGGGCTCAGAGATGAATCACACGCCAGGCCCTGCCCTTGAGGCACTCGGAGCCTGGCAGGGCAGTCGGTCACGTCAAAGGACACTCATGATACAGTGTGGTCAGTGTGGTGTTAGAGGTAGCACAGGTGATGGGGGCGGGGGAGCACAGAGGAGGGGCCCCTGGCCCAGCCGGGGGATGGCAGGAGGGCTTCCTGGAAGAGGTGACACCTGAAGAGGGCTTTAGGGAGTAAGCAAGAGTTAGGGTGTCTGGCAGAGGGAGTGGTCTGTGCAAAGAGGCAGGGGCGGGGGGAGGGGGGAGGGGAGAGAGACAACAGCACATCTGGGTGGCAGCTGGGGGTTAGGTAGGGGCTGGTGGGGGTGGTGGCGGGGTTAGCAGGGAGGAGGAGCTCCGAGGGGGTGAAGCAGGCAGTGGAGGGCCGAGGGCCCGCTGGGAGCCAGCATGGAGGGTGCTCCTGGGGATGGGGGTGGGGGAGCAGGGTGCCCAGAGCCCTGGCCAAGAAGTGTGGTCCTGCCTGGGCCCCTCAGCAGGGCGGGGGCGGGGGCGCCGGCTGCCAGCCCCGGGGCTGCAGCGTGCACAGCACAGGGTCCAGCGGCTTGAGCGTGGCCTGCTCCTGCAGCCCGAATCGCTGCCCGGGCACCAGCCGGAACTCCAGCCTCTGCAGCAGCTTGGCCATGACCACCTTCACCTCCATCTGTGCACGCAGGGGGCGGGGAGGGTGAGTCAGCGGCGTGGATGAGGGAGCGAGGCGCCATGGCTGCCTGGGCCCCCCGCAGCTGGCCTCCTACCTGAGCAAACTGCTGCCCGATGCAGGAGCGGGGTCCCAGGGAGAAGGGGAAGTAGGTGAACTTGGGCCTGCGAACAGGAGGGAGGCGTCAGGAGGCCACAGTCGTGACAAGGCCACCCCTGTGATGACGGCTTTGGGCCGGGGCTGCTTTTGACCACGCTAAAGACATCACCGCTGACTCTGTTGAGCTCTGGATCAGCGTTTTCTCATTTCATCCTCCACTGAGCCTTCCAGAAGGAGCTGTGATTGGTCCCATTTCACAGATGGAGGAATTGAGGCTCAGAGAGGCAAAGCCACTCCCCCAAGGTCCTACGTCACTCGGTCCACTTACTCAGCCAGTCACATGTCTGGCTCCGGGAAGTCTGGGTCTGGACTCAGGCCCCATCAGAGCTGTGGTACTTAAAAGCGGTCACTCTCGAGAGAGCTGTTGGTATTCCCATTTCTCAGATAGGATCATCCAGGCTGGGGAAGGCTCGGCCACTTGCCCAAATCACAGGGCTTTCCAGTATAAGGGCCTGGTTATAAGCACACGCTTTAAAACCAGTCTGAGTCCTTGCTGGCTGTGCCTCCTTGGGCAAGTTACCTAACCTCTGAGCTGTGATTTCCTCCCTCTAAATGGGGGCAGAGTGGGGCTCCAAGCTCCCTCGCAGTGATCAGTGGTCACGGCAGCTCAGACCAGAGGCCGCTGGGGCCGTCCTCCCACCAGGCCCCCACTAGCCCACAGCTTGAAGACAGACTTACTTGGGTGCTTTGGGGCCAAAGCGATCCGGGTTGAAAGTCAGAGGGTCCTCAAAGTATGTGTCCATCCGCCCCATGACGTAGGTGCTGAACTGCCGGGCAGAGGGTCCGCTTGTCTCTGGGTCCAAGGGTAGGTCCCCTCGCACCTCCCCCACCTGCTGCAGTCACCCAGTGGGGAGACTCGGAGCAGAGTACCCCCTCCTCCACTCCCCACCACCCCATCCACCTCCTGACCCGCCCATCTGGACCAGGGTGGGGTTCCGCTGGCCCCTGTTAAGTGTCTAAGAGGAAGAAAGAGGGCAGCCCAATGTGTCGCCAACCAGCTGGGCACGCTACATCATCCCACACTTGGCTTTACCCTGTGCGGGGAGCCACAATTATCCCTATTTTACAGATGAGGAAACTGAGGCTCAGAGGTTCGTGACATGCCTGAAGTCACCTGGCAAGTAAGTGGCCAAAACGAGATGCGAGCTCAGGTCTGCGGCAAGGCCATCCTTCTGAGAGCTGTTATTAATCAAATTTGTCTTCAACACAAGACTCGCTTCAGTGGAGTGGGGGTCGGGATGCCACCGACCCCCAGCAGTCTTTCACCTGCACACCTGGTGCCTCCTGACTGGGGCTGGTGCTCTGTGCCCCGGCCCTGGGCCCTGGGTACTGGCCTCTGCACAAAGCGTCTCTCCCAAGTCTTCGCTGCTCTTCTCTGTGTGGGGTCCAGGGCTGCCAGGGCTGGAGTGGGAGTGTAAGACGGGGAGGGGTCTGGGGGCAGCAAAAGGTGCCTACTATGTGCCAGGGAGTTTTGCCAGGCAGAGGATGTACATTATCCTATTGACTCGGGTATCAGCATCCCCATGTTGCCAGGATGGTACTGAGGCCTGGAAGTTCAGCGTCTTGCCTGAGATGACTCAGCCAGCGGGAGCAGGGCTGGGGTTGGAGCCCGGGTCTGCCCACTCAGGGTCACGGGGTTCAGGTTGGACACGGGGGTTGAGAGTCAGCCCTGGGTCCTTGCCCTGCCAGATGTAAGGGCATTCTGAAGATAGACGGTCATTGCAGTAGCTGGTAGTTTTTTAAAAAGCGCAGATAAACAGGATAAAGAAGCATGCATGGCTGAAGCTTTGGTGTGTGCAGGGGAGACTGTGGCCGGGCCCTGGGGCTGGGGGAGCCGCTCAACAGGTGGGACACATCATTCTTCTTTGTGAAAATAAAACTGGGTCCTATTTGGGCTGAACCGTGTGCCCGTAAAATTCATATGCTGAAGTTAACTTCAGAATGTGACTGTATTTAGAGATAAGCTCTTTAAAGAGGTAATTAAGTGAAAATGAGGTCACTGGGGCCCTTAATCCAATATGGTGCTTCCCAGGTAAAGAACCCGCCTCCCAGTGCAGGAGACCTAAGAGACCTGGGTTTGATCCCTGGGTCAGGAAGATCCCCTGGAGAAGGAAATGGCAACCCACTCCAGTATTCTTCCCTGGAGAATCCCATGGACAGAGGGCTCTGGCGGGCTATGGTCCCTGGGGTCACAAAGGGTCAGAGACAAGTGAAACAACTCAGCACAGCACCGAGCCATCCAGAATGACCGATGCCATGTTACAGGGCAGTGAAGACGGACAGCACACGTGGAAATCTACACAATCTTAATGGACATTGTGCTGAGTCAGAAAGCAAGTCCGAGAGCATACTGTTGTGTGGGTACACACACACACACACACACACACACACACACACACACACACACACACACATGAAGGTGAGCAGGTGTCAAGCAAAGAATTCGGGAGAGTGACAGCTTCTGGGGGGAACCAGGAGAGCCGTGTATACACAGCTGGTTACGTTCTAGTTTTTTTGCGGGGAGGGGTAGTGAGTTTATGGAGGTCATTGTGCATGAATGGAGCCTGAATGAATGAATGAGGAAACAGCCAGAGAAACAAAATTAAAGGCCACCAGGGGGAGAAAAGTCAGCCTTAGTGGGAGGAGGAGCTGTGGGCAGAAAAGGAACTGGGGCAAGTTGGGGCCAGCTCAGGAACTGGGCACATACCCGTATCTGCCCCTTGCTAGCTGTGTGACCTCAGGAAAGTAACCCGACCTCTCTGAGCCTCAGCAGCCTCAGCTGTAAATGAGGCCTCTCCTTGTAAAAGCATCCCCTGTAATCTCACGCTGGACAGTGGCGGGAGAGAAAGCACATCACAGGGTTACGGTTAGACCCAAGTGAGAAGGCACAGGGTGGCCAGGGAGGAGCCCCTGACCTCAGAGGACACCCCGAGCCGGCCGCTCGGGGGTGCGCAGGCAGGGCCCCACGCACCAGGAGTGGCGTGTTGCCGGGGACTCGGACCCCGTCAATCAAGGTCTCCTCCTCCAGCAGACGGAAGGTGCCCCACGCAGGCGGGTACAGCCTCAGCGACTCTTTGAGGACCTGCAGACACCGCATGGGCAGATAATGAGAGACAGATGTCAGGAAAACCCCCACAGAAAGTGCCACAAGCATGTCCCAGACCCTTCTCTGCTCCCATCCATGGCGCTGGGCGTGTGCCCACAGCCAGACTGGGTCCCCAGCCCCTGTAAGGTTAGCCTCATCTCCATGTCCAACCCCTCATGGGACAGAAGGGGAAACTGAGGCCCGGGGAGGGGGTTGAGCAAAGCCACCAGGCCAGGAGCCAGGCCTCCCCCTGAACCAGGGCCCCCACCATTCCGAGGACCCAGGGCAGCTGGAGGAAGGCCTCCCCCTGTGCTATGTCAGGGACTGGATGGGACTCTGCTGGCCGAGACTGGCCCCCTGGTGGAAAGTCTAAGACTTTTGGAACCCAGACTCCTTGGGAAACCCAAACACAGCACCTTTGACTAATGGGTTGATTTCCATATTGGGATCACCTGGGAAGCCCTAGCCACGCCCCCAGTGGCTTAATATCCTTGGTCTGCAGCAGCCTGGACACAGGGAGGTTCTTTAATCTCCCAGGGGATTTTCAGGTGCCAGGATACTGGAGAATCCCTGTCCTACAGGGTCCAGGGAGGCAGCAGGCCTGGTCAGTGAATCACCCACCTCTGCCCGGGAGCTTCTCTCCCACCCCCACACCTGAGACAGGTACTGCAGTCTCCCCAGGTCCTCGCAGTCAAGGTGCCTCTTGGACCCAATGACCTCGTCCACCTCGGCCTGCAGCCTGTCGGTCAGACAAAGACAAGTTCGTCTCCAAGGGGAGAGGTCTCCACCTAAGTGTTAAGAGGGGGCATGGCAGGAAGCGTGACAAGAGAGGCCTGGGGCCCCCTCCGCTGCACACACTGCCCCCCGGGCCCTGTTCTTGGAGGAACCGCCACATCCAAACCCAGAGGTCCAAGTAGTTGGGAACTACGTTTCCGGCCCTCAAAACATTCACCCATCATTGTGCGCTGCTTGGAATCGGCTGCAGGAGGCAAACCACCTCAGAACAGGGGCTTTGCACAAAGATGCCTATTGCATAAATGGAGATTAAATTCCATATCTTTAAAAAAAATAAAAAATAAATTCCATATCTTTGTTTGAGAGACTTAATATTATATTGACGCCCATTCTCTCAGGATTATAAATTCTTTATAATGAGAATTATTCTCAGAATCCCATTCTCTCAAATATATAAATTTGATACCATTCTTATGAAATGCAAGCTGAATTTTCTTTACACCTTGAAAAAAAAAAAAAAAGCACAAAGAGGCCTATTTTAGCTAAGCTCAAAGCAGCTGGAAACGGCAGAGTGAACGATACAGGTACCAGCCTTGGGATGCACACTGTAGAGCCTGTTATACAGAGGGAAGTAAGTCAGAAGGAGAAAAACAACTATCAAATATTAGCACATACACATGGAGTCTAGAACGAAGGTACTGATGAACCTATTTGCAGGGCAGCAACAGAGATGCAGACATAGAGAACGACTTGTACACACAGCGGGGGAGGAGAGGGCGGGACGAATAGAGACGGTAGCGTTGAAACATACACGTTATTGTGTGCAAAACGTACAGCCAGTGGGAATTTGCCGTACCATGCAGGGAGCTCAAACCCAGTGCTCTGTGACTACCTAGAGGGGGTGGGGTGGGGTGCGAGGTGGGAGAGAGGTTCAGGAAGGAGGGGACATATGTATTCCTACGACTGATTCACGATGATGTATGGCAGAAACGTACACAGTATTGTAAAGTAATTGTCCCCCAATTAAAAATAAATACATTTTTAAACAATATGTCCCAGTGAAAGTGGACCTGGACCCCTTCCTACCCCTGCCGGAGGCAGAAAATAACAGGGGTTGTGAGGATGTGGAGAAACCAGAACCCTTGTGCACCGTTGATGAGAATGTAAAATCGCGCAGCTGCTATGGAAAATGGTACGGAGGCTGCTCAAAAAATTAAACACAGAATTACCATGTGATGGTGATCCCAGCTCTTGGTGCTTGGTGCTTAATACCCAAAGCAACTGAAAGTCGGGTCTCAAATAGATATTTGCACACCGATGTCTGTAGCAACACTATTCACAATAGCCCAAAGCTGGAAGCAACCCAAGTGTCCACTGATGGATGAATGGACAGACAAGAGGTGGTCCATCCATACGATGGAGTATCACTCAGACTTAAGGGGAAGGGCATCCTGCCGCATGCTGCCACATGGCTGAACCTCAGGGACGTTATGCTGAGTGAAAGCCAAGCAAGAAGGACGAATGCTGTATGATTCCACTTGTAGGAGGTACCTGGAGGAGTCAGACTTACAGAGACAGGAAATAGAATGGTGGTGGCCAGGGGCTGGAGGGAGGGAGGCAGGGAGTGGGGAGGTAGTCCTTAATGGGGACGGTTTCTGTTTGGGATGCTGGAATGTTCTGGGGATGGATGGTGGGGATGGCTGCCTGACTGTGAATGTACTTAATGCCATTGGACTACACACTTGAAAATAGTTTAAATGGTAAACTTTATTATATATGTGATATAATATATATGATACACACAGACACACACACATAGCCACAATATTTAAAAAAGAATGAGAGGGGAGGGGGTTTGGGGGAGAATGGATACATGTATATGTATGACTGAGCACCTTCACTGTTCACCTGAAACTCCCACATCGTTAATCAGCTACAGCCCAATACAAAATAAAAAAGTTTAAGAAAAAAAGAATGAATGGACTTGGGAAGAGGCTGCAGAAATGTGGAGCAATGTCGTGATAGTACACACGGTGAAATTCAGGAATTAACCACGAACTGTGGCTGGGCGGATGGGGGCACCACAAGTGGATTTACTGTTGTTGATTTTTTTGCCCATGCCATGCAGCATGTGGGATCTTAGTGCCCCAACCAGGGATTGACCCCACACCCCCTGCATTGGAGTGCGGAGTCTTAACACTGGAATGCTAGGGAAGTCCCTGGATTTATCGTGATAATTAAACTTTTCTGTTTATTCCAAATTTTTAGTAAGTACTATTATGTATTTTCATTTTATTTATTTTTATAATTATATTTTTATTATGTATTTTTAAACACCAGTAAGCTACAGTTGACCCTTGCACAACACAGGAGTTGGAGCACCGACCCTCCGCATAGTCAAAAATCTGAGTGTAAGTTTGGACAATTGGTCCTCCATGTCCGTGGCTCCACATCTCTGGACTCAGCCCACTGGGGACCGTGTGGTGCTGGGGCCAGTACTTAGTGGAAGAAATCCACGTGTAAGGGGGCCCCACAGTTCAAACCCTGTTGTTTGAACTGGGATTCAAACAGAGCTTTTTCAGGCTAGAATACTGGAGTGGGTTGCCATTTCCTTTTCCAGGGGCTCTTCCCTACCCAGGGATGGAACCCGTGCTTCCTGCATCTCCTCCTTCGGCGGGTGGATCCTTTACCACTAGCACCATCCTGGAAGCCCTATGTGTTATTTTAGACTCCCAGGCAATCGTTCGGTCTGCCCTTTCTGCTGGGCATGACAACCGTTGCCCTAACGGGCTCTTCCCCACATCCCCAGAGCTCCCAGCCCCCAGCCTGTCCTTGGCGTTTGGCTCAGCCCATCTGGGCCCCAGTCCTTGAGGGACACTGTCTGTATTTAAGGAAACCAACGGCCCGCTCAAATGCCACCTCCCCAGGGAGGCACGCCTCTGTCTCGCCAGGGAAGACGAGCGCTCCCTCAGCCCTTGGCTTGGAATTCAGCTCAGTCCTCAGTGCCAGCCCCTGGCCAGGCCCTGCACACTTCTCAGGAGGGACACAGCCAGGGCCCTGCCCTCCTGGAGCTTCCGGTGTCACGACTGAAATAGACTCAAAGCAGACGGTCCGAGAGAAAGTGCATGTCTGAGCTGGGGGCAGGCTAGGTGGGGAAACAGAGTGGCTGCTTTTGCGGTCAGGAAGGTTTTAGGAGGGGGAAGGGAGTGGGGGGAAGGGGAAGGTAGGCAGAGAGGGGGAAGGGAGGGGAGGGGAGATGGGGGAAGGAGGGGAGGGGAGGGGAGGGGAGATGGGGGAAGGAGGGGAGGGGGAGGGGGAGGGGAGGGGAGAGGGGAAGAGGGGGAGGGGAGGGGAGGAGAGATGGGGAGGGGGAAAGGGAAGGAGGGGAGGGGGAGGGGGAAGGAGGGGAAGGGGGTTCTCCAGGAGAAAAGCAGGAAGAGGAGCTTCTAGATGTAGGAACAGCATGTGCAAAGACTCTGGGTTGAAGGGAGCAGGACTCACTGAACGGGGCCGGGGGCTCAGCCATGGGAGGTAGGAGCAGGTGGCCCTCTGGGAACCAGAGGTCAGACAGCCCCCTTCACCAACCTCAAGGGGACCCCCCCCCACCTCCCCTCTCCATACCTCGCTAAGATTTCGGGCTGGCGCGACAGCTCCATCACCGTGAATGCCAGGTGATTGGCAGAAGTCTCGTGACCTGCAGGGAAGGAGGAGAGTGGCAGCCCCACGTGGCCTACAGGGCTGCGGCTGGCCCAGCCCACCGGGCCTCTGAGACCCCGAGCCCCTAGAGGCACTTCAAGGCCTCACTGCTCCCCCTTGGCTGAGCCAGACCTACAGATATGGAGACAGCTGTCCACCTCCGCACCTGGTGCACCCAGTGCAGTCAGAGGACCAGCCTTTGCCCCCGTGCATGCAGCTATCACACCCTGGAAGACCTTTCCTCCAACCCTCCTTGGGCCTCACCTGGCCTGGAGGGATATTTGTCCCCATTTTGCAGAAGAGCAAGCTGAGGCCGACAGGAATATGTCTCTCTTGGGTCACACAGCAGGAGGGGCAGAGCTGGGACTCAAGTACAGCAAGGCTTTTGGGGCCAAGGCTCGTGACCTGCCTAAGCTGTGGGCACCAGGTCCTGAGGTCTGGAGAGGGTACATCTCCTGTCTGGGCACCATGGAGAGCTTCTAACTGGGACCTGATGAGTCTGGGCAATCCCTGAGGGCTTCTCTGAGGAAGAGATGCTTGTGGGATCGCTGAAGGGTGAGGAGGAGTTTTCAGGTGAAGAACAATGCTCAAGAAGTATTTGATGAGTAAACGAATCAACGTGCTTAGCGTGTCTTCTGGTGCTAATCTACCGAAGGCCTTGCCACAAATTCTGAGTAAGACAGAGCCTTGCATTCACATGGCTAAGCTCTCCTGAACCCCCAAAGGGAGCTTCACAAAACTTCACAATTGCCAGCTCCTTAACCAGGTGGGTTAAGCAGTTCACCAGGTGGCTGATGCAAGCACCTGACTCATTGGGAAAGCCCCTGATGCTGGGAAAGATTGAGGGCAGGAGAAGAAGGGGGCGACAGAGGTTGAGATGGTTGGATGGCATCACTGATTCAATGGACATGAACTTGGGCAAACTCCAGGAGATGGTGAGGGAGGCCTGGCGGGCCACAGCCCATGGGTTCGCAAAGAGCTGGACACAACTTAGCGGCTGAACAACAACCAGGTGGGGGGGCCACCAAGAGAGCCTCCTGGGCCTCCCCTCACCCTAGCCCCCCCAGAGTGGGACTCTGCTCAGCCTGTCTAAGGCCACCTCCAAGTCAGGTAGTCCATGGTCCCCAGTGTTCCTGCAAAGCTCGGAACCCTTGGTGGCCGCTGAAGCTACAGACCAGCGATGAAGAAGGTGACGAAGTTGTCCAGCAGGATCTCGTCGTCCTGAGCCCCCTCTTCAGCTGAAAGACAAGGCGCTTCTCAGGGCCCTGGGAGCCTGGTCCCCTGTCCCCTGTGATGGGTCACCCTGGCAGGGGAGGGGCACCCCCGCCGCGCCCCACTCCCGGGCCCTGCGGAGCCCCGGCACCTTTGAGGATCTGCGTGAGGATGTCGGCCGGCACGTCCTCCCCCCTCTGCAGGGCCTCGCGGCGCCGCTGGACCCACTCCTTGCCGACCTGGCGCAGGAAGCGGACGCTCTCCCGGGTCTCGCGAAGCTGCTTCCACTTCCCCGGCATAAACTGCAGGAGAGTTCCCGCTCCCTGTCAGTGCGCCCCACCCCCCACTCCCCTGCCCCTCCCCAGCTCCAAAACGACTTCAGAGATCCACAGCAGGCTCGGAAGTCAGAAGAACCTGGGAACATTCTAGAAAAGATCAAGTAGCTAGGAGATTTCATCAAGACGGTGGGCTAAGCCCAAGCACTGGCTTCCCCTTCCTGCTCTGAATCCCTAGAAATGTTGGGAAAGATGCCTTAAAATATCCAGGGACCCCTGGGGACACAGACATAGAAAACAGATTTATGGACAGATGGGGAGTTGGGGGAGGGGCGGTGGTGCTGGGGGTGGGGTGGGGGGAGGAAGAAGATGATGGGATGTATGGAGAGAGTAACCTGGAAACATACCTTGTCATATGTGAAATAGATAGCCAATGGGAATTTGCTGTATGACCCAGGGAACTCAAAGCAGGGATCTGAAACAATCTCCGGGGTGGGAAGGGGAGGGAGGTGGGAGGGAGTTTCAAAAGGGAGGAGGCATGTGTATACCTATGGCTCATTCATGTAGATGTTATGTGTATACCTACGGCTGATTCATGTTGATGTTTGGCAGAAACCTACACAATACTGAAAAGCCTTGTCCTTTAATTAAAAATAAATTAATTATTTTTTAAAAAATCCACGGAGCACTGGGAAATAGGAAAGGATTCCTGAGGGAAACTTCCCTGGTGATCCAGTGATTAAGACTCCATGCTTCTTCTGCTGCAGGGGGTGTGGGCGCGATCTCTGGTCAGTAAACTATTAACAAGGTCCCATATGTCGTGGGTGGTATAGCCAAAAATAAATTATATATATATATATATATATGTATGTATGTATCTATCTATCTATCTATATATTTTTTTAAGGATTCCTGAAGGATGGATACAGTTAGGATTGCACTGAAGGCGGAAAGTGGACAGAAGCCAGAAGGAAGTGGAGTGGAATTAACTGCTGAACAGATGCAGTGGCATCAGGGGATTCTAAGCACAGAGTCTGAAGTCCCAGGGAACAGGAGGGCATCTGTCTGGGAATCAGCTCAAGTGCTGTAGCTGAGTGCGACCCTATGCGGTCTTCCCAGAGCAGAACCCAACCCCTCCTGCCCCCTGCCATCCTCCACCTGCCTCTTGTCTATAGGAAAACTTTAGCCCCCCAGGTCTTCCCCAAGTTCCAAAGGGTAAATTTAATCAGAGAAGTGAGAAAATGCAGAAAGAAAGGAAAACAGCCAAGGAGGACAAAATAAAAATAGTTTAGCCATTAAATGAAGTCAAGGACATTTAGTTCCTCCTCAAGGGCTATAGATAATATTCGGAGCCATATCTTTTGTTGTTTTGCAGATACTTCCTCCAGTGGAGGAAGTTAACAGTATGCTGCCCAAAAGCACGTAGACCCCAGACCAGACAGAACCAGAAGTTTGATAATGTTGTTTCCTGATTACCTCACCACCAGCCAATCAGAAGAATATCCACGAAAAGATCTCACACCCCACAACTCCTCTCCCTCACTCTGTCTTTTAAAATCTTTCCCTGAAAGCCTTAGGGGAGTTCAGGCTTTTTAGGCACTAGCACTCCTTGCTTGGTGCCCTGCAATAAACACTGCACTTTCCTTTACCACAACCCAGTATCAATAAGATGGGCTTTACTGTGTGCAGGCAAGCAGACTCAAATTTGGTTCAGTAACAGTACCACCTTTCCCCCTTCCTCTTCCTTCATGCCTGGAACGAGGAAGTGATAGCTGGAGCTGCAGCAGCCATCTTATTACAATGAGGTGGTATGCTAAAGACACTGGAGCAGAAAGAGAAAAATCCAGGAACATCTGACACTGTGAAGTCATCATTGCCATCCTGGGTTACCTGCTTCACGATCATTTCACATAAGAAAAAGACTTACTCCTAATTTTCTTAAACTATTTAGATTTTCTGCCTTTACTTTAGGGGATACATGCAAATCCTGACTGATTCAGAAGTCACTTCAGACATATCAGAACTCAAAATCCATTCTGGAAAAAAAAAATCACTGGAGGAGTTGCTCCAGCAAATGAGGACAAGACAAGCCATGATGCCTGGTACCTTCGCCAGAGTGTTCCGGGATGCGCTGATGCCCTCCAGGATCAGTTTCACTTTCCGAGACAGAGGCTTCTGGGCACCCAGCAGCATGCTGGTCTCCATCCCAAAAGCTGCCTGGGGGAGACAGAAGGGTGAGGTCACACATGGGGGATGTAAGGATTGAAGACCCAGGGCAAGCACTGACTGCATTGTGTCATCCACTCCTTACAACCTATGACAATCCTGACCCTGTGGGATGTGATAGGATTAAGTGGCACATAATAGCCACTCAAGGAACCTAGGCTTCTTTCCTTGACAAGATGCGTTCCCCCTGAAATGCAGCCTCCCTTGGATGTTTATTCTAAATCCAAACTCCCAGTGAATTTTTGAATGGTGATAACGCCTCACTCACTATGCCTGCACTCCATGTTTTACCCGGGTTTGAAGTTATCTGGGCCCCTGCTGAGATGGTGTGGGGGATTTGCGGGGGAGGGGGGTAGTGAAAAGTCAAGCTATACTCCATGGCAGGAGGAGGGATTGGGGGAGGAGGGTTGCCAAGGGGGAGGTGGGCTTGGGCTGAAAGTCAGGCAGACTTGAGATCCAGTCCTGGTCCTGCCACTGACCAGCCAAGAGCCAATCCCTGCATTTCTTCATGTCCATTTCTAGAGAATGAGTTAGTAGCTCCAATCTCACTACCGGTTGCTTTGAATATCCAAGGAAATAAAGGAGATGACCCTCCCAGCCCAGAGAAGGGGTGGCTGATACGTGGAGGAACAGGAGGGAGGGGAAGGAAGCAAGGAAGGGAAAAGGGAGGGAAGAACAGCCCATTGCTGGTGTGGCCTGCCCCATGCCCTCCCTGCCATCCGCCCATCACCTTGGCCAGGATGTCCATGGTGGCACAGGTCAGCATGTCCTGCATGGACACAGGGGTCTGACCATCCGCTTGGGCTTCCAGGATCTCCACCAGCTGTTCCGCTTTCTCATTGAACGTTCCCATCAAGCCAACCAAGGAGCTGGGGAAACAGCATAGTCATCAGCAGCCACTGGGACCAGCCCAGACCTGCAGATATCCTTTGTCCCCTCTCTGAAGGGAGACAGTGTGCAGAGTGGTGATGGGGGCCTCCCCCAGCCTTTCTGATCTCCCCACGAGACCCAGCTCACAGGTTGGGGTTGCAATAATCAAACTAAGCCTTTGGGTTCCCAATCCCCTTCCACTCAAGATGGCTCGTGTCCCTTTATGCTTCTTTTAATGATTCCACACGCACCCTTTCTGGCACTGGGCCCTTCAACTCTGACTCCAAGGAGATGTGGCAATGTAGAAACTCCAGAGGACAGTGGGGAGGAAGGCAAGAAAGGCCTCTGGGGCCTCCAAGAGTCCAGGAGGTTTCCCCTCTGACTTCTCTGCTCACACTGCCCACTCTCCTTACCTGCCCTACCCAGGCCACCATCTTCAGCCTTTAATCATCTCATTTCACTCTCTGTCCTTGAGCAATCAAGGTGCCCAACAGAAATGAGTCTTCAGACCCAGAGCTCTCAACCCACAGTGCCCCTGCCCCAGGATAGCTACCTGACTTGTCTGCCTGGCAAACTGTTTAGAAAGAGGTATGGAAAGATATACTCCAAATTCGCAAAAGTGGTATCCCTGAGGGATTGGAAATAGGGAAGATTGCTCCTTTGTACATTACATATTTCTGAATTTTTACAAAGAGAAAGTGCTGCTTTTGAAATTAAAAGTAATTTTTAATGTTAGCAATCTGGGTAGAGGGCATAAGAATGTTTTCTCTCCTATTCTTATTCTTGAAACTTATCTAGAAATTTGAAATTATTTCCAAATAAGAGGTTTTTAAAACCAGTAAAAAGAGAAAATTGTGGGGGAGAGAGAGAGAGAAAAAAAAAAAGAGCAACTTTTTTAGTTAGGAAAGACTATTAGTTCTTCGTTTCCAATCGGCCAGCTCTACTCCAGTTTCCAGCTCTAGCTCAGGTCCTGGCATCCTTGTAGTTACTACTGCCCCCGTCCCATGACAGCTGCATATCTTATTCTCTGTGGTCCAGGACTTTATCGAAAGCACTACTCTGATCTCATCCTTGCCCACCTAAAAGGCTCTGAAGCACCCTGTTTCTCTCAAGAGGGAGGGGAAAACCCTCACCTGGGCCCAGGAGGCTGTCTGCTCTTATTCATTCCCACCTGCTTTTCATCTCCTCCAAAGCACAGTGCCCCTTCCCGTCTCAGGGCCTTTGCACATGCTGTCCCCTCTGCCTGAGCTCTCTCCCCTCCCATCCTCAGCCCCTACATTCCACTAGCACCTTAACATCTGCCTTCTCTCCAGGTGGACACCCAAATGCCACATCCTCAGGAAAATGTCTCCTAAGCCTGCGTGTTGGTGGTGGTGGTTTAGTCACTCAGCTGTGTCCAACTCTTTGTGACCCCATGGGCTGTAGCCCACCAGGCTCCTCTGTCCATAGGATTTCCCAGGCAAGAATACTGGAGTGGGTTGCCCTTCCCTTTTCCAGGGAATCTTCTCAACCCAGGGATCGAATCCAGGTCTCCTGCATTGCAGGTGGATTCTTTACTGACTGAGCCACCAGGGAAGCCCTCAATATATGCCTCCCAAAGTACTCTTGACTTTTTTTCTCACAACACTTATGTGGTTTGCAAGTATATATTAATTTGCAAGATTCCTTGTAGTTGTCTTTTTCTTTAAAAAAAAAAAAAAGTCACATTCTAATTGACTATTTGGGTCCCCGGGACGGTTGTCACACCAGTACTGAATCCCTTACAGCTACTGCACGTACAAAATATCAGACTGGAATGTTAGCTGTACAGTAAAGCCCCAACCCCTTGTTTATGATGGAATGACTGGGACCAAGGCCTTTCAGCAAAATTAATACCTGAAAAAGCAGAAACTGGCAGTTTACTCTCACAATTTTATTAAAGGTATATAATGATATTCTCTGTGTACAATGGCTGGAGATGAAACTCACCAGTGGTTCTTGCTTTTTTACCCCCAGTAGTGAATTCAGATTCATTCATACAACTTGTGAATTTTGTGTTTCCAATAAAATGTAACTTAGACAACTACCTTATTGTGAAAATAAGAAATAAAAATAGTGGTGATGGCCGCACTACAACATGAATACACTTAATGCCACTGAACTGTGCATGTGGGATGGTAATGTGTCTTATGTGTATCTTACCACAATTTTAAACATTTAAATAAAAATATCTGTAAAAGCACTTAATAAAATGTAAAGTGCGGTTCAAGCCTGAGGTTCAGTGTGCCAGAGAGAGTCCACCAAGACAATGATGTCATGAGCACTGTGAGCAGTCATGTGATTAGAATCCATGTCCTCTGATGACCTCAAAGCGTCCTGAGGGCAGGACTCTGTCACCTTGGCTGGCCTTCATAACCCTGGCGCTCAGCACAAGCATCTATTCAATAAATGCCTCCTCCTAGTCTATTCCTTTTATCATTCCTGGCAACTTTCCAGTCAAACCAACACCATTCCAGGCACTCATTCACTTTATGGACGTTCCTGGAGGGCTTGTGAAGGGCCGGGTGCCAGGCTGGGTGCAGGGGCCCAGTGACACGGTGCATCTTCTGCCTTTAAGGACCTGACATCTAGTGAGGGAGGCACACTGGAAGAGAAGCATTGCAGCGGGTGTGATAGGAGCCATGACGGAGACATGACCTCAGTCTTAGGGGTCAGGAAACACTTCCCCAAAGCAGTGACATCTTAGCTGGGTATCAAACGAGGCACAGGAATTCCCTGGGGTGACACAGAGGGCAGGGGGATGGCAGCAACAAAGGCAGAGATACCAGAGAGAACCCAGCAGTTCCAGAAAGCTGGAGGAGAGAGGCTGCAAAGGTTGGCGGGGTCTCAGGAGCAGATTGAGGGCAATGAAGTCTGACCCTCATCTTTCAGATCATAGGGAGCCACTGAGGGCTTCAGGACAGGGGAGAGGTATGGTTAGATCTGAGTCAGCAGGATCGCCCCAGAGTGGTGAGGTAGATGCATCAGAGGAGGGAGACAGGAGGCATGGAGGCCAGGGAGGAGGCTGGGATAAAACTCTAAGTGAAAAGGTTAATGTGGTCATCACACAGATTACATACTAAATAGAAGCTCTTAAGCAAGGGAGCAGTTAACATCTCCAGCAAAGGGACAGATGAATACAAGTTTCCCGATATGACACCCTGAGGAGGACACAACATCACTCCTGGGCCATTCCTGCCCAAAAAGCACAACCTGAGGGTTATGGAGCAAGAAACAGCAGACAAACAAGGTTGCAGGAAATTCTACAAAATTGGCCAGTAATCTTAAGGTCAAGAAATTCAGAGAAAGACTAAGAACTGTTCTAGAACAAAGGAGGCTAAAGAGATGCGGTAACTAAATATAACACATGAACCCGGACTAGACCCTAGACAAGGAAAAAATAGCTGTCATTACACAAATGACAAAATTTGAATATGGATTGTGGATTATTCAATATTCTGTAACAGCCTATATGGGAAAGGAATCTAAAAAAGAGTCGATACGTGTGTATGTATAACCGATCCACTTTAATACAATGTCAATCAAATATATTCCAATAAAAAATTTTAAAAACAGAAAAGAAAAGTAAAGAAAGTTACCCTCAAATGAAAACAACAATGAAAAAAACAATAAATGAAGAAGTCCAGATGAGGAGAGACAAGATCTGAGCTAGGGGAATGGCTGGTGGGCAGGGACCCCCACACCTCCAGGCACTGAGGTCATTCAGCTCCTGACGTTCACAAACCACATGGGGGCCTCTCTACTCCCGCCCCCCACCCCCGGGCCTGCCTGTCTCTCTCTCTCTCTCTCTGATCAGTAATGCTGTGTCCTTCCCTCCCTTCAGCCCAAGTGAGGCCCCTTCAAATGAAGATGCACCTTTTCCAAGCCCACCCAGGCTGGGAGCCCAGCACCACCTCTGAGCAACCAGCCAGGACACCGCTGGGGCCCATCTGCAGCTATACTCACCTCCGGCTGAAGGCCAGGTCCATGATCCTCCGCTGTTTGTGCCAGCGCTCATAGTCACATTCGGACACCAAGCCTTGGCCAAACAGCCTGCAAGAGAGACGGACGCTTGATGTGAGAAACTGGGTGAAGAAATGAGAACTGACCGCCTGACGGGGTCAGCTCGCCATCCATTCAGGGTAATGAGAATGTACTGGAGCCAGACAGTGGTGACAGTTAGGCACGCGGAGAACGTACCAAATCCAGTGTGGTTAAGACAGTAGGTTTTATGTGATGTGAATTCACCATAACAAATACATAAGAAATGGGGTGACCGTGTGTCCCAACATCAGTGACCCCCCTGTTCCCACCTGGAGGGGAAAGGAGGACAGGGAAGCTGCTGATGACAAGAGTGGTGCCCACCACGGATGCCCCTGTTGTGTGCCTGGCAGCGGGGTATTGGGACTGAACGCTACATCCGACATTCTGGACCCCGTAGGTCCTCCACTAGCAGCCAGAGGCTCTCCCAGACTGCCCCCCGGGACCCCCTCGAATCCTACCTCTCGCCAAACACAGTCTGGATCGCGTGGTACATCTTGGAGTCCTTGTTGTACTTGGTTGACATCAGGAACTTCTAAATATCCCCAAAAAAGCAACATGAGTTTGTGCCCCCACGAGAGGCTGCAGAGGACTCAGCAGTTTTCTGGGCTCTTGTGAAACACACCTCCAAAAAGTCACCCTGAGCTGAGTGCCAACGACAGTGGGAACACCCGTACATGTGATCTCACCTACTTCCTCTAGAAGTCCTGTCTTTCCGGGATGAGGAAAGCGGGGCACAGAGGGGTGAAGGGGTTTTTTTTTTCCTGTGGTCACACAGCTGGGGAATGATGTTGGGGCGGGGGCTTCCTCACTCCAATGCCCACGCTCAGCAGCCCACACCACACCACCTTGTACAGTGGCTGAAACCAGAAAAGGCATGGGTTGCTCTGGAACCAGAATAGGAAAGGGGGGAAAACCTGGTGGGAGGGCTTCTAGGACACAGGAGAGGCACTCAGCAAAGATTCAGTGTTAGTGCCAACCCAACCGTGGAAGTCAAGGAAGGCTTCCTGGAAGAAGGGCCCACTTCCTCACCAAGAGCAGGATGGTGGCAACAGTAACGTTAGCAAACAGCTTTTGAGGCAGCACCGCCCAGGGTTTGACAGCTGAGGCTGTGGACTCTGCTGGCTTAAATTTGAATCTGGGCTCAAATATCTTTCCTCTACCGCTTGCTAACTCTATGACCCTAGGTGAGTTACTCACCGCCTCTGCCCCAGTTTCCTTATTTCGCAAGATGGGAATCAGGAGAGTGCCTGCCTGGTAGGGCTGCTGTGAGAGTGAGTTAGCTCCACATGAAGAGTGTGGAGAATGGCGCCTGGACACAGCAGGTGCTCTGCAAGCGCCAGAACACAACGGCATCCTGCTGTTGATTTAACGCCCAATCATCCCTAAGACGTGGCTGGCATTTCTATGCTCTTCTTACATCTACATGAAAAACTGGCCCAAGGTCACAGACATGGTAAATGGTGGGCACAGGATTTGAATTCAGGCAATTTGATGAAGTCCAGCACTCTTTAAAGGAATAAAACTAACATGATTGGGGGAAAAAAAAAAACAAACCTCTTGCTAGTCTGTTCAAGAAGATAAAACTGAAATTGCTATTCTCAGGAACAAAAGAGAACAACACCACAGAGCTAGTATACATGATAAAGATAATGAAAAAATATGGCAGGCAACTTTATACCAGTAATTTCAACAATTTAGAAGAACTAGGTAAATTCCCTGAATGACTCAAAACTCAAGAAAATATAAAAAATCCAAATGGCCATATATCAATCTTAAAAATTGTATAATTTAAAGAAAACACTTCCCTTAAACAAAATGACAGGCCTAGATGGCTTCACTGGTAAGTTCTAGCAAACATTCAAGGAAGAAATAACACTACACCTATATTAAAGTGAAGTTAAAGTGAAGTCGCTCAGTTGCGTCCGGCCCTTTGTGGGGCCCATGGACTGTAGCCTACCAGGCTCCTCTGTCCATGGGATTTTCCAGGCAAGAATACTGGAGAGAGTTGCCATTTCCTTCTCCAGCACCTATATAAACTCTTTCAAAAAACAGAGGAAAGCAAACATCTCCCAACTCATTTTATGAGGCCTATCAACCTGATTCCAAAGTCAGGGATCAAGAATAAATATAGAAACAAAAGTTCTTAACAAAAAATGTGTAAACTGTGTCCACGTAACCAGGAACAAATTGTATCATGCCCAGGAATGCAAGGTTGGTTTAACACTTGAATGCTAGTCAATGTAACTCATCATATTAATATATATCTTTCAATTTCTTTTCTCACTGAACATCATGAAGGTCTTGTGTATGGCTTTTGGTAGCATGCTTTTAAAAGTCTTAAACTGTGTCTGAATTTGCAATGAGGGTTTTTTTTTTTAAAAAAAAAAGGACTTCTAACATTCTGTTAGAGACATCATGGTCATTCCACTTGTCTCGTGATCTAGGCACAGAGTTGTATCTTATCCTTCTTAATCACCACAGCCACTCTCGAAGCAGAGCGCCGCACCCACAAGTCAGCTTGGTACCCCCTAGGGGAATAACAGCACCGTCATTTACTGAGCGCTTCCTGCGCACCAAGCATGGGCTGGACGGCTCACATACATTATTACATTATTTCAGCTCCATTCTTATAACCATCTGCGAGAGCAGCAGCATCTCTATTTGACAGACAAGGAAACGATGGCCCAGAATGATAAAGTACATTGTCCACAGTTCCATAGCCAGTTGGCGGCAGAGCCCAGTTCTGCCAACTTCCAAGTAGACTATCTGATGGCCATTCTTAGTACCAACACGGCAGACACGGTCCTGCACATACTACAGGCCAACTAATGCTGTCTGTTTTCGTTTCCTCGCTTCCAAGATGAGGACCAGAAAGAGTCCTTACCAATTAAATGGGTTCATAATTGTAAAGTACACCGAAGTTCATGCTGAAGCAAAATTTGATCCTTTGTTTGTTAAATAAATGGATCAACATTTCGTTCTCATCAGAGCCTTAAAAGAGAGGGGTAATAGCCCCAGCTCGCAGAGGAAGGAACTGCTAAGAGAGGTGGACTAACTAGACGTATGTGTACCAGTTCCCAACCCAGAAGAGTCTAACAATAACTCACTGTCCACATCAAACAGCTCTACTTTTAGGAGCGCCCCCCCTCCCACCGCTACCAACAGAAGTGGGTGGTTAGAGAGGAGGATGCTGTTCCCTTTGGGATCCCTGGGGAACCAGCCCAGATCCGTGTGACTCTGCAATGTCTCTCCCACAGTCCCTGGGGGAGCATTTCATGCCCCCAACCAGGGGCTCTCCTTCGAAACCACGCCGTTTCCTACCTTGACCGACTCGGGGCTCGTGACGATGACCGAGGTTTTGTGGAAGACATTGACCCGCACGACGGGCCCATACTTCTTAGCCCTGGAAACCAAAGTGATGCAAAGGAGGCTGTCAACTACCAGAGATGTGAACATCATCAGATCAACCGGGCTCAGCTGGAGAAACAGGGTGCCCCGTCCCAGGGGTGGGGGGCACTCAAGGTTCTGGAGCCTAGGTTCTGCCTTGGTGTCGACTCTGCTGAATTGCATCCCCCTCTGGCCTCAGTTTCCATATCCATGAAAACAAGGTTTCTACTCTTCTCCTTTGCCCCAAAAGGTTGTGCTGGGATTCAAGCAATATCATGGCTTTGAGAAATGTAAAAGCCCACCCCAAACACCAATGACTGTTACACAGTCACACACCCACCCAATTTACAGATGAAGAAACTGAAGCTCAGAGAGCTTCTGATGGTTGGTCTAAAGCCATGCAAAGTTGGCTAAAGGCAGAACTTGTCTTCTTCTTCGTTTTCTTTTTTTTGGCCATACCGCATAGCACATGGGATTTTAGTTCCCCAACTAGGGATAGAACCCATGCCCCCTTCACTGGAAGCACAGACTCTTAACCACTGGACCACTGGGACTTCCCAGAGCTTGCCTTCTGAACCTGCCTTGTATGAACCTGCCTCTCTACCTAGAAGAGGAACTACTGGGGGTGAGAATGGCCTGGACCGGGGAGGGGAGTGTGTGCTGGACTGGGGGTGGGGGGAAGCTGGCCCATGAGCAGTGGGGGCTGGGATAGGAGCAACAAATACCAAGTTAGGACCCACCAATCCAAAAACACGTCTTGGAGCACGCGGCCACAAACCTCATCCTTTTTCCAAAAGTAGGGGAGGTGCCCTAGAAGGAAACTAGAAGAAATGGGAAACGTTAAGGTCTCTGGAAGTCACCATCAAAGAGTGCTCCCTTCCCCACAGGACCCTATGGAGTCGGTGTTATCAGGCCCACTTCACAGATGGGAGGACTGAGGCACGGAGAGGTACAGCCCCGGCTCAGGGTCACCAGGCAGGACGCAAATCCCAGTCTGACTGGCCCCAGAAGTTTTCTTAGAAAGATGTAGAAGAATAAAACCATCTTCCTGGTGCAGGAGTTGGGGGCTGGTATGAGGAATAATATTTTGGCCACCTGATGCAAAGAACCAAGTCACTGGATAAGACCCTGATGCTGGGAAAGACTGAAGGTAAAAGGAGAAGAGGGCGGCAGGGGATGAGATGGTTGGATAGCATCACTGACTCAATACACATGAATCTGAGCAAACTCTGGGAGATAATGAAGGACAGAGAAGCCTGGCATGCTGTAGTCCATGGGGTCTCAAAGAGTCAGACACGACTGAACAACTGAACCACTGTGGGGAATAACCTGAGACATTCACTGAACATTTATTAAATGCCGGGCACCATGCTGAGCCTGACTCCATCTGAACTCCTCGCACCTTCTGGAAGCAGGTCTGTTACTAAGCCAGTTAACAGGCAGGGCGACTGAGCCTCAGAAAAGGAAGTCACCTGGCCCTAGGTGCATGGCTGGTACCTGGGTGTCCTGCAGCCCTTCTCACCAGGGCATATTTTGGGCATCCTAGCTCAGCAGTGTGATAAGCAGATTGTAAACAAGCCTGTTTGGTGTTGCTTTAGGCACATTTCAAGGTACTGGTGATTTCCTGTCTCCTGTTTAACTTTATTCCTGCCAAGTTCCCTTACTATAGCTTCCAGAATGGGTGACAATAAAACTGCAATTGGGGTTTTCTGGGTCATGGAACTCACGTTCTTCTGGTGGGGGAGACAGAATGAATAAGCAAGTAAGTAAACAGGAAGTCAGATGGGAGAAAAATCAGAGTTGGGGGAAATAAAGAGAGCTGGGGATGGATGTAGGAGGGTTATTTTAAACAGGCAACATCACTTTAAGAAGGTGACATGTGAGCTGCAAGGAGTGAGGAACTCAGCCACACAGGTACCTGGGGGAAGAGCACGTCAGGCAAAGGGAATAGTAGGTGCAAAGGCCCTGAGGCAGGAGCATGCTTGCCGAGTTCAAGGAACAGTGAGGAGGTGGTGTGGCTGGAGCAGAATGCTTGAGGGAAAGTGGTACAGGATGGGATTGCCAAGGATGGGGTTCAGATCGTGTGCGGCTCTGTGGACTGTCATCCAAACTTTTGCTTCGACCTTGTTGAGGTGGAGGCCACAGGAGGGTTTTGAGCAGAACCAGAGACGGGATCTGGCTTGGGTGTTAAACGAACCGTCCTCACTGCTACAAGGCGGAGAGTAAGCAGGGCAGGCAGAGGTGGAGGCAGGGGCACCAGCGAGGGGCTGTAAGTGGAGATGAGATGTCAGACGCTGAATGCATGGAGGTGGGTGGAGCCAAGGGGACCTGCTGACGGACTGGACCTGGGCCGTGAGACAGGGGTCAGGGATGACCCTGGGGCTTTTGGCCTGGCCACTGGGAGGCTGGCTGGAGCTGCCATTCACCAAGGTGAGGAGGCCTGAGACAGGGGAGCTGCTGGCCGCAGCAAACACTGCATGCCCGCCCCGGCCTTGTCCTTGCAGGTGGGGCTTCCGAAGGCTCTGCCTGCGGGAGGGGCAGGCTGGAAATCCCAGCCCAACAGCCCCTAGACCAGCCCTCCATCAGTGATCCCCTCTCCCTCCACCTCCAGGCAGGGACCACCGGGTCCCAGAGTTCCCCAGGGGGGTTGCCTCTCAGTTGCCCCCAGAGGTAACTTGCTTTATTAGGCTTCTGACCTTCTCTCTCCAGCCCCACCAGGATCACCTTCCCCGGACTGCTTACATGTCAATTCTCGTCTCAGGATGGGCATCTGGCAACCAGCCTGAGACAAGCGGATGACACTGGGAGCCAGCCTTGGAGCTGCTAGGTGTGCGCTGCCCATCTCACGTGGAAGGGAAGCAGGCAGGCAGTCCCCTGAGACTGCAGTTGAGCGAAGAGCTCCTGGCTAGAGATATCAGTGTGAGTCCTCAGCAAAGAAGTGGGGCTTACAGATGGGTAGGCCACAAGCGGTGGGTGCAGACAGAGAAAAGGCCCCAAGAGTGAGCCGCTGTTGGGGGGACAGGTAGGAAGGGGACAACCAGCCAGGGAGACTGGGCAGGAGTTGCCAGGTGGGGAGGCCAGAGACAGAGCGGGGAAACCTGTGAAGATAAACTCCAAGAGGTAGGAAGGGACAGGCCCTGTCCCGGGCTGCTGAGGGGCCAGGCAAGATCGGCACCAAGCACTAACCAAGCTGCCCAGCTCCATGGAGGTCTCTGGGGCCTGGACCAAAACCCATTGGTGGAGAGGTGGGGGATTCTAGAGAGAAGGGGAGGAGCGAACAGGGGGCCCAAAACAGGCAGGCTTTGGAGGGGGTGTTGCTGCGGGGGTGCAAAGCCAAGATGGAGGGGGGGTGGCAGCTGGAGGGAATGAGGAGGAAGAGGTTTGTTTTACAGCCTATTGTATAAAAATAGGAACGATGCAGAAGAGAAGGAAGAGCGAGGAGAGAAGAGAGGGGGACAATGCAGCGGTTGCTGAATGGTGGAGGAGGAGGGCGTCCTTGGCCAGGAGCATGGGGGTCCCAGCGAAGAAGGTGCAGGGAAGGGGGCCGCTGTGACGGCAGAACCCTGGAAAGAAGTTCGGTCAGGCTGCTCATTTGCTCAGGGAAGTAGGAGGCGAGAATAAAGGCTAAGCGTGTGCTGGCTGGTGGAGAGAGATGCAGGGCTGTAGGACTTCATGCCAGTGGCTGGGCGGAAGGGAGTTCAGCGGGCCGCCGAACCCACTCGAGGTGAGTGGGTTTGAACTTACACCATGCCACCTGCAGCAAGATGGACTGTGGACATCACACATGACTGGCTTCATTTCAGAATAATCCAGCATTCCTGGACACTCCCCAAAGTTGCATGTTTGGGGAGAATGCTTTCAGCTTTGAGTTCCCTGAGTGAGAACAGAGTCTAGACCCTCCTCACCTCCCCAGATCTGTCTGAGAGTCTCTATCCTAAGCAGCAGAGTCCAAAGCCACCTGGGCAGGAAGACGAGCGACACCTCAAGAAGGTAAAAGGCATGGAGTGGCGCGGGGTCCCCAAGGCCAGGCAAGAAAGGCGTCTAAGGCCCGTTTCTCCTTGTTCCTACAGGGGGCGCTGGGGAGGCGAAGACGGAGCGCTGAGATGAGGCGTTAGAAACAAGCCGGTGAGGATGAAGGAAAGAGGCGAGGAAAGCCGGTGAGGATGAAGGAAAGAGGTGAGGGAGACTCCTGGCACCGGGAGGGGCAGACAGAAGCCCACCTGGTGTGCCTCTGGTAGCAGACGGCATATGGCAGAGCAGCCCAGAGAGGGAGGGAGGGGCGGGCAAAAATGCCCCTCCCCTGCCTGGTGCCCAGCAAGCCTAGTTTCTGATAATCCCGTGATGGGCACCGTGGGAATCTGAGGTTTCCAGTGGGCAGAGAAAGTGTGGGACAGTTACTGGGGTAGAAGGTATCTGGAGGGCCCACTGTGAGGCCACCCAGAGGGGTGCAGGCGGCCCACGAAATGGTTCAGGGGTGGGCCACCCACTGGAAGTGAGGGTGAGGGGCCATGAATTTGCCTCGTGCCAGAGGGATGGGGGTGGGGTGAGTGCTCAGCTGGGCACCCCAAGTCCACTGGATCCACCCCCCACAACAGAGCCAGCCATGGGTCTCCACCTTTGTGGGGAACCCTCCAGCAACTGTCAGACCACCCCCACACCTGGCACCTTGGAAAGTAGGAGAGGGCAGAGAGAACCAATGCTGCCTAGGAGTTTTGAAAAAAAAAAAAAAAATTACAAAATAAAACCTGAGAGAGAGACTTTTCACTGTCAAGTTTACAGTCATCCCACATTGGGTTGGGGGGCGGGTGGGAGGCTGCAGGGCTGATAAGGAAGTTCAGAGTAGTGTCAATACAGAAGCTACAGTGTCTGTGTGGGATCTGAAGATGAGGTCTGTGTTTCCAGATGTCACATGGATTGTTGCAGTAGGGTGTTGTTTGTAATGAGCACACAGAAGTGGGGCAGTCAGGGAGGGCGTCATGGAGCAGGGGCAACCTGGTGACTCCTGAGAATAAAGCGGATGAAGAATGGGGCTGGGAGAGCACAGCCGCTGCCTCTTGCAGGGAAGAGGGTTCCCTGCCTGCAGGCTGGCAGAGCCCCAGAGCACAAGGGGTGAATGCCACTACTGGAAACTCAGTACACACGTAGATTTCTTGTCAACAGTGATGTTGCCAGTCACGGCTTAGGGACCCAAACTTTGAATGCCAAAGCATCTGATTTGTACTAAAAAGAGGTTCCAGAACTTTCCTTTAGTGCAGTTTTGTATTTGACCAGCAACCAATTTTTAATCCAAAGCCTTTTGCACATGCACTGTTCAGTTGACCTCATTAGAATAAAGACCCCAACCCACATTATATTCACATCATATAAAGACCCTAACTCCTCCACCCACCCACCCGCATCCCTGTAGGTCACATGTCAGTTCTGCAGTGTAAGATCTCGGGGAGAATCCAGGCATAAAAGGGAAAGAAACACGCACGCACGCTACTACATGGATGACCCTGGAAAGCATTCTGCTAAGCTAAAGAAGCCAGACACAAAGGTCACACACTGTATGAGTCCATTTATATGAAATGTCCAAAACAGGCAGATCTATGGAGACAGAAGGCAAATGAGTGGTTGTCAGCGAGTTCTGGGGGCTGAGGAGTGACAGCTAACAGGGATGGGGTTTCTTTCTGTGATGATGAAAATGTCTGGAGCTGGAGTGGTGGTTGCATAACTGTCACTATACTAAGAAGCACTGCATTGTACACTTTAAAGGGGGTACATGTTACACATACCTAATTTTATTTTTTTAAATGCAGTTTCAAAAAATTGATGGGGGGAGAGTAGCAGAAAGGGGCTTGATTTAAGTTCTGTCTTCTCAAGACACAGAGACTGGCCCAGGCCTGCAGTGTTTGAAGCACTTGGGTTTACAAGAAGGTCGAGTCAGGAGGAGGCCTATCTGAATGAGTGCAAAATTCACAGTTCCAAGCTTTTGATGGCTGATTTGAAAACTTGAAAGGGTAACAGTGTACCTAACCAAACTGGCAAGAGACTTTTACCATCCACCTTGAATCAGAGTTTATCCAGGGTCTACTGCGAATGGACCAGGTGCTGCTGAGCTAGGTGTCAGGGACATAGCAGTGAACAAGACAGACACAGGCCCATGGGAGGGACAGACACTTTAGAGGTTGCACCATTTGGGTGACTTTATAAAATGATCATAATATATTTGGGTGTGGGAGCAGGTAGGGCCTCCCTGAACAGTTGGCATTTAAACCAAGCCTAGAAGGCTGGGGAAGAACCATCTAGAAGGAGGGGAAGACACAGCTGTGAAGTAAGGGAAAAGGCTGGGAGAGGGCACCTGGGAGGACAGAGGCGCCAGGGGGAACAGTTGCCTCCCTACGTCCCAGTCACAGAGATCCTTCCTGAACCCACCAAACAGGGCTCAGGCTTCTCGTGGCAGGGCATCCGGCTTGCACTGGAGGTGGGTGCCTTCCAGAATGTTGGTGTCCTGAGGTTTTACAAAGGGTGTTCTAATACCATGGTTTATTCATTCAGTCAACAAATATTTATTCAGCATCCGCAAAGCGCCAGGCGCTGGGGATACACATGTGAACACACAGGATCCCTGCCCTCCCAGGGCTCACATTCTAAAGGGGGGAGACAGTCAACAGGTGACCAGCCAACAGGTGAAAAGGAGGTAAGGTCGGGGGTGAGGGCCCATTGAGGAGTTTGGAGCTAGGAGGTGGGCTTGGGGAACAGGAGGACCCTGGAGGAGGGATGCAGCTGGGGTGGATGGGTGCAGAAAGACTGGGGACAGCAGTGAGCAAGCAAGGGGAGAGAAGAGTGGAGAGCAGGTTCTGAGAGCTCAGCAGGGACCTTGCTGGCTACAGAATGGACTTGATTTAGATTTAGATTTAGTTCTAAAGTGATGGGAAGCTTCTGGAGCAAAGAAACAACACGTTTGATTTGAGCTTTGGAAAGGTAAGCTTCTGGTGGGGAGGGGGGAGGGAACGTGAATGGGGGTGAGAGTGGAGGATGGAATGGAAGTGCTAAGGAGAAGACAAGAAGGAGATACCAGGACAGAAATAGGGGAGAAAAAAAAGAGGGGGTAATGTGACCAGAGTACAGTGTACCCCAATCCAGGTTGAGTGACCTCATCCAAGTCCCAAAGTTAAGAGCGCCCACTTTAAGAGCCAGGCTGACCCGGGTTTAAATCTAGGCTTACCAACTGTGTGACCTTGGGCAGGTGACTTTGCCTCTGCGCGCCTCAGTCTCCTCGTCTGAACGATGGGGTAATAGCGCCTACCTAACAGGGTTGTCGCTACCATCACGTTGTCGGGGCCCAGCAGAGCGCGGTGGGCGCCGAGCAGCTGCTGCGGCTGTGAGTAATTTGTTACTAAGAATAGTTAGCGCCCCTCTCCTGGCCGCCGTTTCCAAGCGGCCGCGCGCGGTGGCAAGGTTGGACCCCCAGCCCGGATGCCAGCTTGGACGCGGTTCCCCGATCCCCCCATTCCAGCGCCCCATCCAGGCCCCCGCCCCCACCCCCCCGCTCACCTGGGCCGCGGCGGCCCGGGGATGTGCTCGTAGCGGCTGCGAGCGCGGTGCACGAAGGTGCAGCAGAGGCCGAAGACGACCAGGACGGCGCTGCCAAGCAGCATCAGCAGCCCGGGGCTCATGGCTCCCGGGCCGGCCTGGCCGGGGTCGGGGTCGGGGCCGGGCATGGAGGGGGCGGGAGGCCGCGAGCCGACTCAGCTGTCAGAGCCGCGCGCCGCCTCGGCCCCAGGCCCGGCGCGACCCAGCACCGCCCCCACCCGCTCGGCTCCACCCCCGCCAGTTCCGACCCCTCCCAGGGCGTTTGGTCCCCGCCAACCCACGTCTCCGCCTCCGGCTCCATCTCTCGGGGCCGGCCCCAGATTTGCCCCGCCCACGCTTAAGCTCCGCCCCAACAGCAATAGTGCCCCGCCCAGTTCCTAGGCCACGCCCAGAGCACGTGATCTCCACCAATCAAAACTAGGCTTCTGGCCCAGACCCCTTCAGCCCCGCCCTCTCCCCGCCTCCCAGGCTCCGCCCATACCCCTCAAGCTCCACCCCAACAGCAGCTCCGCCCAGAACGCGTTGTCCCTGGCAACCTTAATTCCTCCTCTCTTACTGCCCTGGCGGCGGCGCTAAATCCTGCTGTCTTGTCCACCCTCCTTGGCGAATAATGGCCTTTTCACGCGCGCAGTCCCAGGCCCCTTCTTTTCTCCCTAAACCTTCCTGGAAACCCCATCCCAGCCTCCAAATTTCTGTATTACACCGACTGTTCCCAGACTTCTCTCTGGAAGCCCCAACCTCCAAAACGGGTGTCCCCTTCACGGGGCAGGTGAAAAGGACCCTGGGCACACAGGGAGGCCTGTGTCTGCGAGCGAAGAGCACACGGCTGGACCCGAAGCTGCCACCCAGACCAAGGGGAAGCCCCAGTGGGGGACTGCGGGTGCAATGTCCCAGGCGTTGATCCAGGTCCGAAGGAGCTAGAGTTGGAGTGGTTGAAAATCTGCGTGCGAAAAGTCCCAGGCAATCGGAAAACGGGAAGTGTGCCCAGGGTGGCCAAAGGGTATCTTTGAACTAATAACCAAGACCTCCTTCCCTTTTATAACCTGTTTCTTCTTACCCGTCCAGGTATGATCCAAGAAGAGCCCAGCTCTTCCTTCTGGGGCTTTTTAGCTCCCAATTTTTATACTCAGGAGTGACCCAGGATAAAAGGAGTAGATGGAAAGGGCCAGGTGTGCCTCCCCACCCCCCACCCCCACCCCCGTTCTCATCCAGATAGAGATCCTCCAGTCCAGGGCGGAGGCGTCCAAAGAGTTTACATGTTGCTGGGTTTCTGAGAAAAGGACACTCCCCGGCCCCACTTGTGGGCCAGAATCCTGAGAGATTTGGGAAAAATAGAGAAAGCCTGTATACCTCCTTCCCAGGTACAGCTGGGGACAGGCCCCACCACGGGCATGAGTGTTCACGGGTGTGTGGGATACAGGGTGCCAGAGAGCCAAGGTTTAAGAGCTGGGTCAAGCACAGAGGAGACCCCCCACCCCCACTGCAAGCTGGACGTCTATCCCAGCTCAGACTGCACCAGCCTCTCCCTAGGGCTGGGAGATGCTGCATGTGGTGGTGAGAAGCAGCCACAGGCACGCACCGGCCGGCCCTGTGGAGCAGGGGAGAGGCAGGCAGGGAGAGCAGACAAATCCTTCTAGATTGCGAAACTTCCAGGGGTCGGGGCCATTTGAAGGTAGGACGCCAGACAATTGTTCCTTGAGGGCAGTGTGTGTGCTCGGTTGTGTGTGACTCTTTTCGACCCCCTGGACTACAGTCCACCAGACTTCCCTGTCCATGGAATTTTCCAGACAAGAATATTGGAGCAGGTTGCCATTTCCTTCTCCAAGGGATCTTTGAAACGCAGGGATTGAACCCATGTCTCTTTCATCTCCTGCAGTGGCAGGCAGATTCTTTACCACTAGCGCCAACTGGGAAGCCAGGGTCAGATCTTAACCTGCTCTGGCCACAGTGCACGGCGGCCATGGAACAGCCGCAGGGTACATTTGTGAGTGCGAGCCTGTCTAACTAAGGAAGGAAGAGAAGTGGGTGCATAGGTCAACACCAGTGACCTCTGGCTCTGTCCCTTCACCATCTCCTCTGATCCTCCCAGCTCTCCTGGGAGCAGGAGAGAGTGTTGGGACCAAACACTGAGGCTCAGGTGGGAGGCCCTTTGCCTGGGAGTCCCCAGCAGAGGGCACCGCCTGGAAGCACGTGGCCAACCACCCGGCCCTTCTCTGGAAAGGTCTGGACAAATGCTACCCACTGTGGTGGACACTGGCCATGTGGCTTCCATACCGGAAGTGGTTTCCCAGCAGGAATCACTGAGGGAGGTGCAGGCAAAAGAAATGGCTCTGAAGTGGCTGCTTCCACTTGAGTGGTCTGGCAGGGCACAGGTCCAGCGGTAGCCCAGGGAACAAGAAAGAGCAGGCTCCTTGGCTCAAAGTCCACTTCCTCTCTGAACTGGGACCCAGTTACACAGCCACCCTGGAGATCACCTGGTTAGGGATGGCTGACCGTGAGAGAAATGTACAACCTAAAAGCTGGGAGTTACGTTTGATTTGGGGACATTACTGAGGACTAAAGCCTGAGATTACCTCTCAGATAGCCCTGAGGAACTGTTCCAAAGAAGTAAGGGAGGAGAAAGATATATTCCCTGGTGGCTCAGCCGGTAAAGAATCCACCTGCAATGTGGGAGACCCAGGTTCGATCCCTGGGTTGGGAAGATGCCCTGGAGGAGGGCATGGCAACCCACTCCAGTATTCCTGCCTGGAGAATCTCCATGAACAGAGGAGCCTGGTGGACTACAGTCCATGGGGTCACAAAGAGTCAAACATGACTGAGTGACTAAGCACTACTACTATAGATAGATATATAATGTCTCCTATGTTGGCAGGCAGGTTCTTTAATACTAGCGCCACCTGGGAAACCCCGTAAATATAGAGGTGAGCTCAATCCCTGGGTTGAGACGATCCTCTGGAGAAGGAAATGGCTACCCACTCCAGTATTCTTGCCTGCGAAATCCATGGACAGAGGAGCCTGGCAGGCTACAGTCCACGGAGTCGGACATGACTTGGCAAAAACAACCACTGCCACCATATATTAATATATATGAGTTTTTGCAAAAATAAAAAACATGTAGTCGAACATCAAAAGATGACTGCTAACCATAAAAAACAGACACCTCAAGTTAATGATTTTAGTGCTGGACACACAAGAGTCTGGGCTCACTGAAGTTATTCCTCAGATAGGCATCCTGAGCAACCTTGCCCATGAACTTGGGCAAACTCTAGGAGATAGTGAGGAACGGGGATCCTGGCAGGCTGCAGCCCATGGGACTGCAAAGAGTCAAACACAACTTAGCGACTGAACAGCAACAAACGCATCTTAACTATATAACGCCAGTGTCCAGTTTTTCTCCAGCTTGAAAATCCCTCATGGCACACCGTAGGGGTGGCTGCAGTGGCTGAAGGCTTGATGGCGGGCAACATCCCTTGTTTACCTGGAATGGTAGGCAACATTTTTTTCTTCCAAGTGTCAGGGGTACCACATGGAGTAAATGTGAGGATTAAATGATCCTGCACACCTGAGGCTAGTCCTCAGCAGGGCATGAGCGGACGGATGCTCCCACAGGAAGATGTGGTTCTCCATGTGAGCTGAAGGGGCTCATCTTCCCCCCATGTTACGGATGTGCCGCTGGATCATTCTCACGCTGGTCTCTCCACGTGGCATACCCCTCCCCACCCTGTCTTGTGCAGCTGACTAGTAGGTGTGAACACCACCAACCTACTACTGAGTTTTCCATCGAGAAAGCAACATGGAACAGCCTGGGCATGTTTGTAAAGATTGTCTCATTTTTTTCTTCCAACAATGACTTCCTAAGGTCACACAGTCAAGGCTGTGACTAGAGAGTATCTAGTATCTCGGGCATTGTCTCCAAGCCGAGCATTTGCAAAGTGGAAACACAGAAATGCCTTACAGAGCTGGAAATGGCCCCGTATCTCGGTGGCCTTCAGCCACTGACTCTAGCTGTCCAGCACCTGGGGGCAATGGGCACTTCCTCATCAGAGGAGAAAGGTGGTCACCAGGGCCCTGCCCGGAGGGGCTTGCTGGAGGGATGCAGGTAAACAGGGAATGAATGAGGCCAACCGGGGACCTGGAGTACTGTTACCTTAGGCTGACACCCAGGATGCAGTCTTCGGCTCTGGGCCACACCTGGGACATCCCTGCAGCGGTGACTCCGAGGGCTCCAGACTGAGCTGTGTGACACTGGGCGGAGGCAGGCCCTCTCTGGGAAGGTTCTGAGAGATCACTCTAGCTGCTGACCAGAGCCCAGCTTAGAGGGGATGAGGGAAGAGGCCTCTAGAGAGTAGGGGGAGTATTGGCCCAGACCCACCTCCATCCCCAGAGACCTTGGAAGACTCAGAGGTCAGGAGCCAAGTCCCTGGGGGACAGGGTCACTTGTGATTGCTCCCTCCACTTGCTGAGGCTGGCGGCAGAATAAGAGGAGCACTGGACGGGGAGTCCACGCCCAACTCTGCCCCTCCCTGGGGCCGTGTCCCCAACTACACATGACCAGGCCCAAAGCCTGGTTTCTAACATTGGCTATGTGACATTGGGCAAGTAACTCAGGCCCCGGGGCCTCAGCTTCCACATCTGTAAAATGGGTGGGAAGGTGACCACAGCACCTTCCTCCTAGGGTTAATAAAAGGATTGAAGAGTGACTAATATGTAAAACCTTTAGGACAGCACCTGGCACAGTAAGTGTTCAGCCAATGTCAGCTACCTGACCTTGTTACTACTAACGAAAGAGCAACGAGTTTGTGAGCCTCCTTCTCAGGAGTCAGGCTGCAGCCTCAGCCTCATTCAGAGCCTGAGCGGGTGATGGGTCTTCAGGTTGGGGAGGAGGAGCACTCTGCCTGGAGGACTGACGGCCAAGGCCAGCACTGCCCAGAGGAGCGATGGGGCCTGGGACCTCTCCCGCTTACCCCCACAAACAGGAGCGTCACTCAGGGCCTAGCAGGGGGCTGGGCCACTCCAGCTCACCACGTGCGGGAAGTGCCAGGGCCACAGATGGTGGCACAGGCTGTGGGTGCTGAGGTCAGTGAGAGGTGCCCACCTCCCAGGCCCCGCCTTATAGGCTCATGTCCTCCAGGCTGTGAACTTAGAGGGGAGCTCTGTGGGGTGGGGAGGGTCAGGGAAGAGCATGGAGGAACCCCTGGATGAGGAGGCAGAGGCTGCTGCAACCCATCCCCTGGCTTCAGGCCAGAGGGACCAACAGGTCTGGCCTCTCGCCGGGCAGGGCCATGGAGCTGCCTTCTCTGAGGGTCCTGGGGGCCACCCTGCCTCCCCTGGACTCCAGTCTTAGGTCAGCCCCATCTGAACAAAGGCCTCGGACACTCAGCCTCCCAGGGTCACTCCCCCAGCTGCCCAGTGAGGAGTTCGGCTTGGATGGTCCCCATGGGCCACCTGCTTGCCCATGGAGACCCACAGGGGTCTCCATCAGTTACTTCCTGGAGAACCTGGCAGCCCGCAGTAGGGGGCAGGGGGACCCTGGGCCAAGCTGAGACTTTCTGTGGGTATAGCCAGGGGCTTCAGTGGTTCAGGTGCTGGCAGGTATTAGGGCTAATCAGCTCATGTTCAAATCTGGCCTCCCTCTCCCTGGCAGGGTGATATCTCAACTAAGATATTGAAGTTCTGTGACCCTCAGTTTCCCCATCTGTAAATGGGGAGGACGAGGGCTGTTTTGAGGATTGAATGAGTTCAGGCGTGCTGCACGTTCTTATGAAGAAGCCACACCCCGTGGGGGGTTAATTGTGGTTTCCAGGTGGGGCTCAACAGGGTTAGACGAGCCACAGGGGTTTGGGGGCCTCGCCATCCCCACTTAGGGCAGAGGTAGGGGAGTTGGAGAGGGTGGTGGTGGTTGTGGTTCAGTCGCTAAGTCGTGTCCGACTGTTGCGACCCCATGGGCTGTGTCGCTTGCCAGGCTCCTCTGGCCATGGGATTCTCCGGGCCAGAACCCTTAAAGCTTTTCTCTGCAGCCTCATACGCCACAATGAGCTTCATCGAGCAGCTGGGAGACCCTGACAGGCTTCTGCCTGCACCATTTTTTCTGCCAAGCACGCCACCCAGTGCCAGCTGCACTCTCAGGACAACACCCAGGTTGGGTTGGGATGCCCCATCTGGAGCCCTCTCAGCAACCCCCTCCCGGACATGGGCCATATCCGTCGTCACTGCCCAGTGACCACCCTTCTGCTTCTCCTCCCTGGCCCCCATCAGAGGCTGAACCCAGCCACACTGATACCCCTGGACAGGCCTAGCATGAGCCCAGGCTGGGGCCATCCGTGGGCAAAGGAACTTCCAGCTGTGAGCAGGAGGGCAACTGCAGGCCGGGGGCCCCTTCTCCCACCCCACCCCCAGCTTCCAGTCAGAGAAAAGAGGCGGGAAGGAGGGTTTGTAAACAGTCACGCTGTTGGCACAGCCCTGGGTGACAGAGCATCAGTAGTCTCGCTGGGTCCATAGCCTGGCCAGCCCCTGGAGTAGGGCCGGAGGAAGCGGAAGGTTCCCTGGGATTTCACTGAGGGGCTGGGGTGGGGGGATGGAGATGAGACAGGTGGCCCTGGCACAGGCTTGAAAGTGGAGAGACCTGAAGCCTCACCAGCAACCGTGATGCCTGGACTGGCTGGGCCCGGGAGGCTTCTCCCTGAAGTCACCTAGTGCCCCCTGCCTGCCCTCCCCAGGGCAGCCTGACTCTCACCGCCCACGGGTCGCCCTAGACCCACCCATCTGATGACCTCCCTTGTCCCCACTAGACGCCTTCAGGTTCTCCTCCACAACTCTGACTGCCAGGCCACCAGTCCACATCCTTTGGGTAGCATTTCTCAGGCCATAGTCCAGCTGATTGGCGAGCCTTCCACTCCCCGGCCCCTCCCTCCATCCACGGCAGACCTCTGTTAATGCAGCCAGTGGTCAGGTCCACCCTTGAAAGGCAGCTGCCCTCGGTGCTCAGGCTGTGCTCCTGGCCCGCTGCTTGAGATGCTTGGAGGTAAGAACACCTCTACCCAGAACCACGGCGCCCACAGGGACCACACCTGTGCCCACAGGGACCACCCCCACCCCCACCACACACTCTGCCGCTTCCGGGTAGACGCAGGGGCAGAAACACAGAACACGTGCGCACAGCACACGCCTCCCACGCATCCAGGGGACAGCGTTGCAGATGGGTCGCCCCAGGCACCCGCCCCACGTTCCGCTCCACCCTCGGACCCGGGCGCACGCACCAGGCGCGCACCCTGGGTGGAGGGGCCTCCCCGGCTCCGGCCGGACGGTGCTCGCCTACAGATCGGGGTCCTCGCGGCTGCACACGACGCCGGCATCCTCCTGGTGGCCGCAGTTGTGCGAGCCCAGGCCGGCGTGCGCGCACTCCAGCAGGTTGCGCTCGCTTCCCGTGCAGCGCACGTCGTCCAGCAGGATGGGCAGCGTGCGCCCCTCGCCGAATTCCGCGCGCTTGGCCGCCCGCGCAGCGTACAGAAAGCCCAGCTGGCGGCACACGACGGCCGCCGCCTTGGTGTCCCAGGCGTCGTCGCACACGGTGCCCCAGCGTCCCCCCGCGAACACCTCCACGCGCCCGCGGCCCGGGCTGAGGCCCGCCGGCCGCACCAGACGCACTGCGCCGTTCGAGGGCTCGGGGTCGGCTGTGCCGAGCCGTCCCCGCCGCCGCCCGCTACCCCGACGGCGCCCGGGCCGCGAGGTGGGCCGTGGGGGCCGTGGGGTGGGCGCCGGCGGAGCGGCTGTGGGGCGGCTGCGGCGGGGAGCCTTGGTGGGCCGTGGGGTGCTCTCCGTCCTCCGGATGAACTCTGCACAGAGGAAGAGCCTGCGGTCAGAGGGACCCCGGCCGCCCCAGCCCACCCTAGTCCTCCACCCCGGAAGGCAGCCCAGGGAAAGATGTCCTGGTTCTGCCCTCTGCTCGGACCCTGAGAATGAGGTCCCCAACAGTGCTTCTGGGGTCACCCTGACCCCACAGATGCCAACCTGGAGCTGGGCTAGGCGCTTCTCGGGTCATTCTGCAAAGCCCTGCTGCTGCCTTCACTGCCCAGGCCGCCCTCCCCCACCTCTGGACCGCACCTTCCTCTTCACCCAGGCTCAAGCCTCATCAGCTCCAGGCCCTTCCCTGCGCGCCCCTACCTGCTCCAGCTCCTCCCGGCTCTGGGTCCCGGAGACGCCCCGCACAACTTCTCCCATGGGGCCTGGGACACTAAATGACTTCTCTGTCTGCCCCAGCTGGTACAGGGCCTGGTCTGACTTCTGTAGCCTCGGCATCCAGCACAGAGCCGGGACCTTACAGAAGAGCAGAAGCTATTGCAAGAGTGAGTGGGAAAGGGCCAAGGTTTGAAATCAACTGCAGCTAGAATTACCTCCCACCCCCGAACACCCAACTCACCCCTTCCCCCAAATCCTTCTCCGGGCAGTGGGGCACCCCTTCTTCAGGGCCAGGTACCCCCACCGCCCTGCTGCCTAGTCCCCCTCTTCCTGCCCCCCCACCCCCAACTCCAGTCTGCCAGCTGGAGACCTGCTGGGCACACTCAGCCCACTAAAGTATTTCCTTTGGCCCACAGGGTGGTTTTTAAAACTGTGAACTAGTTGCCAAAATTTTCCAAATCAGGAGATTGTACAATAACAACCCAAGAAGGCAGGGACCATATCTGCTTGCTCAGCGTTAAAGCCCCAGATTGAAGCACATACATGTGCTGGATGGATGCAAGCATGCATATCCTGCTTGTCTCGAGAACTGGAAGATCTGACAACACAGGGTCTGTCTCTGTTCCCACCTAGCTTGAGCCCAGAGGAACAGCCCCTCCTCGGGGCATACCCTCTTCAGAGGGCCCCAGATCCCACAGGCGGTCACTGTGGCCTTGCCTGGCCCCTCCGGAGGATTGGCACCCCTTCCCTCCCCACGAAGCTTGTCAAAAACAGAACCAGCTTATAGCAGAGCTGGTCCAAATGTCCCATCCCCTAGGTGCCCTTGTGCTGAGAATAACTCCTTCCACGCTCGCTCACATATAGATCTGCCTCCTTTCTCTGCCCCTCCCTAGAACTCTGAGTGAACCTTGCCTGGGACCCACTATCTCTCCCTTCGTCACATGGGTTCTGACGCCTGCAGCCCCTTGGAGCCGCCTACCGTGGCCTGGGACTGACACACACCAGGGGGAGGGAGTTTCAGGAGTTCCATGCCCTCCGAGTATCTGCTGTGCACCGGGCACAGTGCTGGGCACAGTGAGGGAGCCGAGGAAGGGCATCCAGACCCAGCCAGGAGCATGCACATCTTGGGGGAGGGGGTGGGGAAGTGTGGGCTGTGGAAACCCCCTCTGTGTCTCCCGCTGGCAGGCACTTACTTTCTTTGGGCACGAAGTGGATGAGGCGGCTCCTGACCTTCACCCGGGAGGGCTGGATCTGACACTTGCCCGGTGGTGCCCGTCTGCCGACACACAGGACATCATGAGTCACCCCACCCCCTTGGGAGCTCACCCTGAGTGTGTCCCTCTGGGATCACCCACCCTCTGCAGCCACGCGTGAAGGGGAAGGGCTGGTGTGCGTTCAGGCCTGGGCCGGTGTGGACGGTAACAAGGGTGGCCATTCATGGAGCAGCACCCAGGTGGCTCAGTGGCAAAGAATCCACCTGCAGTGCAGGAGACCTGGGTTCGATCCCTGGGTTGGGAAGATCCCCTGGAGAAGGGAGAGGCTACCCACTCCAGTATTCTGGCCTAGAGAATTCCATGGGCTGTATAGTCCATGGGGTCGCAAAGAGTCAGACAGGACTGAGTGACTTTCACTTTCACTTTCACCCAGGTGGCTCAGTGGTAAAGAATCTGCCTGCCACTGCAGGAGACTCCAGAGACAGAGGTTCGATCCCTGGGTTGGGAAGATCCCCTGGAGAAGGAAACGGCAACCCACTCCAGTGTTCTTGACTGGAGAAGCTCTGGATGGAGGAGCCTGGCGGGCTACGAGAGTTGGACCCAATAGCACACTCCTGCTGCACACGCCTCCCAGACCCCAAGAGCCTGACCCCAGGACAGGAACATCCCTGAACAGCCTGCCGAACACCCACTCAGGCCTCTGCCTGAAGTGCACGAGGGCCCCGGCGGCCACTGCTAACTCAGGGCATGAAGCGTGCTTGGGATGAGATCAAGTGTCCCACTCCCCCTCCCCAGCAGCCGGGTCTGACTCCTATACCTGCCACTGCAGGCCCATCCCTGCATCTTTCCCTGGCCCCTGTCCCCCACGGTCTTTGAGGAGGGTCTCTCCCTGCCCCTCTGGTTCTGAGATTTCTGGTGATACAGAATCAAAGGGAAAGGTTAAGTCGATCTGAAGAATAAAGCGGGGAGAGAGAGAGAGAGCCTCGGGGCTGGCAGCAGAGCTGAGGGAACTGGGGGGGCCTTGGAGTGCCAGGTTGGAGAGCGCCGGGAGAAAAAAGAGCCTGAGAAGGGTTGCCAGGGCTCTGAATTGGGTCTCCTTGGACATCTTGGAGGGGCACAAGGAAGGAATGGAATCCCATTTTAATGAGCTTCTGGCCGTTGATCTGTGAGTCTTTGAATGGGACCGACCCTATTCTGGGACCAGCCCACGTGGGTCCAAGACTTCAATGGGTTCCAGGAGCACGAGGGGAAAGCCCAAGGGCTGAAGCAGCCACGTGACCCCGGGTGGCTTTCAAACAGCCCCCGCAGAAGGGAGAAAGCGAGGGGGGACGTGGGCTGTTCCCCTCCTCCCACAGAGGCTGAAACACAGCCCGGTTCACATCCTTCTCCAAGCTGCAGAAAGGGTGGTTTTTCCGGCTACTCTGAGCTCCAGATAATAGCCACACGTGTCAGACCGACCTAGCTGGGTTTTGTTCCTTAAGGAAATTACGTAAAAATTTTTTTGTTTTGCCAAAGGGTAGGAGATGCACCCAGTAAAATCCCACAGTGGCTATGTTTGGGCAGAGGACCCCCACCCTACCCTCTCCGTTTCCCATTTCTTCATTTTCCAAATGTTCTGGAATGTGGCCCCTCTGCCATATGTTGTGGGTGCAAAAACTGAATGTGGATTCCAAAAGAGAAAAGTGCAAGGGATGAGAAGGGTCAGAGAGGGTGCGGGAAAGGGGAGTCTAGCGTCTTGCCTGCTCCTCTGACCCATGAGACCTTGAGCAGAGATGCCTAAGCCTCAGGTCCCTCTGTTGTAAGAGGGTCGTGAGTCGAGAGAGCTGCAAGGGATGTGGAGTCGATCCCTAGGTTGGGAAGATCCCCTGGAGGAGGGAATAGCTACCCTTCCCAGGTGGCGCTAGTGGTAAAGAAACCTCCTGCCAATGCAGGAGATGCAAGAGACGCAGATTTGGTCCCTGGGTCAGGAAGACCCCCTGGAGGAGGTAATGGCAACTCGCTCCAGTATTCTTGCCTGAAAAATCCCATGGACAGAGGAGCCTGACAGGCTACAGTCCTTGGGATCACAAAGACCCGGACATGACTGAAAAGACTGATCTTGCATGCATGAGCCCAGAGGGATGCTGCACAGACTAAAGGAGTTGGTGGGTTTCAGGCAGTATCTGGAATGAATTAGGTGATATTTCCTTAGAGAAGCATTTTTCCCCTCCAAATTGGAAATAACCTAAATGTCCAAGGGATGGATAAGGCAGTCACGGCACAGTGACTCAACAGAAAATTATGCAGCCATCAAAAACGAGCCTTCTGAGGGTGATGTTGCAAAGTGGAAATGTTTATGCAAAATAAGGACAGACCTACGAAGAAAAATGCAAAGTCTGCATGTGTTCCTCCACAACGCCAGCAATCCAAACGCGGCCAGGACCTCAGAGGAGGGAAAGAAGCAAGCACTTATGTTTTTCTTGATAGTTATGTCAATAATGAAGAGCTCTGTGCTTTCAGCAAAACAGTGTGGTAAACGAGGAATGTCTGAGAGAGGGTCACAGACCAGAGAAAGCTAACGAGACACAGTAACTAAATACCACGTGGAATTCTGGATGGAATCCCAAAGCAAAGGAGGGAAAAACCAGAGGAATCCTTTTTTTTTTTTAAGTATGGAGGTACCTGACTTTTTAAAAAGTGTGGCATTTAGTGAATAGTAAAGTACCAGTATCAGTTCATTAACTGTGATAGTATTAGTTGCTCAGATGTGTCTGAGTCTTCGGACCCCATCGATTGTAACCCACCAGGGTGCCCTGTCCATGGAATTCTCCAGGCAAGAATACTGGAGTGGGTTGCCATTCCCTTCTCTAGGAGATCTTCCTGACCAGGGAATCGAACCTGGTTCTCCTGCATTGCAGGAAGATTCTTTTCCATCTGAGCCACAGGGGAAGCCCTTAATCATGACAAATGTACCATAATAATCGGGAATACTGAATGGTGGCTATGTGGCAAACTGTGCTATCATGGCAACTTATTTGTAAAACAAAAACTGTTTTAAAAATTTTTTAAGAGTTTTTTAAAATGTGATGGTGGGGTCCATGGTTATCAGCCCCCACTGGTATCATCTTTCTAAGGATGGAAGCGGGCGTGCTAAATTGCTTCAGTTGTGTCTGATTGTTTGCAGCCCCAGGGACTGTACCCGCCAGGCTCCTCTGTCCATGGGATTTTTCAGGCAAGAATACTGGAGTGGGTTTCCATGTGCTCCTCCAGGGGATCTTCCTGACCCAGGGATCGAACCTGCATCTCTGGCGTCTCCTGCGTTGGCAGGTGGTTTTTCTTTTTTTTTTTTTTAACCAATAGCGCCACCTATGAATACAGCAGGACTTTGAGGCTGGCAGATAGGTTCTGAATCTTAGATCTGCCCTTACCAGCAGTATGAGCTTAGCTAGTCACTTCCCCTCTCTGGGCCTCAGTTTTCTCTTCAGAAAAATGGGGGTGTTAATCATACCCACCTTAGGACGCGGTAGAGAGGGGAAGTGCGGTAACGGAGGGGAGTGCTCCTGGCAGACAGAAGGGGCTCAGGCCCTCTGGGGCGGGGTGGGCGGGAGGCGGGTACTCACCTGGAAGGGTCGATCATCTTGTAGACCACCCCATGTGCCACAGTGGCACTTGGCATGCCCGTTGACATGAAGTACAGCTCCCCTGGAACAAGACGCAAGGCAAAGGGTGAGACTGCTGCCTGGAACACCATCCGGGCCAGCCCCACGCCCCCACCTCAGGCTCTGGGCCGCACCCCAACCTGTGAGCCAGGAGGGGAGATGCTCCGGGTCAGTGTACCTCTCCAGTCCCCAGAACAGGGAAAGGAGGCTGAGAAAGGCGTCCAAACGCACCCTGGGGTCTCTGCAGCACAGCTTCCTGGGGTGCTGGCCACTCTGCCTGCACCCACCCTGGCTCTGACCTCTGCTCGTGCCTCCTTCCTGGTGACCCCAGGGACCCTACCCCTGGTTCCTGCCTGGTCTCATGCCCAGCACACACACCTCTGAGCACCAGTAGGGGTCCACAGCCCAGCTCCCCACTGACTGCTTACTGGTGACCAGCTTCCGCATTCCTCCACAGGCCTGCCTCGTAGGGCTGTTGTGAGGATAACAAGAGCGTGGGGCACCTGCTCCATCAGTATGAACTATTACTGCCGTTGTTGTTATTGTCATGGGCACCCAGGGTCCAGGTCCCGCCTGGCCCTTGGGGGCAGGGCGCCCCTTCTCTCCACGGAGCAGCAGGCACCTCCCAGGCTGGGAGCAGGGGCAGAAGAGCACAAGCCTGGGGAGTCTCCAGTGTGAATCCCGGCCCCAGCACTTGGCCCCCCGTGAGCTCCCACAGCTCTGGGACAGCCCCCCTCAGCTTCAGTTTGTAGAAGTGGAATCACGAGCACCTGGACCATGGATGCTCTCAGGGGAATTGAGTTCTCTGCTCTCTCCTCACCCATATCCCACCCCCTGGCCCTTGCTGCCACAGGTACAAATGTCCAGGAAGTAGGTTTCATTATTCTCTATGTACAGATGAGACAATAGAGGCTCAGAGAGGTCAAGTGACTTGCCCAAAGTCACACAGCCGGTGAATGGTTAAGCAGGCCCTGAACTCAGAAACACCGGCTGCCTCCAAGCCCACGCTGATGTAGGAGACGTGGTAGCTGGGAGGCCTAGACACAGCCACACGTGGCTCAGTGTGATGGTTCAGCTGTGCTAATACCTCCCATCCCATAGGAGGCAGCGAAGAGCTCTCCCAAGGATGGGGGCAGGGGTGGATTCCCCAAAGAGAGGCTGGGACAGGCAGTGAGATGGGAGCTTGGAGGAAAGCATGACCCTGGTGACTGGTGCAGTCATGGAGGGCTACATGATGGTGGTGTCTGATAATCAAGACCCAGGAAACCTGGAGAATTCTTGAAGGGGAAGACTCTTGAGAGGTGACCTGTGTAACTAGGGTAGAGCCAGTTGTCAGGGGAACTGGGGGCTGGGGAGAGCAGGATGCTGGGCTGTCAATGCCTTCTGACTCCTCCCTCCAGGAGCCCCAGCCCTGCCTTGGTGGGGGTGGTGGGGTGGAATAGACCCACAAGGTGCATGCACCCTGTAGGAGGGAGCAGGGTCCCAGCAAGCTGGTCCCTGCTGGAGAGTCCACAGGCACAGCCGTGAACTTGAGCCATCACTTCTGGTCTCTGGGCCCCTTTCTGGAGAGAGGCCTTGGGAGCGGCCTGGCTCCTCCCTGGCTGGGCAGCCCTCCTTGAACCTACACTCCAGGCCCTGAAGGAACTTGGGGTCCCCGCACGTGCCGCCCCCTTGACCTCGATGCACTTCTCCATCGACTGCCTTTGCCTGACAGAGCTCCAGCTTGACACCCTGCTCTGGGAGGCCTCGGGGGGCCAGGCTGTGTCCAGTGCCCCACCCCCTCATCCCAAGACCGGGCAGGAGAGCCAGCCTCATTCCCCCATCCGTACAGTGACAGCACTGGACGGGCGCAGCCTAATGCCCCATCCAGCCTTAATCTGTAGGAAGCCATGGCCCCCCAACCCCATGCGCAGCCAGGGATCCCTGATGGCACTGCTAAGCTCTGCCCAGGGCCACGCCGTCCTCCTGGTCTCTGCAGTGTGGACTGTCCCTGGAGGACACTGGGCCAGCAGAGGTCCTTGTTGTGCAATTTACAAACGTCAGAAGATCAAGCCGAGAGGCGGAGGCTGCACGGAGCTGGGGCAGTTTGCAGGCCTCAGCTCCCCGGGTCTCTGTACCTTCAGGGGCCGCCTGCCTGCCTCACCAGCAGGCTGTCCCTCGGCCTGTCTGTCTTTGAGGGGCCTCCTCCTGGCCCTCGGTGTCACTCAGAAGGGCCCCCTGGGCCTGCCTCTGGGTCTGAGCTCTGTGTGGGGTGCACCAGGAAAGGGCACCCCCCCTTCCAAAACATGTTAACCCCCTACTGACCAAAAGAAAAGGCTTTCAAGGACCCAGTGGGCTTGGGGGGGGGCAGTGGGGGCTGGGGCTGCCCTGTGAAAACTTAGATTCTGACGAGTGTCGGTTCAACAAAGGTTTCCCAGACTCAGGCCTGGGGGCTCTGGGCACTGGGCCCTGCGGGGGGACACTTCTCGAAAGGCCCTCGGGAGGGTGTTGCCTAGTAACCTGGCCAAGCATCCACCGGGCCCCACTGGGGGCCCCTCGGCTTTTGTCTAGGGACAATCCGGGGCCAAGGACAAAGGCGGGATCCAGCCCCCAGGGTCCTTCTTCCTCTCCCCTCCCCCTCTGCTCCTGGCATTGAAAACACAAGCGCCTGAACAGGGGACCCACTAACAGGCAAGAAAGCAGTGCCCACCACTCTCCGAGGACAATGCAGCTTCATTCATAGGCCCCAGTGCATTTGCCATCAGGAATCCAGGGTGCTGGGGGTCCCCAGGGAGGCACTCTCCCGCCACTTGCCTGCCTTTCCACCATCACACCCGTTCCTGGCCCCATAACCTCCCTGGACTCTTACCTGTGGGGTCACGTGATCCCTCCCAGTAACTCTGCCCATGGTGGGAGTGGGGAACCACTGCTCCCATTTTCCAGATGAGGAAATGGAAGCTCAGACAGGTGAGAACTGACACCCAGGCAAGGCTCAAGACCTCTGAACATGTCACCCTCCAGCCTGGAGGTGACTCAGTCCTGAGATGCCATCCGGGGAATCCCAGGCCAGAAGGACCCAGGGGTGGGGAGTCAGTGCCAGGCAGGGGCAGCCTGGATGGAAGGGCCTCAGCAGCGCTCACCAGCCTCGTCCTCGCCGAAGGAGATGATGTGTGGGTAGTAGTTGTTGATGAGGCCTGGGAACGCGCAGGTCTGGCCACGGCCCATGCAGATCTCGCTGTACCGCCACTGGCCTGTCTCTGGGTTCTCCCGGAGGGACATCAGACGCCTGCAAAGGAGGATGGGCTGAGGGGTCCTGCCTGGCAGGGTGCCTGGGGGAAGCCCACCCACCAACCCACCCATCCACTCATCTGTTAGCCATGCAACCAGGACTGCACATAATATGCAGGGTCCAGTGCAAAATGAGCGTGCAAGGACCCTTGTTCAAAATGTACTAAAAGTTTCAAGACAGTGACGGGAGATCGTTAAACTGAGCGTGGGCCCTTCTGAGCACATCTGTGCAAGTGCACAGACCGCACGTCCGGGAAGCCTGCCCTGCATGCAGTCTTTACTGAGCACCAGCTGTTGGGTCAGCCGAAAAGTTAGTCTGGGTGTTTCTGTTAGATGTACGGAAAAGCCTGAGCAAACTGTTTGGCCAACCCAGTACATAGCAGGAGAAGCATGGTGCTCAGTCACTCAGCCGTGTCCGACTCTGTGATCCCACGGACTGTGGCCCGCCAGGCTCCTCTGTCCATGGGATTCTCCAGGCAAGAACACTGGAGTGGGTTGTCATGCCCTCCTCCGTGGGATCTTCCCAATCCAGGGATCCAACCCAGGTCTCCCACACTGCAGGCAGATTCTTTACCGCCTGAGCCATCAGGGAAGCCCAGGAGAAGCACATGGGTGAACAAGACCAACTTGGTTTCAGCCTCCTTGGTTCAGTTCCAACCACTGACCAGCAGGAGGCAGTCAGGAGCCAACTTCCAGTTCAGAAGCCTCCGAGGCTGCATAGATTTGGGAGCTGCCTCCACTTGGGAGCATGAAATGGAGAATCTGGTTTTTTTTGTTTTTGATGCGGACCACTTTTAAAGTAGTCATTGGATTTGTTGTGATATTTCTTCTGTTGTTTATGTTTTGGTGTTTCGGGGCCGCAAGGCACATGAGATCTCAGCTCCCCACCAGCGATGAATCCATGGCCCCTGCAGTGGAAGGCAAAGTCTTCACCACTGGACTACCAGGGGATTCCCAAAGTGGAGAATTTGGCATCTTCAGAATATGCTGATTTTTGTCCCTACTCCCTTCTACATTTGTTAGTCGCCTACGGATACTTTCAGGCCCTGCTTGGTTGCCCCACCTCCTAGAAGCCCTCCTGACTGCTCCTGTGCTGGGCTTCCCCAGAGAGCATGGGCTCTCTGAGGCCAGACTCAAGTGGACCAAGTGAGACTCACACCTGACTTGGGTATGAGGTGTTCTTCAACTTTGTTGCTCTAGCCCTGGCATAAAGCCTGACCCAGCAGAGGAGCTTGGGAAGTGCCAGCAAAATTCACTGAATTTCTATGTTCAGCTGACTTGGACATTCCTGGGGTGGGGGTAGGAGGGTAGCAGAAGAGTAAAAGGAGAATCAGGGTAAAAAGAGAGGTTTCATCTAGACCCATTTTCCAGATGGGATAACTGAGTCCAGAGGGAGACTCTCCAAGCTGGGAGAAGGACACAGCAACCAGAGGCCCAGATCAAGGTTCTCTGTCAGCTCCAGCTATAGACAAATAGCCACAAACCCACCCTAGTTCAGCAGCCTGCAAGAGGTAAGAATTCTGCCAGCCTCAGGCTTCTTTACTTCCTCTCTGAACAGAGACCCTGTTCAACTGCCCTTACGTGGAGAGGCTAGGGTGCGAATAATTAAGAACTGGTGATCCAGTGGTTAGGGTTCCACACTTCCACTACAGGAGACCTGGTTTTGATCCCTGGTTGGGGAAATAAGATTCTTCAAGCTGCATGGGAGTGAGAGGGGAGTGTCTTGCTCAGTCGTGTCCTCAGACCTCATGGACTGTAGCCCGCCAGGCTCCTCTGTCCATGGGATTCTCCAGGAAAGAGTACTGGAGTGGGTTGCCATTTCCTTCTCCAGGGGATCTTCCCAACCCAGGGACTGAACCCAGGTCTCCTGCATTGCAGGCAGACACTTTATCCTCTGAGCCACCAGGGAAGCCCTCAAGCTGCATGGTGCAACCAAAAAAAAAAAAAAAATTCATTTCACAGGAGGCTGGGAAGGTCCTGAGATCACCAACAGATCCTTCCATTTTATTAATAAAACAAAACAACAACCAGTCAACTAGAAATTGGGCATGTTCTAGATTCTAAGTGCTGTAATATGTATGAAAGTGAAAAGTGAAAGTGAAGTCGCTCAGTCATGTCCGACTCTTTGAGACCCCATTAACTTCAGCCCACCAGGCTCCTTCATCCATGGGATTTTCCAGGCAAGAATACTGGAGTGGGTTGCCATTTCCTTCTCCAGAGGATCTTCCTGACCTAGGGATCGAACCCAGGTCTCCCACATTGTAGGCAGATGCTTTACTGTCTGAGCTACCGGGGAACTTCCCCAAATGTATATGAACAGGACCCAAATAAGCTTAAGTAAGCAGGTACTATTATCATTTTGCAAATGAGGAAATTAAAGCTCAGAGAGGTGAAGCAGCTGGCTCAAGGTCACACAGCTAATAAGCATGCCAGGCTTTGGACACGGGTCATCTCAGCTATATTTTAAAACATCATGCCAGGTGTGTGGCTTCCCTGGGTCTCTCTGGGCCTCAGTTTCCCCCTCTGTACAATGGGAGAAACAGGTGGTCATGAGGCTCTGTAAGCTCCCCAGGGGAAAGAGTCTGACCCACGTCAGACTTGGGAGGTATGGTCTTGAACCCTCTCTGAAACCTGTTTGGGATGTGATTTATCCCACCCCCCTTTCTCCCCAACACACCCACCCCTCTCTGGGGGCTCAGTGGGTGGAGGCAGCAAGGCTTCATGGGGCCCAGTGGGCTGACCTCAGCTGGATCCCCAGGTCCCCTCTCTCGAGCAAGGTGACCTCTCTGGCCAGGTGGCACAATGACATGTCCTGGCTTCTAGGAGACAGAGCGGTCAAAGGTGCTGTTCGGGTTCCCCGACCTTTCACCTCTGCGGTCCCTGACCCTCAGAACTGCTGTCGGGTCACTTACCCGCTCATGAAGTCTCCAAAAACGTAGAGGCCGTTCAGGTTGGGGTACTCGCAGCCCCGGTACACGTAGCCCCCAGTCACCGACTTGCCCAGTTTGTGCGGGTAGGCGAAAATCGGCAGCACGTCATCTGCAGAGTGGGGAGACGCTGGGTGAGCCTGCGGGGGTCCCCGGAGGCTCCGCGGGTGGTCCTGAGTCCTGCGGGGCCAAGGGGTGGGAGGTCCCTAGGAGGGCCCGAGAGGGGGCCCCAGAGAGGCAACGAGAAGGGGTAATGCTTAAAGTTTATAAGGTACGGAGAGGGCAAGGATTTGCCAGGCAGGAAGTGATTTGGGGAGGGCGGCGGGGGAGCCATTCCGGAGGGTGGGCGCTGGCTGGCTACAGACGGAGGCACTGGCGCGCATCCCGATGGGGGTGGGGCGGGTTGTACCAGGATCGGGGGTCCCCGGTGGCGCGGGTGGTAGGTGAGGTTAGGCGGCCACCGAGGGAGGCGTGGGCGCACAGCCGTGGAGTGAGGGGTGGCAGATCTGGGGAGAGGGGTCCCCGGGGGCTCAGAGCGGGGTGGCGGGGGCGGTCACCGAGGGAGGCGTTGGCGCACAGCTTGCGGTCATAGCACTGGTAGCCCTCGCGGGCGCGCCAGCCGTAGTTGCGGCCGCGCTCCACCAGATCCACCTCCTCGAACTTGTTCTGGCCCACGTCGCCGCAGAAGAGGCGCCCGCGGCCCGCGCCCGTCGCCGGGTCGCCGCGGTCGAAGGAGCAGCGCCACATGTTGCGCACCCCGAAGGCGTAGACCTCCGGCCGCGCGGCGGGGTCGCCCACGAATGGGTTGTCGGGCGGGATGCGGTAGAGCGGGCCGCGCTCGTTGCGGTCCACGTCGATGCGCAGCACCTTGCCGAGCAGCGCCGATCTGCGGGAGAAAGCACCGACTGGGGCGGGGCTGGGGCTGGGGGTAGGGGGCCTGGAGCCCAAGGCCGCCCCAGGTGCAAGGCAAGCGTTGGCTCTGGGGCCAGAGACCCCAAGTTCATGTCCTCAGCAGCCATGCACCGGCTGGGTAACCCCAATCATTCAATTCGACATTATCAGACACCTTACCATGTGCCCGGCTCCATCCTAAGCATTTGACTTACATACCATCTGTTGCTTTGTTTCATCCTCACAGCAAATCTTTTAGATTGTGTCATTGTTTAGTCAACAAATCATGTCCAGCTCATCCAACTCTCTGGACTGTAGCCCACCAGGCTCCTCTGTCCATGGGATTCTCCAGGCAAGAATACTGGAGTGGGTTGCCATCTCCTTCTCCAGGGGATCTTCCCAACCCAGGGATTGAACCTATATCTCCTGCATTGGCAGGCGGGTTCTTTACCCACTGAGCCACCAGGGAAGCCCCAGTCTTCTAGGTAAGTGGGTGCTGTTGTGATCGCCATTTATTTCACAGTCGAGGCAGCTGAGCTCAGAGAGGCCACAGAGCATCCCTGGTTGCCTCACCCCTCATAAACCGGAGGGCTGAGATCCAGCCTAAGTAGCCTGGCTACAGAAACCCAAGCTCGTCACCGCACTTTCTGGCCCCCCTAGGCCTTGGGGTTCTCTGCTGTAATATTAGATGGTCCCTCTCTTTCTTTGCAGGACTGTGCTACAGGGTGAAAAGGATATAGAAAAATAACGCCTGTTTATAGCTTACTTGCAGCGCAGTATGAAAAGGCAAAATGATAGGATACTGAAAGAGGAACTCCCCAGGTCAGTAGGTGCCCAATATGCTACTGGAGATCAGTGGAGAAATAACTCCAGAAAGAATGAAGGGATGGAGCCAAAGCAAAAACAATACCCAGCTGTGGATGTGACTGGTGATAGAAGCAAGGTCTGATGCTGTAAAGAGCAATATTGCATAGCAACCTGGAATGTCAGATCCATGAATCAAGGCAAATTGGAAGTGGTCAAACAAGAGATGGCAAGAGTGAATGTCGACATTCTAGGAATCAGCGAACTGAAATGGACTGGAATGAGTGAATTTAACTCAGATGACCATTATATCTACTACTGCAGGCAGGAATCCCTCAGAAGAAATGGAGTGGCCATCATGGTCAAAAAAAGAGTCCAAAATGCAGTACTTGGATGCAATCTCAAAAACGACAGAATGATCTCTGTTCGTTTCCAAGGCAAACCATTCAGTATCACAGTAATCCAAGTCTATGCCCCAACCAGTAACGCTGAAGAAGCTGAAGCTGAATGGTTCTATGAAGACCTACAAGACCTTTTAGAACTAACACCCAAAAAAGATGTCCTTTTCATTATAGGGGACTGGAACGCAAAAGTAGGAAGTCAAGAAACACCTGGAGTAACAGGCAAATTTGGCCTTGGAATACGGAATGAAGCAGGACAAAGACTAATAGAGTTTTGCCAAGAAAATGCACTGGTCATAGCAAACACCCTCTTCCAACAACACAAGAGAAGACTCTATACATGGACATCACCAGATGGTCAACACTGAAATCAGATTGATTATATTCTTTGCAGCCAAAGATGGAGAAGCTCTATACAGTCAGCAAAAACAAGACCAGGAACTGACTGTGGCTCAGACCATGAACTCCTTATTGCCAAATTCAGACTTAAATCGAAGAAAGTAGGGAAAACCAGTAGACCATTCAGGTATGACCTAAATCAAATCCCTTATGATTATACAGTGGAAGTGAGAAATAGATTTAAGGGCCTAGATATGATAGATAGAGTGCCTGATGAACTATGGAATGAGGTTCGTGACATTGTACAGGAGACAGGGATCAAGACCATCCCCATGGAAAAGAAATGCAAAAAAGCAAAATGGCTGTCTGGGGAGGCCTTACAAATAGCTGTGAAAAGAAGAGAAGCAAAAAGCAAAGGAGAAAAGGAAAGATATAAGCATCTGAATGCAGAGTTCCAAAGAATAGCAAGAAGAGATAAGAAAGCCTTCTTCAGCGATCAATGCAAAGAAATAGAGGAAAACAACAGAATGGGAAAGACTAGAGATCTCTTCAAGAAAATTAGAGATACCAAGGGAACATTTCATGCAAAGATGGGCTTGATAAAGGACAGAAATGGTATGGATCTAACAGAAGCAGAAGATATTAAGAAGAGATGGCAAGAATACACAGAAGAACTGTACAAAAAAGATCTTCACGACCCAGATAATCACGATGGTGTGATCACTCACCTAGAGCCAGACATCCTGGAAATGTGAAGTCAAGTGGGCCTTAGAAAGCATCACTACGAACAAAGCTAGTGGTGGTGATGGAATTCCAGTTGAGCTATTCCAAATCCTGAAAGATGATGCTGTGAAAGTGCTGCACTCAATATGCCAGCAAATTTGGAAAACTCAGCAGTGGCCACAGGACTCGAAAAGGTCAGTTTTCATTCCAATCCCAAAGAAAGGCAATGCCAAAGAATGCTCAAACTACCGCACAATTGCACTCATCTCACACGCTAGTAAAGTAATGCTCAAAATTCTCCAAGCCAGGCTTCAGCAATATGTGAACCGTGAACTTCCTGATGTTCAAGCTGGTTTTAGAAAAGGCAGAGGAACCAGAGATCAAATTGCCAACATCCACTGGATCATGGAAAAAGCAAGAGAGTTCCAGAAAAACATCTATTTCTGCTTTATTGACTCTGCCAAAGCCTTTGACTGTGTGGATCACAATAAACTGTGGAAAATTCTGAAAGAGATGGGAATACCAGACCACCTGATCTGCCTCTTGAGAAATTTGTATGCAGATCAGGAAGCAACAGTTAGAATTGGACATAGAACAACATTCTGGTTCCAAAATATGAAAAGGAGTTCGTCAAGGCTGTATATTGTCACCCTGTTTATTTAACTTATATGCAGAGTACATCATGAGAAACGCTGGACTGGAAGAAACACAAACTAGAATCAAGATTGCCGGGAGAAATATCAATAACCTCAGATATGCAGATGACACCACCTTTACGGCAGAAAGTGAAGAGGAACTAAAAAGCCTCTTGATGAAAGTGAAAGTGGAGAGTGAAAAAGTTGGCTTAAAACTCAACATTCAGAAAATGAAGATCATGGCATCCGGTCCCACCACTTCATGGGAAATAGATGGGGAAACAGTGGAAACAGTGTCAGACTTTATTTTTCTGGGCTCCAAAATCACTACAGATGGTGACTGCAGCCATGAAATTAAAAGACACTTACTCCTTGGAAGGAAAGTTATGACCAACCTAGATAGCATATTCAAAAGCAGGGACATCACTTTGCCAACAAAGGTTCGTCTAGTCAAGGCTATGGTTTTTCCTGTGGTCATGTATGGATGTGAGAGTTGGACTGTGAAGAAGGCTGAGCGCCGAAGAATTGATGCTTTTGAACTGTGGCGTTGGAGAACACTTTTGAGAGTCCCTTGGACTGCAAGGAGATCCAACCAGTCCATTCTGAAGGAGATCAGCCCTAGGATTTCTTTGGAAGGAATGATGCTAAAGCTGAAACTCCAGTACTTTGGCCACCTCATGCGAAGAGTTGACTCATTGGAAAAGACTCTGATGCTGGGAGGGATTGGGGGCAGGAGGAGAAGGGGATGACAGAGGATGAGATGGCTGGATGGCATCACTGATTCGATGGACATGAGTGTCAGTGAACTCCAGGAGTTGGTGATGGACAGGGAGGCCTGGCGTGCTGTGATTCATGGGGTCGAGAAGAGTCGGACATGACTGAGCGACTGTTCTGATCTGATCTGCAGCACCTAGCACAGCAACAGGCATGCAGTAGGCGCTCATTAAGTGTTTGGTGAGTGAATGAATGAATAACTGCAATCAAAGTCAAGTGCACCATTTAAGAGTACCAGGGAGGGCAGGGAGACAGGAGAGAACGCGGCAGATGTTAGCAGGAAACAGGAGGTGGGGTTCTTGCCTCCTCTCTCGCACGCGCCCAGGGCCATCGCAGCAGGTCAGGGGTCACCCCACACTCCACACACACCATCCTGAACCCAGGCTCTGAGCGGCGAACAACTTGCCAGTCTCCCAGGCAGCTCTGGACAGGAAGTGAGGTCCCTTCAGGGTGCCCGGCCACATCGGCTTCTGGGGCCTGGGAGTGAGACCTCAGCACGTTGCCTCCAGAGCCATACCGAATAGGGCGCAGCTGCAGCCCGGACCTCCACGCAGCCACTGGGGTGAGCAGCTTCTGGGTCTCATTCATTGCAGGACAAAAGTGACACACAATGGAATCTGCGACATGCTTAAAGATGTGCAGAGGGGAACACACCCTCTTCATCTGTGGCTTTTTTACAGTATTTATTTATTTCTTTGGCTGTGTCGGGTCTTAGTTGAGGCATGTGGGATCTTTAGTTTGGGCATGGGAACTCCTGGTTGTGGCATGTGGGATCTAATTCCTTGACCAAGGATTGAACTGCACTGGGAGCAGAGTCTTAACCGCAGGACCACCAGGGAAGTCCCTTCTTCTGTGAGTTTTTGATGCACTTACTCACTGCAAGGTTTTTCCCCAGCATTTGGGTGTACTCCCTTTGGGCTGCTTTTTAAGGCAGGACTGGCTGGTCTGCCCATTTGATGCAACTGTGTACCCCACATTCTCACAGAGCATCAGCACCCAAGCATTTCTGTCATCATTAAAGACACCACCCAAGTGTCCTCTTTCATGATGATAAAACGCTCCCACCACCCCAGTAGCTGCCCCACAGTTAATCCCCTATTGTGGACTTCCAGGTTCTGCTCCAGTGAGTTCCTCTCACACTCTCCAGCCTGCTCTGCACCAAGCTTCGGATTACTCCCCAGGGCCCACACACCACGCTCCAGGCTTTGATATGTAAGTGGGCAAAACTCATAGCAGCAAAGTAATGTTTTAAGTCTTGTCCAATTATCCACAAATCCTTAATTTCTATTTTCTCAACTTCATCTCTAAATACATCCCAAACATGAGAAAACTGCGATGATTCTTACACTGTCACATATGAAAGCACAAGTCACAAATTGGGAACACTTTAATTACTATAATCAACATCATATGCGCTATTTTTACTCTCTGGGCTGAGGAAGGTTTTGTGATTTGGACTGAGGATGGAGGAGGCTGCCCTGAGACTCCTGGGTATCCTCATCTATACACTTGAGACTGTGTATGTTTGTGTGCGTGTGTGTGTGTGTGTGTGTGTATGTGTGTGTGTAAGGAAGGGAATGGTGGCAGGCCATCTTCTCAAGCCCAGAAGTGAGGAACTGAGAGCAAGACTCTGCTTCAGTTTTGGGGTCATCTCGGGTGACCCTTGGGGTAGAAAACCCACATGCCCATCCATACAGCCCTGCTCTAGCCAGCTCACACTCCCCATTTGGTCTGGGAAGCATCCTTTTCCTTCCTCTGGCTCCAGTAGGGCTGGGCGGACTTCAGAGAAAAATCTCATCTTCCCAGAGGCTCTGTGATGCTGCCTTTCAGGTACCCATCACCTTTATTCCTCATAACAAGCCTGCCCATGGAGATGATCATTATTCCTTTCTAACTGATAAGACAAAGGCACTGGGTTCCCCAGCTGGCTAGCTGCAGGCTGAGCTGGGGCCCAAAGCCATTTCTATTGCCCTAGTCTCCTGGCTGAGGAAGTCATTCCCCCTTCAGAAGAGTACATAAACCAGCCCACCCACCAACCAAATCAGAACATACTTGTTTTGGGCGTTTCCAAACTTCCCAAAGGGGTCTCCAGCCATCCCGCCATCTCCGGTAAAGATGTAAAGGTACCCATCATCCCCGAAGAGCAGCTGGCCTCCATTATGGTTCGAGGCTGGTTCTTCGATTTCCAGGATTATCCTAAAAGAAGATAAGCCACCCCCCACAAAAACAAACAAAAATGTCAGCCAGAAACACAAAACAAAATCACAGCAATAAAGCCTCCTCTCTCTTAGATGCCATTTCGTAGTTGGAAAGACTTTCCATATCCTTTATAGGAGGTGGTTTTTATAAGGATCTGGCAGGCTAGGAAGGGATCATTCACATCACTGTGCCAATGAGATCCAAGAGGCTCAGAGAGGTTGAGCAACTTGCCCAAGGTCACACAGCCCATAGACGGCAGAGCTGGGACAGGAACTCAGGACTTCTGGTTCTGGTCTAGCGCTTTTTCCACTGCTCCCCCACAACTAGCCCCTGCCTGTAATGATCAAGTGAAACCGTTGACCCAATCACTAGCACGACCGGTTTCTTCATCATCATAGCTACCCGCACACCAGCCACTTAAGCTGAGCACTTGTGACAGCCTCTCATTTGTTATGGCTGTAACTTCTAGGGAGGCGGGCTGGAGGGTGTGGACTGTGCTCAGCTCCACACTCACTTCTCAGTGACCTCCTTTACTGCCAGGGTGGGAACCTTCCACCACACTGCCAGTCAGCTAGCTTCCAGTTAGGGTGTGCCAGGAGAGGGTGGCAGGCAAGGGGAAGGGAGGAGCCACATGTCCCTGGTCTCTGGCACTGCCTCCGGAAGCAATGGTTGCAGGAAGGGCGACAGTGGCTGGTCAGTGTGGACTCCTGGCTTTCTGCCCAGACATCTGGGTACCAGGAGCGGCAAACCCTAGCAGCACCAAGACCTTTGTGCCTTTTGTTCCCCTCGCTTCTCACAAGAACTCATCTCTAGGGAGCTTGACCCTCTCCTTTTCCTTCTCCAGCCCTCCCAATACCTTTGTAGCCAACTCCCTGTATTAAATTCCCTTTGACCAAAATGCTTAGGCTAGTTTAGGTTTTCCAGGATTGGCAACTGACTGGCCAATCCTTTATTAATGCAGATAAGAAACCCGAGGTACAGAAATGTCAGGTACCTTGAACCCAGGACTTTCAACCTTCAGAACCAAGACCAGAAGCCTTTCTATTGTGAGATCAACATACATGACATGGGGAGCCACACACAATCCCCAAACCAGGTACCCCCCGCAAAGGACAGCTCAGGCTGTTGGACATCCAGCCCTGAGAAAAGAGACTGACAGCTGACTCAAGCAAGGATGCCCATTCATTCCTGGATCTGCCCTGAGCCAGCCATGCCTACTTCTTCCCCTGCAAGAGTCAGGTTCTAGGCTGGTACTGTGAGGTCCCCAGAGGGACCCTTGCTGAACCCCAATTCTGAAGTATGTTCATCTGTATATCTTGTGTTCCACCTTCAGTCTTCATCAGGAATCCATTTTTTAAAGTCATCATTGAAGACACATTCATCCTGTCTCTCTGTCTCCCCTCTGTGAGAGTCACATGACAAACGTAGCCTCTCTTGGAGAATCAGTTGTGTGGCCTCATATAAGATAACGAGAATTATGCTTTCTCTTTTTGCCCTGGTTGCCAGGAAGCTCACAGGCAAAATCTATTAATACATTAGATTCTCACATTAGTCAGTTTGATTCCTTCTTTTTGTACTTTCAATGTCAAGAGTTTATAATTTTATCGAATGCATGATGTCCTGTTATTTGCTTATTTGTCCTCAGATCAGCCCTGGTCCTCCTCTTACCCGCTCTCTACTTCAGAAGGCCAGCTCCTGCAAACTACATTTCCCATGCTCCTCCGCTAACTGGCCTCCAGCTAGGTTCGGCCAAGGAAAGCATTGGCAGGACTCTGGAGTTGTGAGGGAGAAAGTGAAAGTGTTAGTCGCTCAGTCCTGTCTGACTCCTTGAGACTCCACGGACTGTAGCTGGCCAGGTTCCTGTTCATGGAATTCTCCAGGCAAGAATAGTGGAGTGGGGTGCCATTCCCTTCTCCAGCAGATCTTCCCAACCCAGGGATGGGAACCCTGGTCTCCTGAATTGCAGGCAGATACTTTACCAGCTCCTACAAACTACATTTCCCATGCTCCTCAGCTGACTGGCCTGCAGCTAGGTTCAGCCAAGGAAAGCATTGTCAGAAGATGAGATGGGGGGGTGGGGGTGGGGGGAGATTCAGGGTTTTTCTCCCTCCCTCTCTCTCTCTCTGCTTCAGGCAGTGTCTTGGCAGTAGCTGCACCTCTTCTCTGGCTCCAACTGCCCCCACCCAGATCCACCATGGTTCCAGCTTCTACCCAGCGGCCCCAGCTCAGGGGCTCCAGGAACCCTGCCTCTCACAGTCCAAGAGGTGAAGTTAGCTCCCTTCAGTGCTGAACTCAGGGTTGCCTCCCTTCTTCCCCCCCCCCGCCCCCCCATTTCTCATTCATCATTTCCAACACCTGAGCAACTAATTCCCAGTATCAAATTCTGCCTATTTGAATTACCTGGCACAGGACTTATTTTCCTATTGGAGACAGATTATGTATGCCCTTCACACCAGGCTAGGTCAAAAATTGTTCCTTGCTCAGTCCTGTCTGACTCTGCGACCCGGTGGACTGAAGCCCCCCCAGGCTCCTTTTGTCCATGGAATTCTTCCAGGCAAGAATACTTCTCCAGGGGATCTTCCCTGACCCAGGCATCAAACCAGGGTCTCCTGCATGGCAGGATGGCAGATTCTTTGTCTGAGCCGCCAGGGAAGCCCTGTCACACCTGTTTTCAAAACAGTTGGAGCATAACTAATACCCAAAAAGCAGGCTGGGTATTGGGAGGAGAAGAAGCCTGGAGGCAAAGGACGGATAAACATGCAGTTGGGAGGGTGGGAAGGAGCAATTTGCCTGGGGGTGGAGTGTGGAGGTGACAAGGAGGAGGTGGGGGCCAGCCAGGTGAGAATGGTCCCTTGGGGCCAGAGCTGGGTGGGTGGGAGCAGTGGGTTGGGCCTGGGAAGGAAGCAGACAGATTCGAGTTCCAGCTCTGACATTTCCTAGCTCTGTGACCTAGCAGTCCCTTCACCTCTCTGAGCCGCCACTTCCTCATCTGTAAAATGGGGCTGTATGAGAACCAAGTGAAATGAACCGTCTAAAGTACCTGATCCAGGAGCTGGACTCAAGTCCCCGTGATGTCTGTTTGGCAACTGCCTCTCCCTTGAACTCCTAGGGGACTCAGCCCCCTTACTGGGTGTGACGGTCAAAATATTTCACACCCCTCGGGGCGCAGCGCAGATCCAATGGACCATTGCCTGTGCACAGCCTTGCCAGATCTCAGCCCGCCCCCTCCCGGCCTGGGCTCCCGGGGGGAACCACCTCTCAGAGTCGTGGTCCACAGCGTTGACGTCATCCTCCGAGACCCTGAACTCGCTGATGCGGATCCACTCGTCAAAGCCGACACCCACCGAGTAGTAGACGTAGAGCTTGCCGTTGTGCCGGAAGCTGGGGTGGAAGGCCAGGCCCAGGAAGCCCCGCTCGTCGCCCTCCCAGGGCGAGGTGAGCACGGCGCGGCTGATGTTCAGGAAGGGCTTCTCCAGCCGCGAGCGGTCGGGCAGGTAGACCCACACCAGCCCCAGCTGCTCGGCCACGAAGAAGCGGTGGGTGCCGTCCCGGGCGTGGACCATGGCCACCGGGTTGCGCAGCCCGTTGGCCACCTCCTCCAGGCACAGCTGCAGGCAGCCCTCGGCGTCGGCCACCACGCGGCCCAGGTTGGAGTTGAGGTTCTCGTTGACCAGCAGGCGCGGGAAGCAGTAGTCGGTGTCGTCCAGGGACAGCGAGCGGCAGAGCTTGGCGCGGTTGCCCTCCAGCGCCCAGAGCTCGCGGTCAGGAGACAGATGCCGGAAGAGGCCCCGGCACGTCTGCCACATCTCCAGACAGTAGTCCTCGCAGAGCCCGGGCACCGTCCGCAGGGGCGTGGACGGGTCCTCCGCGTCGTAGAGGTGGGCCGCGTAGGGCGAGCATTCCTGCAGAGACAGGCACGCGCAGGAATGCTCTGGGCTGGGCTTACCAGCCGTGTGACCGCGGGTGGTTCACCCATCTCCTAGAGCCTCAGTCTGCTGATCTGTAAAATGGGAAGACGCCGTCTGTCCGTTCCACCCACATACAGCCCCAGGGGCCCTGCATCTCCTCACCTTCCTCCTTTCTCTTGCCTTGATGCTTCTGTTAGAATAACCACACTATGACTACTCCTGCTACTAATAACATCAGGAGCCTCTCTTAAGCACCTACTGTCTGCCAGAAAGGATCTGAGGCATTTTAATACATTTTTTTCTTTTATTTATTTATTTTAAAAATAATATTTATGTATTTGGCTGCCCCAGGTCTTAGTTTCGGCCCTCGAGATCTTCAGCTGTAGTATGTGACAGGGCTTCCCTGGTGGCTCAGATGGTAAAGAATCTGCCTTAATGCAGGAGACCAGGGTTTGATCCCTGGGTCAGGAAGATCCCCTGGAGAAGGAAATGGCTACCCACTCCAGTACTATTGCCTGGAGAATTCCATGGACAGAAGAACCTGGCGGGTTGTAGACCATGGGGTCCCAAAGAGTTGGACACAACTGAGTGACTAACACATGTGAACTTTTGCAGCATGTGGGATCCAGTTCCCTGACCAGGGATCGAACCCGTGGCCTTCTGCATTGGGAGTGCAGAGACTTAGCTACTGGGCCACCAGGGAAGTTCCACTTTCTCTCTTAATATGCTGCCTCCGCCCTATACCTCCATGATTCACTCCACTTTTTTTTTTAGATCCCTACTCGAGGGGCACCTCCAGGAAGGTCTTCACTGACCACCCATCCATCACCCCCACTTCCTCCTGACCTCTGTTTTGGCTTAAAACAGAAAACAACAAAAAAACAAACACTGTAACGTTCCCTGATAATATAATAAAAATCAGTGGGTTTACTTGGTTATTGTCTGCCTTCCGCGGAACCTAATTCCACAAGGGCAGGAATTTTGCCTGCGTTGGTGCCTGTCGTATCCCAGAGCCCGAGATGGTGTCTGGCACACAGGAGGCCCACGGTGAATACCTAGACACCATGCTGGACACTGACTCACCCTGACCAGCCCTGCGTGGGGATAAGTGCTCCTCCCTCCATCGTTTAATCCCCACAAGAGCCCACGACGGGGGGCTCCCTCCTGCACACGGGGAGACCGAGGTGTGGGTCCCCCAGTGTCACTCAGCACCATTCGGTGAGCATGGAGGATGTGGGTTTGGTCTCAGGTGGACCCCATCCCCCCAGCACCGGGGAGGTGACGCGTGTACACATGCGAGTACCTTGATTACACTCCTCCCCCACTTCCTCTGTCCCCCTGGCCACCAGGACCCGCTTCCCTCCTTCCCTCTGACCTTGGGTTAGGCCCCTCCAGGCGGGGCCCTGGGCCTGTCTCCTGCGGCCAGACCAGATTCTCCGTGAGATGAATCAGACCCTCTCCTCCCCTGCTCCCCCTCCCCTCCAGGACTTCTTCAGACCCTCCTGACCTCACTGGCCCCTTTTCCGGCTCTGCTGGGCTGTGACTCCATGGGACAAAATCCAACAGCTATGGCTCCCTCCTCCACCACCCCCTGGGGGCTTCCCCACTGACGAGACACTTGGGATCCCACTCAGCGCCTGCCTGGGCAGGATCTGGAAGGCGGGGGCCTGATGTGGCAAACCTTGGGCCCCTGGGAGAAGGAAGCTGATGGATAAATTGTTCTGTCTTCCTCTGGGCTCACCACCACAGCCCCCCCACACCCTTGCCCGGGGCCAGTCCTGATCTGCCGTCTATACAGTTTCTTGGACCCATGGTCTCGCCAGCTCAAGCATCAGTCACATTTGGCAGCAGCCAACTTGCAACTGCATCCTTGATGGCTCTCTCTCTGCCCCTGGTCACTCCTGCTGGCAGGGTCCACTCACCCTAAGAAGGGAAAAAACCCATGCACTCTGGCCCAGGTTCTGCTTTCTGAGAACCTATGTGGAGACAACCAATGTGACCAGGCCTCTCCCAGCTTCAAGATCCAGAACCCACCATCTGAGAGCTGAAAGCCCCCTCCCAACCCCCCGCCCCCCAGAGCAAAGGTCTCAGCACCCCAGGCTCTCTAAGGACTTCCCTCAGCTAGAGCCTCTGACCGAGCCCCCAACCCCCATCCCCCGCCCCCACCATGAGCTCACCAGGCTAGGGCCTGTGGGTCTGACTCAGCCCCCGGCCCCCGGAGGCCTCCAGGGATGCTTGTCCCCCAGTAGGGGAGGCACAGACAGGCCCACACTGCCCATTCCCAGGCAGGGCCCTGCTGGGCTCCTACCGGAGGCCCCCAGGGGCCATGGGTGGCAGGCTGCCCTCTTGGCTGGGTTCTCAGGCTCCTGGCCAGAGGCCACACCCTCCTTTTACACGATTGTGGCTTTTGGTCACACCGTTGGCCGGTCCTCCTGGCCTGTCTCCTGCTACCGTGGGGCTGAGGGCCACTTGGTGACGTGCTTGTGGTCTGGTGAGCACCGTCCTGGGCCCAGACAGGGAGGCCGTGTTCCATGTGTTCCAGACGGCCCAGCCCTGGCCTCTGTGCTGTGGCCCCTCTCTCACGCTTCCCCTGGAGGCCCCGTGAGTCCCGCCAGCAGCTGTGGGTGGATCAGAGAGGGTCTGTGCGCACACACAGCTCATTTCTGCTTTTCGAGGTAGGGTCATGGTGATTCCTACTAGATATGAGAAGCTGAGGCTCCAAGAAGGCCACATGCCAAGAAGTGGCCAAGCCACGGCTCAGACCCAGGTCTCATGACACCCAGACCAGGGCTCTTTTCAGATCACTCACCGGAATTTCATTCAACAAGTGTTTACTGCGTTCAGACTCCGAGCCAGGCACTGTCCTCGGCTCCAGAGACAGTGGGCAGCAAAACAGATTTCTGCAAGCCAATCAGATCCCAACCCATGGGACTTCTCTGGTGGCTAAGACTCCACACTCCCAATGCAGGGGGCCCAGGTTCCATCCCTGGTCAGGAAACTATATCCCACATGCTACAGCAGAGTTCTCACGCCACAACTAAAACTCCTGTGTGCCACAGCTAAGACCTGGCACGGCCAAATAAATAGCAAAAAAAAAAAAAAAAAAAACCCAGCAACTAGCCTCACAGTGGTCAGTTGGGGGAGGCAGCAGAAAACCCATGGAAAGCCAGCCCAGTATCACATTGCTTAGCTGTCTGCGCCTTTCAGCACAGGGACAACCAGCCTGCCCACGTTACTGCCCAAGGCTGCCTCTGTGCGGTCGCTGACACTCATGACCCACGGCCCAGAGTCCCGAAGGCTTCTATGTCCTTCATCTACTCTTTAGGAAGACTGAGTCTTTTTTTTTTTTGATTGTGCCATGTAGGTAGTTCCTTGACCAGGGATCAAACTCTCAGCAGTGAAATCACAGAGCCCTAACCACTGGACCACCAGGGAATTCCCCAGGAAGACTGAGTCTTTGCACACAATATTCACTTGTAGGACATTCCCTCCTTGCCCAGTTCGGCATCTGGCAAACTCCTATGCATGCCTCAAAGCCCGACTCAATAGCCTTCTCTTACACCTCTGTTCCCTGACTCCCCTGGCCCTTGTGGATGCTCCTACAGTTCTCTGCCCACGTCTCAGACCAACATTCACCTAAATGCAATTCTGTAGCTTGCAGCGTGAGCTCTGTTTCTGCTGCACCTCCCATTGTTCAGGTGGTCTGCTTGACTAGGACTGAGTTATCTCTGTGTGTCTGTCCACCCACTAGGCTGTAGGACCCTTCAGGGCAGGGATTCCAGGGCCCAGCACATAGTGAGGCTTCAAGAAGACAGGTGATATGGCAAAGTGATTAAGAGAGGGGTTCTGGAGTCAGAGCACACAGGAGACTGAATCGACCATTCCCCGAGTGGCCTTGGCCAAGTTCCTTAACCTATCTGTGCCTACGTCCCCATCTATAAAGGGGAAGAAATTCCCAAGAGAAATAAACTGAAGCATAGCATTATTGGGATAAATACACTGAAGTGATACATGTGTTTTCTGAGTAAGTGCTCAAACAAGTTGGACTATCAAGAGGCAACTCAGTGTTCCCTCCTCCAGGAAGGCTTCCTTGACTTTTTCAGGGCAAGCTCTGCCTCCATGGTGACCCTTGGGGAGAGCCTTTGGCCCATTCTGATAAGTGTCTCTGTGTCTCCTGAATTGAACAAGGAGACTTTTGAGAACTGGGTTTGTGACTGGCCAACTGCCGCTGGGCCCAGCACCCAGCACAGGGCCAACTCCTGACAGGCTCCGAAGCACTGTCTGCCCAGTGGCTGCACCTGCAGAGCATGTTGTGCACAGACTTCTATCAGAAACCAGGCTTTGATGACTTGGGGCACTTAGAGGCCATCGCAGTCACGTGGAGGTTTGTTGCATGGACTGGCTCTCATCAACCTGGGACCTGAGCTACCACATGTCACAAGCTCTCTCTTCTCCTTCCTATGACATCAGATGGACCAGGGCAAAGCCTCAGGAAAGGGTCTGAAGGGGCCAGGAGGGACTACTGCCCTCTGGCTAGGTAGCCATCACGGGCATCTGGAGGAGTCGTGGGTGTCAGATGGGCGCATGTTCTGGGGGGACTGTGGGCGCAGGCATGTTTCATGGTCTCTTTTGCTATCAGGAGTCCAGGCAGATGTGAGTGCCTGAATTCCATCACTGACTGGAACTTGTAAACAAGGCACCTCGGCCCCCTCCCCTGGTGGAAGTCAGGAGGTGCTGAATCCAGACTCGGCCTTGGCTTGCTGGGAACACTGTCCCCGGTCCAGCGCTCTCCCTCCCTCCCGAGGCCCTCCAGGGAAACCATGATCCAGCCTCTGCTGCACTCTCCAAGCTCGCTCCAGACATGAGGTCACTCCCGAGACGCCTGGGGTGAGATGCTAGCAGCCATCTTACCACAGCTTGCTCAAGGCCAGGCCATGCTGGGACGGTTCCCAAGGACAGAGGGGAGCCTCCTGCCAGGGGGAGGGTAGTGGGGCTGGCCCTTCCCTTCTTCCTCCGCAGACCTGCCTACCTTCAGTGCCCCACTGAGCCTGGCACATAGTAAATGCTCAATTAAAACAAAAAGGCAAAAAACACGGAATAGACGCATGAACTCTTCTATGTGACTGACATGGGAAGACTACAGGATCTGATCCTCCGGGGCCCCCAGATTGGTGAGGGAGGTGGACGCTTGATTGCACCATTCTCGATCCCCTGAGATGCACAGCGTGGGGGCTCAGGGGAGTCCACCAAAAGAGAGAGCCCTCCCAGCCCCTCTTATTTCTTGCTCAGACGATGGCTCACTCACATGGGCAATGAGTGTGGCCCAAATGTCACCACGGCCACTTCCGGGTTGTATGATCACCAGGCCAGTCCCTGCCTCTCTGGGCTTCCCTGAATCAGCCTCTGGGCCCCACTCCATCTCCGCTTGGGGCTGGGCGGCCACTGGGGACCAAGGAGGCCTAGAGAAATCCAGGCAGAATGGCTCCCTGAGCTCTGAGTGTGTGTCATTCAGTCTTCACAGCAAGCAGGGGGTGGGAGGGCGGGGAAGCTTAGGCCTCCCCCAATGTAAACATGATGCAACTGAAGTGGAGGGATGACCTGTCCGGGGTTGCAAGGCCAGGAAGTGGCAGAGCCAGGGTCAGACCTTAGTACGTCTGAATCCAAGCCAGCCCGGGTTGGCCCCACCCCTCCCACCAGCACCTGCCCCCAACGGCAAAAGGCTGGGACTCTCCACCCACGGGTCCTCTCACTTTCCCAGGACTGGGCCTGGGCCAGCCTTCGGACTTCTCAGCCTTGACCCAATACCCTCCAGGGAGTGGGGTCATTAGGCACTCTGGAGTCAGGAAAATGAACAACCGAGGCACAATCTGGTGTGAGGAGAAGCCGGGGTTTAGCTCTCAGAGGAGGGACAGGGGCCAAGAGGCTTCACCACAGGGATGTCTTGGGTGGTCTCCGAGGATGAGCGAGCCTACGCTGGGTGGGAGCACCATCCCAGGGAGAGGGCACAGCACGAACCTAGGGGGTCTGGAACCGCCCGGCACATCTCACCTCTGGGGTCACGCACGGTAGGAGCCCCAGTGGGTGTCAGGGTCCCGCAGTCCGGAGGGGCCCTCAGAGCACTACTTCAGGTTCGGGGGAAAGGCCCTCATTGAGAGCAGGGTCCCCCAAACCCCTCGACAAACCCAAGCCCAGCGCGCCGATCATGCCCTCTGCAGGGGTCAGTGGGCGCCCCCCTCCCCCCAGGGGCAACACAATGGAGCTCAGCAGGACAAAAGCTTCCCATCCTGGAGCTTGGACAAGGGAAGGGCTCTTCGGGGCCGGGGCACTGAGGGCATCTTTAGGCGGTGCCAAGGCAGAAGAGCCCCCCAGACTCGGAGGGAGCAATGATTTCATCAGGAGGAGAAACCGAGACCCAGAGAAAACCTAAGTCACAAAGTTAGTGATGGCAAAGCCCACAGACATCCCAGGATGCCCGACTCCCCGCCCCCTGCCAAATGACTCCCGCCCGGGGGCTTCTGGTTCCGAAGCCCTATGCCCAGTCTCGATCCTTCTCGCCCAGTAGGGTTGCCACCGCCGCCACCCTCGCATCTGGGACCGAGGCCCCGCGCGCGCGCCCTCCCGCCGCGCGCCCCGCACGGCCAGCGCGCCAGCTCACCTGGCACAGCAGATCGAGCGCGTAGCCGGCGCACTCGGCCCACATCGCGGCGTCCACGCGCGCCGCCACGGCCCCGAAGCGCCGGGCCAGCGCCGCGTCCTGCTCGGGAGTGCAGCAGCCGAAGGCCGAGTACTGCGAGCAGAAGCGCAGCGGCTGCGGCGGCCGGAAGGGCGGCCTGAAGTCCAGGCACTGCGGGTGCGCCGCGGCCCCGAGCGCCCGAAGCACCAGCAGCGCCAGCAGCGTCCCGGCCCCGGCCCCGGCCCCGGCCCGCCGGCCCGCCATGCCGCCGCCCCGCTCCGCCCCAGCCCGGCCGGCGGAGGAAGAGGCGGAGGGAGGCACCCCCGGCCCAGTGCGGCCCGCGAGTAGCCGCCGGCCGCGCCCTGAGCGCCCGCCTCCCGCCCCGCCGGCAGCCTCCCGGGACACCCGCCCCGCAGAGCCTCGGGTTGGGAGACCTGGAGACCTCCTGTGCTAGGAGGTCACCTCTGGCCCGGGACTGAGCGCAGAGGGGCGCGGTGCACAACTCGGCGCAACCTCCAGGATCCGGAGTCTGGCGGTGACCTGGCCTCCTGGGGCCGGGTGCGGACTGTGTTTCCCGTTTTCATCTGGGATGCAGCTGTCTCCCCCCGGGGTTTTTAGCCCAGGAGGTGCGGGAGACTCTGACTGGACCAGGGGAGGGACACCATGGGCCCGTGGTGGAAATTCTCACAAAATCACTTAAAATGGGAGCACGGTCATGTAAAAAGGTGGTGGCGCTGGCCTGGGACTCACAAGGTGGGGAGGGAGGTTGGGGCCGCCTCCAGAGTCCACCGTGGACGCCCACTCCAGGCTTCTTCGCCTTCTCCGCTCCTGGGCAGCAGCCTCCAGACAGCCTGGCGCTGTAGGGCCTCCTCCCTCCGGCTCCTGCCTGGGTGAACCTCCAGCTGTCTACCCTCCAGCTTCTGCTGGGCATCACCACCCCGATGACGGAACCAGCATCACCACCCGGGTGTCGGAATGCGCAGCCGCAGCAGACGTTTCTCTCCCCCATCCCCATCAGCTCCACTCCACAGAGCCCTAGAGGTTTTTCAGAAAGGCAAATACCATGGGGGTCCTTGCCCTGCTGAGCAGGCCTGAGGCCTCTCAGAGCCCAGAGACGGGATTTGAAAACTCTCTTGAGCAAGCCAGCCCCTTTGAAATGCTGCTTCTGAGGCCCAGAAATTCTGATGGCCCCCCTGTAGAACTCTAATGCAAGAAATTCTGGAATTACTCTTTGAGCTACCCTGGTATACAACACATAGGGCAGGATGGAGTTCACCTGCGGCTCCCACTGCCCAGACAGGACCCTGCTACACAGACACACACACAGACACACACACACACACACACACATACTGCCCCCCACTGCCAGAATTTCAGAGCAAGAAATCCCCCCAGGGCATACTCTTCCAGGTGGGCCTTAGCACTTGCTTCTCCCAAGAATGCTCTTCTCCGTCTTCTCAGCCTGGCAAACTCCTACTCAGCCTTCATGGCCCCAACTCACACACCCATTCTGGGCAGGTCTCTTTGGGCTGCCCTGGGGGACAGGATCTGTGTCTTTGTGCCAGCCCTCATGGCAGGACTGAGGGTGACCTTGACTCTGCAGGACTCTAAGCTCCCTGAGGTCTGTGCTTTAGGCCTGGACACGTACCATGTGTGAGCCAGGGTGTCCACAGCACGTCAAACATCTCTAAGCACTTAAAATGTGGCGGGGGTGGACTTCCCTGGTAGTCCAGTGGTTAAGACTCCCCATTTCCACTGCAGTGGGGGCACAGGTTCAATCCCTGGTCAGGGAGCTAAGATCCACGTACCTCATGTCATAGCCAAATAAATTAAATAAAAACAAAATCTCTACCATGACCAACATGCTCTATAAAAAAAAAACAACAACAATAAAATGGAGAATTTAATGTAGAGAATTGATGCCCAAGAAGCTGTACAGGAAACAGTGAGGCAGCCTGGAGACTAGCAGGAAGATTCTACAAGTACCTGATTGGAGGAACAGCGGGGAGCATCACTAAAACCAAGGGGCTAGGTCACCTGGCCAGAGCTGGGTGGCCAGTGGGCATGTCTGGTGGAACTGGAGACAGTCCCCGTTAGAGACTCTGTTTCAGAGGGAAAGAAATCCTCCGGCTTCTCCCTTCCTCTGGCCTTCTGGCTCTTCTCACTGGCCTACCTTGCAGGGGAGGCTGAGGCTGCAGCCTGGGAAGTGCTGGGGCCCTCCTACAGGCCATGGGGGCAAGGGCGGGGCCAGACGGGAGCTGCGGAGGGCTTGTACAGTGACCCCTTCCTCCCAGCCTGGAGCCACCCAGGGCAATGGTCCCTGTCTCAGACTGAGTGGCTTGTAAGCAGCAGAGATTCATTTCTCACAGTTCCAGAGGCTGGAAGTTCAAGATTAGGCTGACAGCACAATTGGGTTCTGGTGCTGGCTCTCTTCTGCATTGCAGGCATCTATTTTCTTGTTGTGTCTTCATGTGGCAGAGAGAGAGAGAGAGGAAGCTTGTGTCTTTTTCCAAGGGCACTAATCCGGCTCATGGGGGCTCCACTCACATGACTTAATGACCTCCCAAAGGCATCACCTCCTAATACCATTGTCTTAGGGATTAGGATTTATGTTTGGAGGAGCATGAACATTCAAATAAGATTTTTTTAAATGTATTATTTAATTACTTTATATATTTTTGGCTCTCCTGGGTCTTCGTTGCCTCAGGGACTTTTCTCTAGTTGCATGAGCAGGGGCTACAATCTAGTTGGGGTGTGTGGGCTTCTTATTGCGCTGGCTTCTCTGGTGGTGGGGCACTGGCTCTGGGCACTCAGGCTTCAGTAGCTGTGGCTCCCGGGCTCTCGAGCACTGGCTCAGGAGTTGTGACGCACAGGCTTAGCTGCCCAGCGGTATGTGGGATTTTCCCAGATCAGGGATTGAAACCATGTCTCCTGCATTGGCAGGCGGATTCTTTACCACTGAGTCCCCAGGGGAGTCCTGCAGGGACGAAAACATTCAGATCATAATAACAGCACATCAACACAGGCTCCTGGAATGTGTGTGAGGGGCTGGGAGTGCGGGGGTGGGGGGACACAGAGCCTGGGCCATAGCCTTGAGCTGCGGGGACAGCCTCACCAGGGCCCAATGTCATTGCCACAGGAGTTTCTGGAGATGGCCAGGCAGACACCTTCCCCCCTAACATACACGCCTGGACACTGCCAGCCACTCAGGCAGAGTCTGAGGCCACGGAGTCCTGCTGAGCCCCCATCCCCACATGGGTGGAACAACTTTTAGAGATGTGTTTGTTAGTTCATTTGAAAAATGTTCATTAAGCAGCTACAGGGCACTTGGCTCAAGGCCCCTGTCCCCACCTGGCTGTTTTCGGGGCATGCTGGGCTGTCTGACCTCGGAGAAGGCCTGCTGTCTGGGGTCCCGAGGAGGGGGATCTGGGGGCCGGGACTCCTCTGACTGCTGCCCCTATCATGGGGGCACGCTTGCCAGGGTCCCCAGCACTCTTTCCAGGTCGAGGCAGTGTGGACGCAGTGTTTGTGCTGAGGTCCGCTGTGCAGACGAGGAAACACGGGCTGCAGCACACAGCAGGCGGGCGTTGGGGAGCCAGGGTCTGCGGTTCCTCTCCGGCGCTTGCAAGTTCTCACTCCTGTCTCACCAGTAAGACAAAGGGCGGGGCTTCTCCGCCGGTCTAGTGGTTAAGAATCCAACTGCCAATTCAGGGCACAAGGGTTCGATCCCTGGCCCAGGAAGATCCCACATGCCACGGAGCACCCGAACCCGGGCACCACGACTCCTAAGCCTGTGCTCTATAGACGGTGCTGGGTAACAAGAGAAGCCACTGCAATGAGAAGGCTGCACAGCAATGGCAGCAAGAGCAGCCCCAGTCGATGCACTTGGAGAAAGCCCGCAGGCAGCAACAATGGCCCAGAATAGCCATAAATAAATAAATCTTTTTAAAAAAAGAAAGAAAGGAAAAGGATGAACAGACTGAAAATTGGATCGGTGACTTTTCCTGGACCCATCTGAGAACTGAGGTTTGAGGGTCAACCGACACTCCTAAATTTGAAGAGACAAGCGAGTCCAGAGTCCCAGGGGTGATCGGATCACTTGGGGCAGAAGGTACTGGATCCAGAACCTGTCGGATGGCTTCAGAGGTCATGTTGATGAACTGCAGGAGGCTTAGTCCATGGGGTCGCTAAGAGTCAGACACGACTGAATGACTTCACTTTCACCTTTCACTTTCATGCATTGGAGAAGGAAATGGCAACCCACTCCAGTATTCTTGCCTGGAGAATCCCGGGGACGGGGGAGCCTGGTGGGCTGCCGTCTATGGGGTCACACAGAGTCGGACACGACTGAGGCGACTTAGCAGCAGCAGCAGCAGTAGTGCCAAGTAGCATGAGGCTGAGGAACTCCTGTGGGGCCCCGTGGTCACAGTCTAAAGGAAGAGGGACTTTATCGCCAGGGAACCTCACCAAAGACTCCCACAGCTCTTGCAGGGGGAAGGGAGAGCCTGTGGTCCCCTCCCTACCCACCGCGAAATACTCTCACAACCGTGTCCGTAACAAAACCCACTCTCCAGGATTAAGAACCCTACCAGAGGCACGTCCCTGGTGGTGCAGTGGTTAAGAATCCACCTTACAATGTAGGGGCTGTGGGTTCGATCCCTGGTCAGGAAACTAAGATCCACATGCCTTGGAGTCCGCACAACTCAGCTAGAAAGGCTGCGTGCCACAGTGAAGGAACCCGCAGGACACAACGGAGGTCCCAGGGGCCGCAGCTAAGGCCTGACGCGCCCAAGTAAATAAATAACTTAAAAAAAAAAAAAGAATACTAATCAGCATAGGCATGTCAAAAAGAGAGAGAGACTTTCCCAGAGCCCCATCCACATCGCCTCCCAACACCCCTCGCAAGGCATCTGCCCCACTCCAGCCCTCTCTAACCTAACCTCTAACCTGCCTGTCTTACCTAAGACAAGCTAAGAACACTAGTGAATGTCACAGCCCCTGAGGGCTGAGCCGGTGGCCTCAGACTAGATGGCCTGAACTTTCACCAATGCCGTCTGGGGCCAGGGATATTCAGGGGATTGGGGACACTGCCTGGGCAGCAGGAACAAAGCTGGTCCTTTGAGCCGATGTGCCCTCGAGCTCCACGTGAGGGAAACAGCGGCGGAAGCCAGGCCTGTGGCTAAGGAAACCTCCGGACTTTCCTCCCCAAACAGTGGCTTCTTGGGTACTTTCAGCCGTTGCTCCCGGGCCCAAAGGCTGCCTTCTTGCCCTTCCGGGTCTCGCCTGGAATGAGACAGACACGCAGTTCTTCCGTCGACACCCTTGATGACCCTGTGGACGACCTTCCCCACCCTCAGCCCGGAATTCCCTACCTCTTGAGTTGGGGATGGGGAGAAGGTGAGGCCAGGCCACTGCTGGCCACTCCGGGTCCCAGCCCAGTGGGCCTGAGGATTGTCTGAGGTCGCAGGAGCATTGCCCACATTTCCAGGAGCCCCGAGGGCACTGTCGGCTGCCAGAACCGGACACACAGACCAGAGGAACACCCAAAGCCTACTCTAGCCAGACTGGGTCAGTGTGGGCTGCCAGCCATGCATCAGCTCCTGCGGAGCAGACGCCCGCTAATTACACAGCCATTAGTTCCTTCTCCAGAGTGACGGGAAAGGCCCCTGACCCGCCTGTCTGTGCAGGGGGCCACTTGCCCTCCCTGTCTCCAGTGGGCAGCCCAAATCGGCTAATCCTTTCTCCCCAGGACCCAGGCCACTCAGCCACAGCAGGAGATTGCGCTAGGCATCCTAGCACGGGAGAATGTGGGAGCTGGGGGCTGGGCTGGTCCCTGCTCAGTCACCCTGGCACCTGGACTACCTGCGTGATGTGGATCACAGCTGGGCAAAGGGCCTGGGGCCAGCAGAGGCTTTTGTAAACACCTCACACCTATGAGAAATCATACAGCGTGGGAGAAAGAACGCCCAAGGACACACCACCAGACTTTACCCACATTAATATTTGACCACATTTGCTTCAGACGTCTCAAGTGTGATTTCAAAACAAGAGGAACTGTGAGGGACAGTGTGAGAGGCCAGGAGGGTTAGTAATCCAGAGCGTGGGCTCTGCCACTTACTGTGACCTTGGACAGGCTGCTTAACCCTTCTGTACCTCAGTTTACTCATCTGTAAAATGGGCTGGCAGGTGAGGCCTGGCACATAGCATGTGCTTGATACAGACCTGGCTGGCTCCCACCTTCTGCACCTCACATTGACCTCACGGCCTTTTCCTCTGCTCCTGGGGGAAGTCTTTCCTGAAGGCAGTGCATGCAGGTACCACAGAGAACTCAGAACATCATCTAACACCTCCAACTTTGAACAACTGAACTGTGCTCTGCACTTTCACTCTGACTGGCTTCTGTCCCCTCACCCGGTTGGAGATTCGACCGTGTGGATATGGGAGCTTACTCACTGAACTGCTGTCCAGGCCACATCGCATGCTTAGGGCTACCTTCTGTCCGTCTTGCCAGTCACCAAAAGGCAGCTCAGCCTGTCCCTGGACATCTGCTGGCCTGCTGATCTGCTGGTCTCTTTTCAAAATGTCAGGTCCCGGGGGCTCAGGAAGCCACCTTCAGGGCCTCAGTGAAGTGTCCTGACACTGAGCCTGGGGTTCAAACCCCAGTCCCCCCATTTCCTGACCGCACTGTGATTCCTTCAGCACCCTGTGCCTGAGGGTCTCCATCTGCATGACTTCAGTGGCGACAGCTGGTGCAGGCAGGCGGTGGGAGAAGGTCTCAGGGGCTGGAAGACACCAGCAAGCATGCCTCTGAGTTCACACCTGACTCCCAGAGACTCAGGGTACCTGGGGAGACCTGAGGATCCTGTGGGCACAGGGTAGGGGTGGGGGCAGCCCCCTGATTCACGTGGCCCCCGGGACCTGAAGACGGGGACCTGGTGGCAGACAGCTCACGTGTGCATTTGTACTGGTGTGAGGTCAAAGAGGCATCACAAAGCTGCGTCACGCCCAGTTTCTTCTGTTTATTTTTTTTTCTTCTTTTGAAGTTTAAAATCAAACACAGATGTTTTAAAAAGAGGCCAGCTGATTGGCAAGCACCTCACAGCAACCTTCTAGGATGGACATTATTATTAACCCCATTTTACAGATGAGGAAACTGAGGCTCAGGACATTGATACTGCAAGACCAATCAGATACACCCATCAAACACTGCAATACAAGGGCATATCTGTAAACACGGGATGGGAGGAAGTGGGACAAGAGGATGCAACAAGAATTTATGGGTGCCGTGAATGGATGTTGTTGTTACAAACAGCTGCCAACCCTGTGTGTGGTGGTCAAGTCCTATATTGGCTGCAGTCTTATACCCAATGGCCTCAGAATCCCATCTATTGCTCGGCTTGCAGAAACTGGTCTCTGAGCTTGTTAGGGGCTGAAACCAGGACCCAAGGCTCCAGGGGATGCTCAGCCAGTACTGGAATCCTACTGATAACCAAAGGTCATCCCAGGAGAGGGAGTTTAAACCAGAGAGATATGGTTCAGCCCATAGAAAGAGAGTCTTTCCAGGTTGGGAGTTGATTCATTAAGGAGTAAGCTCCCCATTGCTGTAGGCATACAAGTAATTGTCGAGCAGCTTCCTATCAGTGCTTTTGTGACCCGGGGGAAATCCAGTTACGTTCATGTTCCTTTCTGTCCCTGAGTCTCTGAATACTTAGAGCTTTCATGTATTTTTAAGTACAGGCAATATTTCTACAGGGTTCAAAAACCAGAAAGCACAAAATTAAACCAGTGAGGAAGGTTCCTCTCCCACCTGCGCCCAGGCCTCAGCTCCCCTCCTGGAAGCGCAGGGTGATGCTGGGTTCGGGGCCACCCTCCAGAGCACACTCGCTCTTCATTTTTCAATAAGTACATGTTTACGCTGTTTTTATTTCTGTTCTGTCTCCTGCTTGTTTCTCTAACAATGGGTTTTTGGTGGCAGCCTAATGACTTGGGACAGTCCCCTCAAGATGTCCACATGTGTAAGATGGGGGTAAGGTCCACCTCACAGGACTGTTGGGAGATGACCTTTCCCCAGTGACACCCAGCAAAGAACCTGACGTGCGTGTGGTCTGGTTCTCCCAAGAAAGGTCCTATATCAGGGGGAGTCTGGGTGAGCTTACCCAAGCCCGTGCGGCTGCAGCAACTCCTCAGGCCACCAGGGGGCCCCATGGAGCTGCCCAGTCCTTCTGGTGGCCACATCATGTCCCGAGGGGACCCATAGCCCAGCGGAGACTCCGCAGAGGCAGGCAGGCAAACGTGCTCTGGGACTCAGCATCCTGAACTTCCAGGAGCACTGCCTCTTCCTCATCCTGCCACCGTCCTTGTCCAGGAATGCAAGGGCAAGACGCAGAGGCCACCTGTGACCCCCGTCACCTCTCCCAAAAAGAAAAGGACAACAGATTTTAAGCCATCTTTTTGGGTGTTGTTTTCATTCAGAAAAGACAGAGAGCGAGATGTTGCCCCACACACAGCCATGGCCCGCCTGCCCCACCTCCATCGGATCCCCTTAGCCCCCGGGCCCTTGGCTTCTGGCCACTGGGGCTCCCTTCTGCCTTAGCAACGCTCCCCGAGAACCCTGGCCCCTGTGGGACCTCCTCGCCTTCACGCTGCCTATCGACTGACGTGAAAGGGCGAAAGTCTCAGTCGCTCAGTCGTGTCCAGCTCTTTGCGACCCCATGGACTGTAGCCCGCCAGGCTCCCCTGTCCATGGAATTTTCCAGACAAGAATACTGGAGTGGGTAGCCATTCCCTTCTCCAGGGGATCTCGCCGACCCAGAGATGGAGCCCAGGTCTTCAGCATCTCAGGCAGACTTTACCGTCTGACTGCCAGGGAAGTCCGTTTTCTGCAGGCACCTAAAAATCCACCCTGCCCTCCACTTTGCTCCTGCTGGTGTCTCCCTCTGGGTGCCCTAGGCTTTCTCAAGGCTGTGCCAGAAAGCCAGCCCTCTGGACAGGCTCCAGGCCAAGCACCCACCCCATGGGGAGCCCGCGGGGCCAGCTGTGGGCTGACACTGGCACTGGACTCCCCGTCCTGAGGCTGCAGACGTGGTCTCTGCGCTCAGACCTGGGCAGCTGGGTGGGCTGTGTCCCAGAGGCTGGAGTTAGGTCTTCAGATTTCTACCCCTTTCCCCTTGGTCCCAGGGACAGGACAGAGCAGAAGATGGAGCTGGAATCCTGGCTGGAAACGGGGAGCAGGAACCTGTTAGGCAGGCTTCTCCAGGGCCTCTCAGCTCCAAGGGAACCAGAGGGGCCTGAGGGGCTCAAACACATGGTCCTGGACCCCGGAGCAACAAGCCCTCTGGCTTCCCCAGCCCAGAGCCGATGCCCGCTGGGGCCACGGGGCTGTCCCAGCCATCCGTGGGAGCCACCACGCCACAAGGACTCATCACCATCAAGTCTGTCTCTTCTCCCGCATCAGGGCAGCCCCTTCTCCACTGTCCCCGCCTGCAGGGATAATGGTGCAAACGTTTATGGAGCATGGGCACGGGCCAGGCATGGTTCCAGCTTGCAGTCCTCACAATGACCCTGAGCTTTGCCCTGTTGTGCAGATGGGGAAAAAGAGCAGCGGGTGAAGTCACTTGTTTGTATAGTCAAAGCTATGATTTTCCCAGGAGTCAGGCACAAACGTGAGGACCGTAAAGGAAGCTGAGCGCTTTTGATGCTTTTGAATATTGGTGCTGAAGAAGACTCTTGAGAGTCCCTTGGACTGCAAGGAGATCACACCAGTCAATCCTAAAGGAAATCAACCCTGAATAGTCATTGGAGGGACTGATACTGGGGCTGAAGCTCCCATACTTTGGCCACCTGATGCGAAGAGCCGACTCATTGGAAAAGACCCCGGTGCCGGGAAAGATTGAAGGCAGGAGGAGAAGGGGATGACGGAGGATGAGATGGTTGGATGGCATCACCGACTCGATGGACCTGAGTTTGAGCAAGCTCCAGGAGATAGTGAAGGACAGGGAAGCCTGGCGTGCTGCAGTCCATGGGGTCTCAAAGAGTCGGACACAACTGAGCGACTGAACAACAGCAGCCATGTACTAACCAGCGGGACATGCTGCCTTTTGGAGCAGGGCTACTTAGCTCGCCCGGGGAGACCATGCTTTATCAAAACAGCAAGCACCTCTGGTTGAATTTTCAGTGTTCCCATCCGTGAAGCTCTGCTGTCTCCATCACCAAGTGCTTCCAGGAGCAGATGGGCAATGAGTGGCTGCCGGAGTCCAGGATCTGCCGGAGGGTGTGCGAGGCCCCATGCTGTTGACCCAGCCTGCAGACTTGGGCCGCACGGTAGAGCCTCTCATCTTCAGTGTGGTCCTGGGGCAACTGGGACAGGACCCTGCTGAGTTCTGGACACCAGCCAGGCACCTGGCCCCAGTGACACGCCACCCAGACCTGTCTGCCGAGGGCACTGCCCTCCATAGCAGTAATTACAGCTATTATGAATATTCTATTGTAATGACGATAATAACCTTGGAAGCAGTTTTGGCGTCATGGCCAAGAGGCCAGACTCTGTGTCAGGCAGACAGACACACCTTCGCCTCAAGACCTTTGGCCAGTGATACGCCCTCCCTGACCTCAGTTTTCTCCTCTGCAAAAAGGGATGAGGTTGTCGAGGGGTGTCAGTTCTTGTGGGCTGCCCCCCGGTGTGGGGCTGCTGAGGGTGGAGTCCTGGCCAGGCTGGTGGGGACCGAGCTGTGGCCACAGGAAAGGAGGCCCTGGGACGCTGCCACGTGGGGAAGCCTGAGCCCACCGGGCTCCCATGGGACCATCAATTCAAGTTCCCTGGGCTGCAGCACCTGCCTGTTGGGGGCAGACCTCTCGGCTGGCAGTTGTAGCACTTCAACCTTAAGGCAGTTCTCACTAAGTCAGGGACTGAGTATTTCTCCAGACTCCCCTCAGCGAATGAGACGGGCTGCCCATTTTAGGGGCTTCCTTGGTGGCTCAGCTGTAAAGAATCTGCCTGCAATGCTGGAGATGCAGGTTTGACCCCTGGGTTAGGAAGATCCCCTGGAGGAGGTCATGGCAACCCAGTCCAGTATTCTTGCCTGGAGAATCCCCATGGACAGAGGAGCCTGGAGGGCTACAGTCCATACAGTCGCAAAGAGCTGGACATGACTGAAGCGACTTAGCACACACACCCATTTTAGAGATAGGAAGACTGAGGCACAGGGAGGCTAGGGGCTTGCTTTGGGCCATAGAGGGGGGCCCAAGGCCAGTGTGGGATTCTGAATCTGGCCCCCTCTGCATAGTGAACTAGGCTCCTAGGGTTAAGAAAAGGGGGCCCTGTTCATGGTTGCGTGAACTGGGTAGGAAGGGAGTCAGGTGGCTGACACAGGCCAGCAGTCCTGTGAACAACTTGCACTTATAGGCTGGCTGCTCCAGCTGCCACCTGCCCTATCTCCTCGGGTTCCAGGATGGAGACATGGGGGGAGGAGAAGGCATGTCCCACTTCTGCGTCCATCAGAGTCAGAGAAGGGGCAGTGTGTCCCCGGGGGGAGCGAGGGCTGTACATGCTTTATCTTGCGTCAATTGATAAGAAAACCAGACTTGTCCCAGAATGAGCCCTTGTTGAGACCCTGTGTCTCCACCTTCCCATGTCTCCTGTCTCCACCATAGCCCTGCGGGGCAGGCGTTATTGCTGTCCCACCCAGAGATGAGATGAAGTGATGGTTCTGGCCACACAGCGGGTGGGAGGCAGGGCTGCGCTGGAACCCAGGTCCGGGAGCCCTGGGACTCTAGAACCGTCTCATCTCACGTTCCAGGGAGCCACCTGCCAAGAAGGAGGAGCAACTGGGTGTTGTGAGCAGAGCAAGGTGGAGAGTCAGCTCTGGGCTCCAATTCCTGGCTCCACCAAGCCCTTGGCAGCCCCCTGGCCCTTCCGAGAGCCCAGCCCCTCTCCTGCAGTCCTGGGTAACTCCCCCCTTTTGGCTCACGTGCTGAGTGCTCAACACCAGTAAGTTTCCAGCTTCCTTTCCCTTGATAGTAAAGCACATAGTAGGTACTCGATAAAAGTAACTTTCCATCTTCCACTCTCCTGATGATAAAGCCAAGTGTTCTCTCCCAGACAAAATATTTACATTCTAGGAGAAACGCTTGCCTTAAGAAGGAACGTGAGGGATGGTGGAATTCGAGGCGGCAGCGGGTCGTGTCAGGCCAGGAGGCAGCTAGGGAAGACTCGTCGCGTTTCTCAGATCACAGTGAGCAGCAGCCCTGGGGAGGCTGGTGCCGCCCGGGGAATGCCAGGGTCCTGCCCTTCTTCCCTGCCAAGTGGGGTTCTCATCATCTGAAACGCACCACTTTGAAAAACCACCCAAGCGCTCCAGGCTGAGCTCGTTTCACAATCTTGAGCTAATAGAGAAGGACTTCCCTGGACTCATACATACTTTTGAGATGTGTGGTTCTCAGGCCAGCCTTAAAGGGAAACAGGCATTCAAAGACATGCAGAATAAGGCTTTTCCAACACCATTCACCCTTATTAAATCACACAGAAACACACACACATGCTCATCATTAATATGATAAAAGCCTGTGCTGACAACTCTGTAGGAATCAGCACACCCAGGAAGGCTAGAATGTTTTCCCCCAGCTCTGCTGCCTACAGAACTCAGGAGTCCCCCTGCAGTGTATGAACCTCCTCTGCCATAAAGATGTCCTTGCTTCTCGTCAGTCATGGCTCCTCATGGCAGTTCCCATAGCAAGACTCTGTCCCCTTCTCTACTGAACTTGAGGACAGGGATCGTGGCTCCTGGCTCATTCATTCACCCGGTGAGTGCAGAGAGTCCGCCCCAGCCCAGCATTTTGCGCACGGGGGTCTGTGATCCTCACTGACCCTTGACCTGGAGAGCATCCTTATTGGAGAAGTGAGGAAAGCAAGGCTCAGAGAGGTTCAACCATTGGTCTAAACCCAGCTGGCTCTGAGCCTGGGCCCTTTCAGCAGCACAGAACTGCCTCTGCCGGGGTCTGGTCCTGCCTGGGCTCTGAGAACCCTGAGATCCCAGGGTGTAAGTGAGGGGCCAGGAGACAGGGCCACAGCACCGGGCATGCGGTGGCGGGGGGCATGAACGGGGAATCCAAGGGCCTGTGGGAGCCTGATGGGCTGGGAGTGGGCGTGGAGAAGGACTTTACAAACCCGTGTCCAGGCAGTGTGGGAGTCAGCCAGGTGAGGAAGAGGGACAGGGCATCCGAGGCACGGGGAACCCTGTGTCCCAAGGGTGGAGGTGTGACAGGTAAGGGCGGATATGGAGGCAAGCTCTTCTCGCTGTCCTTTCGGTGGAATGGAGGATGCAGGCTGGAGAGGAGGGCAGCCGTAACTCCCCGGATGCAGTGTCCTTTCGGCGGAATGGAGGATGCAGGCTGGAGAGGAGGGCAGCCGTAACTCCCCGGATGCAGTGTCCTTTCGGCGGAATGGAGGATGCAGGCTGGAGAGGAGGGCAGCCGAAACTCCCCGGACGCAGTGACCTGGGGGCAAAGCGTGCCTGTAAATCGGTGTGGTCTGATGTGAGAGGGTCTCTAAAGGTGGGCCACAGGACTCTGCCTTCTGCTCGGCTCGTTTCAATCAAGCATCTGCATGAGCCCCGGGAGGCTTGCTTATCAGCCGTGCCAGTGGCAACACCCCCGTGAGAACACAGCATTTCCAGGAACCTCAGCAGGTGAAATGGGGGACTGAGACCAACAGAATGGAAGTGAACAAGGAGAGCCGGAGTAACCTGCCTCATGCGCCGAAGCTCGAATGCACAGACTGTTCGCCCAAACTGTCTTTTAAATGAGCATCCCTTGAGGCTGCGATGGAAGACCTGTTTTCCTGGGGCCGCCCACAGAAGATTCTGTATCAACTTTTTGTGGTCAGCGGGCCCCCTGGGTGAATGCCCCTGTATTGTCCAGGAGGACCTTCTCCAGGGGATCTTCCCAACTCAGGAATCGAACCCGGAACTCTCATTGCAGGCAGATTCTATGCTTCTAATAGGAGCAGGGGGAGTCGACCCTGTGAGGCCAGCCTCTTAGTGCCCAGACTGTCTCTCAGAGCCTGGCACCAGTGGGTTCCCCCTCCCTATTATGTGTCCTGAGCCCGGGAGAATCCTTCAGAGGAGGCAGCTGGTGGTCGTGCCTGTAAGGCCCCCTCCCCCACAACAACAGCTAGAGTTGGCCAAACCCACATAAGCCCCCAGTCCTACCCAGGAACAGCTGTCATGCTGCCCCGAGACCAAAGAGAACCACGGCTAGCTGAACGTCAGCTCTGGGGCAGGGCAATGGGGGTAACACCCTTCCTGCGGGAGTGGATGCACGGCCACTCCTTGTGCCTATGAAGAAATGTGGACAATGGCCGGGAAAACTTGTCAAGGGGAGACTCGGGAGGCCAGGCAGCCTGGCACACTGCAGGTGCTCAGTAAGCACGATGAGTCGTGGATGAGTCTTCAGGTTGTCGGGCAAGCCAGTTGAGCTGCTCTGCCTCAGTTTATGCAGCTGTAAAGTGGGTGTAATGTCCACAGCCAAGTAAATATTGGGCAAACAGTAGCACAGGGTAGGCACGCAGCCGGGGAATACCCTTCTACCCCACTGGTATAACCTGCAGGCCTCTGAGAGATGATCATGCTGCTTTAGATTGTCCACCTCCAGGGTCAGAGAGCTCACTTCTGGAGTCTGAAACAGAGCAGACACCGCTTGCCTTCAGAGGATTCTTAATAGGGAGGGGGAACCCACTAGTGCCAGGCTCTGAGAGACGGTCTGGGCACTAAGAGGCTGGCCTCACGGGGTCGACTCCCCCTGCTCCTATTAGAAGCACAGAATCTGCCTGCAATGAGAGATCCAGGTTCGATTCCTGGGTTGGGAAGATCCACTGGAGAAGGAATTGGCAATCCACTCCAGTGTTCTTGCCTGGAGAATCCCATGCACACAGGAACCTGGCGGCTACAGTCCATGGGGTCGAAAAGAGCCAGACACCACTGGGAGACTAACACTTCCAGTGGGAGCAGGGCCTGAGTGTCCCATAGATGGGCCCTGGAGGGGTGGCCCCCACCTCAGGGGGGCCAGAGAGGCCAGAGGCCCTTTGTTGCCTGAAAAGACGAGGAACCATCAGCTCACTGGGTCTCAGGCCTTCTCTCTGGCCCTTCCCCAAAAGCTGCTGACAGATGTGGATGGCTTTCTGCTTCCTGTGACCTCCACGGAGAAAATCCATCACCTGCTGGCGGAGCCATCCCGGCCGGCCCTGGAAAGATGGTACTGAGTCACCTGGGCCCTCATGGCTCTGGCAGCCATGAACGGGTCAAGCCGGTCATTAGCTCTTACAGGAAGGACCTGACCTGTCATTTTCCTCCGGAAGTGCCGAGGGCGACTTGCCGGCCGCCCCTCCCTGAAGCCAGAGAAAGGCCGGATCCTCCTCCTGGGGCTAGCCGGGATTAGGGATGGGGACCAGGGGCGGGAGAACATCCATCCTTCCGCTCAGGAATCCCACTGCTGGGAACTCGTCCCGAGGAAACAATCGGACAGGAAAACCAAGCTGTGCACAAACACGGCCCCGCGGGAAGTATTTATAATAGTTCAGCCCCGGAAATCACCCTCGTGTCCTGGGGTGGAGGGGCAGCCAAGCACCCCGGCTGCCTAAATAGCACACGGTGGTGAAATTAGGTGAATGGGGCGGCGGTGGCCTAAATAGCACACGGTGGTGAAATTAGGTGAATGGGGCGGCGGCGGTGGCGCCTGGCAGCCGCGGATGAATCACCCTGCGGTTCCCGATGCCCCCAGCCCCACCCCCCACCCCCGAATAGGTCAAACAGACCTACTCCAGGCTGCACCCAGAGGCGGTGGATCGGAATCTCCTGGGAAAAAGTTCTGACTGACAAGGGTCTGCGTGATTCCTATCACCAGGCTGGCTGAGAAACCCTGCTTACGGCTAAGATTGCGACTTTAGCCATGCATTGATTTAAACCTTGTTAAATCTTAGTTTTTGCATCTGTGAAATGGGCATAGCCCCAGGCCTGTCCCTGGGATGCTGGGAAGGTTGGTGAGATTCTGGACAGGATGACTCACAGGACTCGGGGCTCTGGGAGCTGCTGTCTCCACTTTCACAGGCTGTGGCTCCCCCTTCCTCTCCCCAGCTCTGTCCCATCACCACTGGGGAAGTTACACCGGTGCATTTTATTAAAAAGCAGAGACATCAGTTTGTGGACAAAGGTTCATATAGTCAGAGCTATGGTTCTTCCAATAGTTATGTACGGATGTGAGTGAGAGCTGGACCGTAAAGACGGCTGAGGAGCGCCAAAGAATTTCTGCTTTTGAATTGTGGTACTCGAGAAGACTCTTGAGAGTCCCTTGGAAAGCAAGAGATCAAACCAGCCACTCCTAAAGGAAATCAACCCTGAATATTCATTAGAAGGACTGATGCTGAAGCTCCAATACTTTGGCCACTTGATGCGAAGAGCCAATCATGGGAAAAGACCCTGATTCTGGGAAAGATTGAGGGCAGGAGGAGAAGGAGGTGACAGAGGATGAGATGGTTGGATGGCATCACTGACTCAATGGACATGAGTTTGAGCCAAGTCCCAAGTCCTTGCGTGTCCCCTGCGCAAGGACAGGGGAGCCTGGCGTGCTGCAGTCAGTGGGGTTGCAGAGAGTCGGACACGACTTAGTGACTGAACAACATGCAGCAGCACCTGCACCCAGCTCACACAGGCTGGTTTGAGGACATCCAGTGCCAAGACGGGCGGGGAGGCTGGTGGGATGTTTCTGCGGGGGTCTTCTCCATGCTCCCCCTACTGGGCCAGGCTTGGTTCCAGCCTGTGGAGGGGAGGATGGAGGCTCTAGGCAGAGCGCGGCAGCCCTGTGCACCTGGTGCAGCAGACTCCAGGTTGGGGAGAATGCCACCCCTTCCCATTCCGTTCCTGCCTGGGTCCCTGAGAGCCAGGGGGTGTCTGAGCCCTTGCTCTGTCACGCAGGTCCCAGTGTTTGAAGGATGATCCTGAGCGAAGCAGCTGGGCTGAGTTCCCCAGAATCTTAAAGAGAGAAGGAAAGCCCGGGCAAAGGCCTAGGGCCGTTAGTTGTTCTGTCGAGGGGACTGGGCTAAGGGACATTCGGAGGCTGGTTGTACACATGGGTCTGGAGCTTTGGGTCCGCGTGGGCTGGAGAGGTGTGAGACTACAGAGGGAATTACAGAGTTGTGTTGGTGTGCTCCTCCTGCGACCAGGAAGATCTGGGTGCAGAGTGCAGGGAGAGTGCAGTGTCCCACTCCTGGGATGGGTGAGCCTCTTTCTTAGTAACTTTCAGGATCTCCCATCTTCTCTGGAGGGACTGGGCTGGGTTGGTGGTCTGGAGCCACTGTGTGTGTTCAAGGGGCACTTTGGAACCTTAGAGTCTGGGGCTGCAAACCCAAAGAGATCTGACAGCAGCAAGCTTAGGACTTCCCCACTGGTCCAGTGGCTAAGACTCCACGCTCCCAACGCAGGGGGCCGGGGTTCCATCCCTGGTCAGGGGACTAGATCCCAGATGCCAAATGAAACTAAGACCCGGAGCAGCCAAATAAATAAAAATAAATATCTGTGTTAAATGAACATTTACAAAAAGAAAATAAAAAACGAAAACAGCAAACTCATCAGCAATGAGCATGACTCGGAGCCTGCCTCAGGAGCATGGAGACCTCCGGACCCCCCACGCCGTCAGCTGGACCTTCTGCATGGAGGCGCCTCTCCACTGCCCCCCCAACCCTGCCCCAGCTCCCACACAGCCCCGGGACACCGCATCTAAGCGCAGCCCCAGCTGCTGCCAGCCCTTCCTCTTGGGCAACTGGAGGTACACTCTCAACAGGGCACCCCCACCTGCTGGACAAAACGCTCCTTCCAACAAACCCTGGGAGTGTGGTTTGTGAATACATATAAAGAAAAGTAAATTGTACGGTCAAGTGAAGGGTTTGCAGCCTCCTGGCTGGGTGCCCTCAGGTCGAGAGAGGTGACTCCAGCTCTGAAATTCCAGCCTGACTGCCTCTCACAGGCTCTTTTTTTTTTTTTTTTTTTTTGGCCTACTGGGTCTTTGTCGCTGAGCACGGGCTTTCTCTGGCTGTGGCAAGCGGAGGCCACACTTCACTGTGGTGCTGAGCTTCTCATTGCAGTGTCTTGTTGCAGACAAGGCTTCTTCTCTTGTTACAGAGCACAGGCTCAGTAGTTGCGGTGCCCGGGCTTAGCTGCCCTGGGGCATGTGACATCTTCCTGGACCAGGGACCAAACCCATGTCCCCTGCGCTGGCAGGTAGGTTCTTAACCACTGGACCATTGGTGAGGTCCATGCCTCTCCCTGGCTCTTGAATGTGTCCTCCACCAACCGGCCATGGCAGGGACCCGTTTCAACCCCCTAAATACACACTGAATCTCAGCTTCTGTGGGCATACATGGACATGATAATTCCTGTTCACCTTGCAGGCTTTGCAGGGAGGATGGGAGGAGCATGCTCCCCTGAGAATGCTTCATAAACTGGAAATGGCCTTGAAGAATGTGAGGGTGGATTGGGCTGGGCGGGCCTGCAGCCGTGGAGGCTCTGGGGCCTGCACTGCTGAGCATCAGGTCCAGGGGTTATGTCTTGGGGAGCATCTCTGGTCCTTCTCTCTTGTTTCACATGTCCTGGCCCAGAGGTAGGTTTTATTATTTAGATTAATTATTTATTTATTATTTATATATATATAATAAATTCTATGTATTTTATATAAATTATACACTATAGCATAATATAAATATTTTATATAAATTATAATATAAACTTTATATTGTTTATATAAATTATATATATAGTTACATCTATTATTTATACTGTAAACCAAACAATGCATGCACTTCGGTTAAAAACAAACCCAGTAACAGTAAAAGGTTCAGAAGGAAGTATTTCCCTGGCCTTTCCTCCCCTCCCCCACCCCCCCGGAACAATCTGTTTCTGCATTTAGTCGTTCCTTCCGGTTTGATCTCCGCATTCCTCGGTAAGGTGTTTTCGTCCGTGGCTCTTTCTTGATTTCTCGGTTCTAGACTTTTCTACAATTCCTTCCGGCCATGACGGATAAGCCTTCAACTCTCTTAAATCCTCCCATTCTCAAATCTTCTCCGTCAGCTTCTCTTTGAGGGCTCGACCCAGTGCTTAGGTGACCAGTGGTCCAGAGTTTCATTATGATTCTATAAACGTTGCCTACGAAAGTCAAGGAATGGTTTCTTTTTTGGTGGAGTTTGTTTATCTATGCCCTGGAGTTAATGCGTTTAAAAAAAACCACAAACTTGTAAGACGTCTCTTTTTCAATCTGCTTGGCTCTAACCTAGTGGCAGGATGGTCAAATGGCCAGGCATTTGGATATCTCACTCGCTCCTCCCACCTGGGCTCTTCCAGGCTGAGCCCTACCCGCTCTGCTCAGGGGCCTGAGCCGGCCCCTCCCCCTTCTCCTCCCCTCCCCCATCCCCTCTCTCCCCTCCAAGGACTGGCCCCCCTGGGGAGCCATCCTGCCCCCTCTCAGCTCCTAGGGGAGCGTGTGCTTCAAAAGCTTCCTGAGAGGTGCACGGCAGTTCATTTTTTCCTCTTTTTGGTGACCTTGCATTTCTGACAATGTTTATATTCCAGTCACATATTTGGCTGATGCTCTCTGTGGGCATAGAATCCAGGCAGGAAATCCTTTTCCCTTAGACTTTTAAGGCGACTGATGACTCTTGTGATCTTCTAGCCTCCAGGGTTTCTAATAAGAAGTCCAATGCCAGCTTGTTAAAAATGTATTAATTTAAATACACGTGCACAGTTTCAAAAATCAAATACAAGCATAAAGCCTAAGAAAAACAAAAAAACGCTGCCTCATGGCTCCACCCCGATCCTGATCCTGCATCCCAGAGGCAACTGCTTTCGATTCTTCTTTTGTCCACGTTTGAAAACAACACACTTACAGGGCTCTTCTTTGACTTCCCAGTTTAGGTATTATCACTGCCTTTCTCTTAGGGACCGGGAAGGTTTACTCCACTGATAAGCCACCCCCACACATGCCACCCCTTCTTCTCCCATCCTCCTAGTAAAACTGTACCACAATTTTCTTTGGTTAAATCAATGTTTACATATGATACTATTTAAACACTACGGTCAACAGAGCCACAGTACATCCTATGACTGTATTTCCTTCCTTGCAGGACTTCTGGGTTTCCCTGGGGATTGTTACTTGCCTCCTTGTTTTGACTCGCTTGGTTTTCTTTATGCTATCACTCAGGCTCTCTGACAGAGCTCTAATGCTCTTCTCTAGGTAGCCGAGGCCCCAGGCAATGCATGAGTTGTGTTCTCTTTCTTGGCCAGCTCTTCCTGGCGCCCCTTCCCACCCCGTTCCCATGTGCACTGATTGCTTCTAGTCCTGAAGCCCTCGCTGTCCGACTTCCCTACGTCATCACCTTTGTTCTGGTGCTATGTCGTGCCCGACTCTCTGCGACCCCGTGAACTGCAGCACGTCAGGCTTCTTTGTCCTTCACGATATATACCATCACTTTGGAATTCCCCACTTCCTGAATTTTGGATCTTCTTGTGTCTTTGTTTAGTTCCTAATTTTTAGAGAAAGAATGCGTGGGAGATACTTTTTTAAAAATCTGGGGACTTTTGGGACTTTCTTGAAGGCGCAGTGGATAAGAACCTGCCTGCCGATGCAGGGGACACAGGTCCGATCCCTGGTGGGGGAAGATTCCACATGCCTCAGAGCAACTAAGCCTGTGCAGCACAACTACTGAGCCTGCCTGCTGCTGGTACTGAAGCCCGAGCGCCTAGAGCCTGTGTGCCATGACAAGAGAAGCCACCACAATGAGGAGCCAGGGCATTGCAGCAAAGAGTGGCCCCGCTCACGGCACCTAGAGAAAGCCCACGCACAGCAACGGAGACCCAGTGCAGCCAAAATAAATAAATTTTAAAAATCTGAACATGTCAAACTTCACCCTCATACTTGATAGGCCAGACACCGAAATCATTTTCCTTCAGAATCTTGAACGTGCTGCTCCAAGATCTCTAGCTTTTGGAGTTACTGTTGAGAACATCAGGGCTTCTGATTCCTGATACTTCATGTGTGATCTCTCTCTTTCTCTCCCATTCTCTCTCTGTTTCTGGAGATTTTTAGGATCTCCTCCAGCCTAATCTAAGCGAACTCTAGAGTGAACGCCAGAATCCCTCAGCCCCTTCCTTAACCTCAGCAGTGTATCTGAAGATTCTCTGGGGTATTTGGAGAACCTAGAGAAAAATCTCTAAATCTAGACACTTGGAGAAAGGAGTGTCCCCAGAAATGGGGGTGACTTCTTGGGTAGCCTGGTGCCAATGAACCAGGACTTCATCTAACCCAGTCCTTCTCAGCCCTGCCTGATAGATCCCCCTCTTCCAGATGGAATGGGTCTGGGGTGGGGCCTGGGCATCTGCATTTTACCAGCTTATGAGGGGCTTCCCAGGTGGCGCTAGTGGTAAAGAATTTGCCTGCCAATGCAGGAGACGTAGGAGACGCAGTTTTGATCCCTGGGCCGGGAAGATTCCGTGGAGGAGGGCCTGGCAACCCACTCCAGTATTCTTGCCTAGAGAATTCCAGGGATAGAAGAGCCTGGTGGGCTACAGTCCTTGGGGTCGCAGAGTTGGATATGACTGAAGCGACTTAGCACGCACACAGGTGAGCCTAAGCAGTCGGTGCCCAGAGCTGACAACCACTAATCTGACCCACTGGCCTTGTTCAGAGTTAGCGACTTCCTTGTGTGCTACTTATACTTAGTCACTCAGACGTGTCTGATTCTTTTCAATGGCTCAGCGGGTAAAGAATCGGGAAGATCCCCTGGGGCAGGAAATAGCTGCTTCCTTAGTGTTACTTAAAGTGTGGCCTCTCTGAGCAATGGTATCAAATCAAATCCTGCAGAGAGAATTTTGGGTGAAGTAGAAAAGGGAGAAGGCAATGGCACCCCACTCCAGTACTCTTGCCTTGAAAATCCCTTGGACGGAGGAGCCTGGTAGGCTGCAGTCCATGGGGTCGCTGAGAGTCGGGCATGACTGAGAGACTTCACTTTCACTTTTCACTTTCATGCACTGGAGAAGGAAATGGCAACCCACTCCAGTATTTTTGCCTGGAGAATCCCAGGGACAGAGGAGCCTAGTGGGCTGCCCTCTATGCGGTCGCACAGAGTCGGACACGACTGAAGCGACTTAGCACCGGCAGCAGCAGAAAAGGGTAGCTTTATTGCTTTGGCAGGCAAAGGGAGACACACCGGCTTCTGCCTTGAAAAACTGTGTGTCTCCATTGCAAAGAAGCGGATGAGGGTTTTTATAACAGAGTCAAGTGTGTGGGGTCACTGACTTGGGTGTGAGCAGGATGGTCTGATTCTTGATGAGCTTCTCTCATCACGTTCATCTGGCCTCAGAGGGTTTCCTGGCTGCTCCTCCCTTGCTTAGCAACTGTTCAAACCCACACTTTGGAACCAGAGACGGTCATGACAGCTCGAGACTTGCCAATAAGAAATGGGGACAGAAAGGCCTGGGAGCCCCACAGGGTCTTGCTCAGCTTCATTAGGACCCTGACTCATTTACAGGGGCTCTGACAGTTTGGAATGCTAAGATGTGACTCTCCACTGCAAAGTTGGGTCCTGGAATTGGGTCTTGGTGGAGCTGAGCCTGTGCTGGAAAGAAGGATCAGCCCTTCTCCTAGACTCTCAGAATCTCTGGCTGGGCTCTGGGGGATTCCCAAGCCTTTCCCTAGCAAACCAGCACCCCACCTGTCTCACTGTGTGGCTCAGGGTTTGAGTCTTCCTTTTCTCGTGCATTTAAGTGTCTCTCCATCCCAGCAGGAGGAGGGAATGATTCCATTTTCTCGTAAGATCCAGAGCCTCAGGGACAGGCAGGACCCCCCAGGTGTAGTATCAGGTTAGAGACCCAGATTCTAATTCCAGGGCTTTCCTACTTAGCCAGCTCCCTCCTGTATCATTCATTCATTCCACAAACACTCTTAGTTCCCAGCTCTCTGATGGGAGGACACTGGGGAACGTCCTCTTGTTCGGTGCTGCTGTTGCTCAGTCTCTCAGTCGTGTCTAGCTCTTTGCGACCCCATGGACTGCAACATGCCAGGCTTCCCTGTGCTTCACTATCTCCTGGAGCTTGCTCAAACTCATGTCCACTGCGTCGGTGATGCCATCCAACCATCTCATCCTCTGTCACCCCCTTCTCCTTCTGCCCTCCATGTTTCCCAGCATCAGTGTCTTTCATAATGATCAGCTCTTCGCATCAGGTGGCCAAAGTATTGGAACTTCAGTCACAGGCCTTCTAATGAATATTCAAGGATGATTTCCTTAAGGATTGACTGGTTTGATCTCCTTGCTGGCCAGGGACTCTCAAGAGTCTTCTCCAGCACCACAGTTCAAACGGTGGTAGACAAAGAGGTGGACCCAACTGATGGTTTGGTTGGTAAAGTTACGCATGTTACAGCTTCTGCCCAACTTCGGGCTCGCCTGGGGGCTGGAGGCGGTGGGGGGCAACTTTACTATAGCCCAGCCTCGCCCAGATCAGGTCACAGGAGGAATTACTGTTACTGCTGTTGTTGCATCAAACAGGAGGGGGCAGGCTGGAGAGAGTGGGAAAGGCTGGTCTTGGAACTGGCAGGAGCCACATTAACAATTAAGGTCTTCACCGACTTCATTTCCACCATCAGAGCATGAAATATTCAGCAGCGGAGGAGGCTGGTCTCCGATCTCCACAGAGGGCAGGGCCGGAAGGGCAGCTGCCCAGGCCTGGCGGGCAGGGCATCTAGAGGCTGAGGTGGGGCCTGGGGGTGGGAGTGGGGGGTCTCTGGGGGCGTGGCCCAGAGGTATCTCAGGCAGATGGTGCAGCCACAGACCCCCACGAACACAGCTGGGAGGGTCCCAGAGAAGGACGGACTTTGTCCTGGAGGAGGGTACAGCTGCAGGCGGGCAGATGGAAACCCCATCACAGGTGGGACTGCTCGCCTGGGCTTCCCCCTTCCTAGCGCAGTGATGAGGGTCACAGAGAAGCGCCGCTGGCCTCAGAGACCACGCGTCTGGGGTCTGGAACTGATCACCTGGAGTAAATCCTGTGTATCTGACAAGTTAGCATGAGTCATGTCTCACTGGTATCTCTGCACATTTGAAAGTGTCAATTTCGATAAACATTTCAAAGAAGTCACAGTGGGCAAACCTGCTCTACTGTTTCTTCCTCCCGCCCCCCAATATACTGGGCACCTCCAGTATGAAATTTACCCAGGGTTTCTCTTGTGCTCTGAGAGCCACGAGGGTACAGACCCAAGAGAAGCTCGTGTTTGTGAGCATGAGGACACAGACGGCAGCACTGCTGTTACAGCAGAAAACTAGAAACAAAGGTCCTTCAGCAGGAGAAGAGAAGTCAAGGTAATGTGTTCCTGCGACGGGAATTAGACGGCGGAGTTCTCAGCTGGGGAGGTTTCGCTCTCAGCGGCCATTTGGCAAGGTCTGGAGACATTTTTGTTCTTGTTTTTTAATGTTTATTTTATTCTGGAGTATAGTTGATTTGCAATGTTGTGTTGGTTTCAGTTGTACAGCAAAGTGATTCGGTTATATTTATCTATTCTATTTCATTTAGGTCAGTATGGAATACTGACTAGAGTTTCCTGTGCTATACAGTATATTTCTTTTATATATAGTTCCCTGGGTTGGGAAGATCCTCTGGAGGAGGGCATGGTAACCCACTCCAGTATTCTTGCCTGGAGAATCCTATGGGTGGAGGAACCTGGTGGGCTATAGTCCATAGGGTCTCAAAGAGTCAGACACCATTGAAGTGTATCTGTTAATTCCAAACTCCTAATTTATCCCTCCCGGGCACCTCCTGCCTCTGGTAACCATGAATTTGTTTTCTGAGTGTCTGTTTCTATTTTATAAATGAGTTCATTTGTATCACTTTTTTAGGTTGGAGACATTTTTGGTTTTCACAGTAACAGGGGCAGGGGTGTCACTTCCATCTAATGGGTCGAGGCCAGAGAAGCTGGTAAACATCTTACACTGTGGAAGACAGCCCCTCCCCGCCCCTACAACAAAGACTTCTCCAGTTCAAACTGCCAACGGTGCTGAGGCTGGGAAACCTCGCTCTACAGCCAGCGGTGCAAATAAATGAACCCCAGTGACATATTTCAACACAATAATGCATGACTTAAAAGCTTGCTGCCAGAGAACACATGAAGTATAATACCATTTGAATAAAGTTCAAAAGCATTCAAGATTAAGCAGTATATTACAAGGGGGAAATATAGCACTATGAGATACAGGAACAAGCAATGCAACATTTAGGATCGTGCTCACTCTGGGGTCAGGTGGGCTGGCCAGGTGACCTGGGAGGGGCTTCAGGGGCCAGTGACATCGGTGATTGCTTAAGCTGGGCAGTAGGGTTCCAGGCACCTGCATTGCAGTTTGGTGTGGTAGGAAATCACTCGTAATGAGAAGACTAGTGTTTTGAAGTGCACGGAGCTGGGAGCCCATCCTTCAAACAGCTCTCCTCTCTAGGTTTCCCCGAGGGTTCCTCCCCTCCCCCTCCCCTCCACCTTCCCCTCCCCACTCCACCAGTGCTTTGCTCCTGGGGGCAATGTCAGCAGCTGCAGGGGAAGGAGGGTATTTCATTGGTTCCAGAGGGGAAGGGAGAGGCAGGGAGGGATCCCCCACAACTGAATTGATCCCTAAAGGCAACTTTCTGCCACCTCCACCCTGGCCTCTGGCCAGCCTGGCTTTGCAGTCTTCTGACTGTGTCTCAGCCTCAGCTGACTCTCTCTGATCCATTCTTCCCCTCACAGCTCCAGTCACTTGCTCTTTATCAAACAAAACCTTCCAGGTCTCTCTTCTGCTCTGTACTCTCCTGTGGCTCCCACTGCCCTTAGGTTGAGTGCGTGCCTGTGCTCAGTTGCTTCAGTCGTGTCAACTCTGTGTGACGCCAGGACTGTAGCCCACCGGGCTCCTCTGTCCGTGGGATTCTCCAGATAAGAATACTGGAGTGGGCAGCCATTTCCTTCTGCAGGGGATCTTCTCGAAGCAGGGATCGAACCCCTGTGTCTTACATCTCCTGCTCTGGCAGGCGGGGCAGCCATTTCCTTCTGCAGGGGATCTTCTCGATGCAGGGATCGAACCCCTGTGTCTTACATCTCCTGCTTTGGTGGTGGGTTCTTTCCACTAGCACCCTTAGGTCAACGTTGAGGCTTTTGCCTGTGACATCGGTGGTTGTGGAAGCTGTGCAGTGCATCACCGACTTCCTGATCTCCAGCACCCAGGGGCCTGGCAGCTGGGTAAGGATGTGAGTGAGTGAGCCCACCCTCCCCCTAGACCTTCCAGTGCTGTGCTCCAGGAGCTGATATCCCAGTAAACTTGCCTGCTAGTGGCCCAGAATCACTGCAGTTTCCCCACTTAAAAATGTGAGAATTGAGACCCTTCATCACTAAACCTGATATTCTGTGCTGCACCCATCCCAGAAGGAAGTCGGTGGCAGCCCATGGCCATAGCTGGCATCCTTTGTAGCCCTGTTTGCCAGGGGCAAGCACTAGACTTCTTGGACAGCCCTTGTTTCAATGTACCTCAGGGTTTGCATCTGGAAAATGGGTGCAAATGTCCTTGTGGGAAGATTCTCCTGATCCAGAGGGTGGGGAGAATGAACAGGGAGGAGAGGCACATTTCTCCAAGCTTTGACACTAGCCCTGTGAAGGAAGGCTCAGAGGAGAAAACTGGCTCAGAGAGGGTAAGGGACTGGCCTAAGGTCACCCAGCAGGTGGGTGAGAGAAGAGCTGTGAGACAGAGCTAACAACACACAGTGATTGATCTGTCAGCAGGGAGAGCTGGGAAGCTCTACCCATACCCAGTGGTCCCTCCAGAGGCGCAGGGAGTCTCTCTGGCTTGGGGACAATGGGGAAGGTGGAAGCAGGAGGAAGCGGGTGATGGGCGTGGTGCGGGCAAAGAGCAGGCCTCCCCGTCGTTGAACCAGAGTCACAGTGAAAAGGGTGTTGCCGAGCAGTGGCGTGCAGGAGGCTGCAGTCTATGGACTCAGAAGGTCGTGGGTTTGAACCTCAGCTCATTCACTTGCTTGCCTTGTGACCTGGGACAAGTGACCTAGCCTGTGAGCCTTGGTTTGCCCCTCTGTAGAACGGGGATTGAGGACTGCATTGAGGACTCGGTGGGGCAGTCCCTGTGAAGCCTTGCCCAGGGCTGGGTAGATACATAGCAAGTGCTCCGCAAACACTGCCCTTTATTGGTACCGATTCCAGTTGCTTCTCCCTCAGCCCTGATTTCACTGCGGCCTCTCAGCTGTGCATGGTGACTTCCCCCGCTCAGGAGTGCAGGGTGGGATCAGAGAAGAAGCCCCAGAGCCCGGCCCCGGACCTGTCAGCTGCCATCGCCTCGCTGACCTGCAGAAATCCTCAGCCACCACACAAACCTCCACTGGCCACACCAGAGTCCTTGGACATCCACCACCCTCTGAACACTGCCCATACGTGTGCACTCAGTGATCTGAGCTTTGTGGAGACAAACAACACAGCCAATAGGAATCCAAGTTAAATCCTCCAAGGTGTTAATGATGTTGTCATTCTGATCATTACGTGAGGGCTGGTTTAGGACCCCCGGCACCCACTGGGTGTGTGGTAAGAGGTGATGGTTATTATTATTGCTGCTGCTGCTCTTAGCCGTCAGAGCCCCAGGAAGGGGCCACACTTCCCCTGGAACTATCCCCTGCTGTTCTCTGCCTCTTTCTACCCCTCACCATTGCTCACCTCTGGGCCTTGGCTTTGCTGCTGCCTCCACCTGGATTATCTTAACCCTCTCCTTCCCCATCTACAGACTGATAAACTCGTACTCTTTAAGATTCCCCTCGGGTAGGGGTGGGGGTGGGGGTCACCGCCTCCGTGGCCTCAGGATGCTCCTACAATGACGTGTTCTGCTCCTCTCTTCTGTGGTACTTACCACACTGCATTTGCAATGCATATCTGATTGTACACATACATATGCATTTATGCATAAACACTCAATTAATTATGTTTGTGTGTTTAGGAAATCAATGAATGAAAGTGACCTTAGGCAAGTCATTTCCCTGCTGGGGCTCAGTTTCTTCATCATCAAATGTGGGATTCAGACTCAACTGATCATGCATTTACTCAGCAAACAGCAAAGAGTGGCTGCTGGGAGGTCTATGCTCAGGGCCCAGCCACAGAGGGATAAGAACCCCCTTTCCCTCCCAGTGTGGAGACAATTTACTTACCCTAGCGTGCTCTTACCATTTTCCAGGTTCACAGACCGTGTGATCGGGAATCATTTTGTCTACTAAGTGCACTGGCTGTCACCCTAGCTGGCTCTCCAAAGCATTTGTGTGGCTTTAAATGGACACACACAGCCCTGGAGATTCAGAAGAAAAAAAAAAATTGAGGAGTGGTAAGGAGTGGTGGTGGTGCATCTTTATTTTTTTCCAAGACCCATAGCTCCTTTCCTCACTACCCTCTCCTAAACATCAGTCTATACGGAGAGAGGGGCGGAAGGGTGAGGAAGGGAGCGGTGAATCTGTACTAGCCTGCGACACCACACCCCCACCTCTTTTCCACATATGGGCCAGAAAAAGAAAAGAAAGTGTTAGTCAGTCAGTCCTGTCCAACTCTGTGTGGCCCCATGGACTCTAGCCCACACAGGCGTCTCTGTCCGGGGGATGTCCCAGGCAAGAATATTGGAGTAAGGTTTGCCATTTCCTTCTCCAGGGGTCTTCCTGACCCAGGGATCAAACCCAGGTCTCCTACACTATAGGCAGCTTCTTTACTGTCTGAGCCATCAGAGGGAAGCTCTTAAAAGGCAAATCGGGTTATGTTGTGTCCTGCTAATTCCCCCCCACAGCTTTCCCAGCTGCCTTAGAATCACGGATGATCTGGCCTCTCTGACCTCATCTCTCACACCTCTTCCTTGAATAGGCCACTAAAAGCCAACCCTAGGGCCTCTGCACTAGCTGTTCCCTTTACCTGGAGTGCCCTCCCCCTCATCTTTGTCCTCCGTCACTCAGGCAGCAGCTTAGACCGCACCTCCTCAGAGGTCCTCCCTGACTACGGGATCTAAAGTAACTGATAATCACTTTCTGCGACAGCAGCTGGTCTTAATCCCCTGCACAGCACTTATTACAGCCTCACAGTTCTCCAGTTTGTGGATTTTCTTCTCGCCCCTCCTCCCCGCAGAGTGCAAAGACCCCCCCAGCGGGTAGTGGCCGCCGGTCCTCTAGAGAATCCCCCAGTGGTCCAGAAGAAGCCTGGCTTAGAGGAGGCGCTGTACACGGTTGTCCAATGAATGGCTGGGTCTCTGTAAGCCGGGACAGCCGCTGCCGCGCGAGCGCGCGCGCCGGGCCGGGGCGCTCTCTGTCGAGGGCGCGGGTTTTATCTCCAAGCGGGTCCCGGGGGGAGGGACGCCCCTCTCCGCCCGCTTGGCAGCAGACTCGCCGTAAATGCACTTCAGGGATGCGAGGGTAACGAGATGGATTCGCACAAGCTGGTGGGGGGAGATCCGGTTGCCAGGCGAGGCAGCCGGTGGGGAGAGTTTTTTTTTTTTTTTTTTGCCGTGGAATGGGCGCCCCCGCCCCGAGTTAAGACCCCAGTGAGAGACCTTCCCCTCCCCAGTGGTCTCCACGTCGCGAGTCACAGATTCCCTCCCGCATTCCGGGACGAGCGGTCGGGTTGGCGGGGGAACGGTGCGTGTTCCTCAAGCCCTCGCCCTCTCGGGGCAGGGAGGAGGGTACGGGACCTCGATCCGGGACGGCGGGTGAGGCCCCCTGGCCCTCCTGGGGCGCACACGCCGGCGCCGCAGCCCCCGGCTTGAGTGGAAAACGCTGCAACCTCGGCGCACTCCGGGCTGGGGACCACGGTGGAGACC